>NC_056737.1:14751764-15071764 GCF_019279795.1 Protopterus annectens
TAAAACCAAGCCCCTTTGGATGCCCTTTCTTTGATTCTGTGATGAGTTGTTCTTGGCTATATCTACAGGATTTACCGGAGGATAAAACCAAGCCTTTGGATGCCCCTCTGGATAACACAAACATTTTTGGAACAGCTGCTGTATACCTGTTTTAAGTCCCTTCAGGATAACATTAAGGTCTTGCAAGAACTCAAACATATTTTGTCTGTCCTATCCCCAGGATGGAGATGCTGGAAAAAGGTTTGCGGAAACAAAACCTTTGAAGCCGAAAGTAAAGCCAGCATGGGAAGAGTCTGAAGCCAGCATGCCAGGAAAATATGATCTTGGTAGAACTGATTTCTTGACCAATTCTCCCATTTATCAAGGGTAAGAATGGATCTAGGCATATTCTCTCTGCTAAATCCACTCAGACTCTGTCTCAGAATCCTTCCTTTCAGAACAAGCCTATCTCCATTTGAAATTGGTCCCCTTATCTCTCTGCCTTTCTCTGTCCCTTCCAAATTGGTGTCAGATCACCTCAGACTCCTTGGTGTTCTCTCTAATTTGTCAGGTTATTTTATTTCATGATTTGGAACCCCCCTCCCCCTTATGGTCAGTCTAGTCTCTTCAGGAGCAGCTCATACCTCATTCTCCAGAGGTTTTGCAATCTCTCTTGGATCAGGGCACCATTCAGCCTGTTCTACCTTCTGAATTGGGAAAGGTGTTTGACTCCAGAATGTTTTTGGTTCCTCAAAAGGAAGGTACCTGGAGACCCATTCTTGATTTTTCTGTGCTCAACACCTTTCTCAAGATCCCTTCTTTCCAAATGCTTTCTCTTCAGACCTTGTTTCCTCCTCCTCTTCCCCAGGCCGCCTTAATTTCCCTGAACCTCAAGGATGCCTACCTTCACATCCCCATTCATCCTCTGTTCAGGAAATGTTTGTTTCTCTGTTTCTTCCTCTAATTTTCAGTTCTCTGCTGTGCCCTTTGGCCTTTTGGGTTTCACCATAAATCTCAAGAAATCTGTTCTGATGCCGTCTCAGGATCATATTTTCTTGGCATGGTGGCCTATCTTCCAACACCAAAGGTTTTGCTTCTGACTACCTTTTTCCAGTCTCTCCATCCTCTGTCCTCTCTCACAGCCAGCGAGTTTCTCTGGGATCTGGATTTATGGCCTCCACCATTCCCATGTTTCCTCTATCCAGGCTCCGTATGAGGAGGTCACATTGGTACCTCAAATCAGTGGCTTCAACATTGCCACCCTCTGGAGTTCCCTGTTCCTCTTTTTCCTTGTCTCATACTCTAGTTTCAGTGGTGGATTCAACAGCGCTCTCTCAGTCCAGGGCTTCCCTTCCATACTCCAATTCCATTTGAAGAACTGTACACAAATGTGTCAGACTTGGGGGTGCCAGGCCTCTTCTTGTCCTCTAAATGTCCAGGGTCTCTGGCCTCCTCATCAGAGGTCAGATCAACGTAAAATAGATGAGAGCTCTACTTCTGCCTCTGCAAGCTTTCCATTTCCTTTTCCACCCGGGCCACCTCAAAGTTTTCATTATCCATACCACTGTGATGTGGTACATCAACAAGCAGGGGGGCACAAGGTCCTATCTTCTTTAGGGATTAGTTCTTCAGGCATAGGATCTAGGTTTCCATTATCAACTGACCCTTCAGGCAGTCTACACTACTTCAGAGGACAATCTAATGTTGAATTCCTTGAGCAGGTCCAGCACACAAGAACACAAATGAATGAATGCTTTACAGAGATGTGTTTCTGGACATAGTCCACTGGTGGGGTATTCGTCAGGTAAATATTTTTGCCTCCCCTCTGAACAGTCAACTTCCTGTTTTCTGTTCCAGAGTACCAAGTCATCTGTCTTGGAAAGTGGATGCCCTGTCTTTTCTGTGGGTAGGAATGTTTCTGTATGTTTTCTCCCATTCCTCTGTTGTCTCAAGTTCTGCACAAAATTATGCAGGACTGTCCCAAAATCTTGTTGGTAACTCCCTTTTGGCCTAGACAGCATTGATTCTCCCTTTATCAGTTGGTCAGGGGCCATCACCAGAGGTTACCTCATGGGGTGGATCTTTTCACACAACACAAGGGATATCTTATCCATCCTAACCTGTCAGCTGTTCAAATGACACTATGGGTTATAGGGTTTTGATACCTCTTGTCTGAGGATGTGCTCCGGGTGTTGCAGAAGGCCAGGTAACACACTACCAGAAAATCATACATGTCCAAATTGAAGAGATTTTCTGTCTGATACTTCTCTTGCTATCAAGATTCCTTATTGGTTAAGATTCCCCTGGTTCTCTCATTTGTGTGATCTGCTTCATGCTGGGTTGGCATATTCTTCTGTTAAAACTCCCCTTTCAGCAATTTCTGCTAGTCTGTCCTTAAATCCTCCTTTGGCCTCTCCTTTGAGGTCAAGCAATTTCTTAAAGGCATCCTTCATATGAGGTCACAGAAAGCCTATTCCAGTTTCTTGGGACCTCAATTCTGTACTTGAAAAATAGACTCTGGCTCCTTTTGAACCTGCTAGTTCAGCTTCCTTGCAACTTTGTACTTGGAAAACTGTTCTGTTAGCCCTCGCATCAACCTAGAGAGTCTGAAAGTTTTCCACAGAGACCTAGTGTCTCTTTAGGCTAATCCTTCTTTTATGCCCAAAGTAGTTAATGATTTGTCCCTCAATCAGGCTATTTACCTTCCTTTTTTTCTTTCTCCACAGTCTGCTAGTGAGAAGGTTCTTCACACCTTGGATCTGTATAGACAGCTAGGGTATTATTTGGATAAAACAAACAATTCACAAGTCTGAGCAGCTTTTTGATGTGAAGTTGTTCTATCTCTCCGTTCATTCTTATAGACTGGTTCGGAGCCAATCCTTGGCTCCAAGTCAGCCTACTACAAAGCTCGACGTCTTCAAATAGCTCGAGGCCAAGTCCCTATCCCATGATGCACCTAGAGTTAACTCAGATCTAGTTTGCTGCTGCTGCAATAAATCAGAGGTTCTTGCTAGTTAAGGCCAGTAAAACCTTATTTTTTTCCAATATATTTTCTTTATAGTGATATGTCAGGATTCAAAAAATGCCCTAAATGTGGCCAAAAAATGTCTGTAACTGACAGTCATATTAACTGTGTGTATTGTTTGGGAGTATTACATATACAAGATAGCCGTTTCATATGTCATTCTCTTCCAGGGTTCTCCAGTAGAGAAAGAGGAAGTTGATTGATAGAGGTTTACTGAAACCCTCTTTCCAAGAAGCTTTGAGCAACCATGATGGAGTCCTCAAAGTCTTCTGAGAGTAAAAAATCCAAAAAGTCTTCCCATTCTGGAACCGGTATCCGAAGTTCCCAAGTGTCCTCTGTTACAGTCGTACCACCCTCTATCCCACTCATCTCAGTCTTCGATCAGCCTTTCCAATTTGTATGTGGATCATGTGGTGCAGAAGCTTCTGCAAGCACCAGCCATTGCTAAATTTTTATTGGCTCTGACCCAAATGGTTTCAGAGCCAAAGACCCTTTTGCCAGCTACTACTCTTCCTCCTCCGAGCCATACCAGTCCTTTGGAGTCAGAGGAGTCTGACTTGTTGATCGTGGAGCCTTTGGAGCAGATGCCTGCTCCAGTGTCTTCGGCTCCGTTTACTCTAACGTCCTTGGCACTGATAGAGGAATCTAGGAGCCGACACACTCTGGTTGGGTCCAAGGAGGATAGTCTGACTTGTTTGTTCTGACTGTCTCTCGGGGCTTTGGCTCGGATGAGTTTGGCTTCTACCTCTGGCTTGGAGCCCCTGCCAAGGGATATCAACTGTTTCCTCGGATCCATTGGTCCTGTCGCTTCGGAGCAGTGGTGCCTTTGAAGCCATGAGGAGACTTATGTCTCCTAAGACATCTTCGACCTCAGGTCTGGCTTCTTCCTCCCCTAAAGTGCCTGTGTCTGCTTCTGCTTTACACATCCTTGCCAAGGGTAGAGACCCAGAGCCTCAGGAAGCCCCATTGGGTGGCCCATGCTCTTCCGAGACCTCACCAGAAGCTCCCACTGATGAGGTTCACAGAAAGAGAGTTTGTAAGAGGAAGCATCTAGACTCCCCACAGGAATCCCTGACATCTGATATCGACTTGGATGAATCAGAAGAGTCCCCACAGTCCACCTCTGAGGATATCTCATTTGCTGAGATACTAGAAATCCTTAGGCAGAGGGGTGACTGGAAGTCCACCAAACCCTACTGAAGACGAGTCTGTTCTCCTGAAGGCTTTTGGGTTTCAACCCTCCACCTCTTGGGTATCTCCGCCCTTTGATGAGCTTATGCAGCTGGTCTCACGAAGGGTGTGGTAGCCTGTCCCTAGGAGGCATAATAAATTTATCTCTGCTCTGCAAGACAAATCCTTTCTGACCAAGGGTGTGCCAGTTGATGCCATGGTGGTGGCGGCAGCCACTAAAAAGTAAATTTCTGAAACTTCCTCTTCTATCCGTCCTCCTAACAGAGATTCCAGGATCATGGATAGATATGGGAAGCACACTAACAGTTCAGCGACTTTTGCACTGCGTTCACTCAACTATTTAACCCATTTTACGAGACTGCAAAGAGATCTCCTTAAAGAGCTGGGAGATGCTCTTCAGGGTACAGTAGTTACAGGAGCTTCAGATAAAGTTGCCTCCCAGCTTGCTACCCTCAACTCCATAGTTAACGCATCCATGTGCCTTATTTTGTATGCAGCGGATGGAATGAGCAGGGCAGCGGTTACAGGAATTGCTCTTAGGAGATGCTCCTGGATACTCTTATGTTCCTTCACAGATTCCCTTCAAGTCTTCCTTTGGAAATACCCCTGTTGATGGCTCGTCCCTTTTCCGGCCTAAAGTTAAGGAAATTTTGACAAGGTGTGAGCAGGAAGCAAGGACTCTGTATGCTGTCAGAGTCCAGTTTTCCACCCCAACCAGACCCTACCCCAAGGTTCAAAGGGGAGGAAACATGTGGTTCCGAAAAGCCCAAGGAGCCTTTCAGGACACACATGGTGAACCCCCCTCCAGGGCAGAGGAGGGGGCAATAATGGAAGACTCCACCCTCACAGCAGAGGGGCTTCACAAAACCAGGGTGACAGAGATCACTTCTTTGGGAAACCCTACCAGTGCTCCTGAAAGGAGGGCCAACTGTCCTACTCTGGAGGCAGTCAGGGGTCACTTATCTTTGTATCCAGATGCCTGGCTCAAAATAAACGACAGCTGGGTACAGAGTATCATTTCCAGAGGATACTTAATTCCTTTTGCCATAACCCCTCCACTGACAAGCAAAATCCCGGACGTTCCACCCAGTTACAGGGAACAAGCAACAGTACAGGTCCAAACGTTGCTAAGAAAGAGTTGTCGAACCAGTCCCAGCAGACCAGACAGGATCCAGAACTTACTCAAGATTCTTTTTAGTTCCAAAAAAGACAGAGGACTTGAGACCTATATTGGACCTCAGCAGGCTAAACAAATCTGTCAAGAAAGAAGTTTCGGATGGTCACACTTCAGTTGATACTTCCCTCTTTAGGGAAAGACAGTTGGATGTGCTCGATAGATTTCCAGGATGTGTACCACCACATAAAAATGGCCAGACCATCCAGGGATCATCTGCATTTCCAGCAGGGAGCCTATCATTACCAGTTTTGAGCCCTGCCCTTTGTTCTTACTACAGCCCCCAGTATGTTCAAATGCATGGCAGTGGTCACGGCTCACCTGAGATGTTTAGGATTCCAGGTGTTTCTGTACCTAGATGATTGGCTCCTCACCGCCACCACCAGGCATCAAGTCATTCAAGCCAGGGGCACCACTCTGTCACTCTGCAGTCAGCTGGGCATTACAATAAAGAAAAATCTGTCTTGTCGCCATAGAAACATAACATTTTTATCGGAGCAGAATTGGGCACCACCAACACTCTGAGACTTCCAGTAGAAAGAGTCTTACTACTCCGTCAGCAGGTCCACAATCTGATATCCAGAAACAAGGCTCCAGCATCAGAAGTTCTAAAACTGCTAGGCAGGATGGCAGCTGCAATTCTGGCCATACCACTGGGTCGCATGCACTAATGGATACTGCAATGGCTGCTGTTCACTTGATGGTCTTACCAAGAGCTCCCCATGTCTTCCCTTATAATCATGAACTCTTGCAAAAAGGATCTTCAGTGGTGTTTGACCTCTCTCCATGTCACGATAGGTCGTACCTTTGTTCTACCCCTACCCAGCAGCCACAGTAACCATGGATGCTTCCTCGATAGGGTAGGGAGAGCATTTTCAGGGAAGAACAGCCCAAGGCACATGGACCGATCAAGAGACACACCTGCATATTAATGTCCTAGAGATGAGAGCAGTACTTTTAGTGTTGCAGCACTTCCAGGACTCTTCCTCTGGGTACAATTGCGATTCAGACAGACATGTCAGTAGTCTGGTACTTGAACAAACAAGGAGGAACCAAGTCATATCCCCTTTGTCGTTAGGCCCTAAAAGCATGGCAGTGGGCTATATCCACCCAGCACTTTCTGTTAGCAATGCACATCCTGGGGAAATCCAACGTGATAGCAGAAAAACTGAGCAGAGCAGTTTTATTGCCTCACAAGTGGTCCCTCAAGAAAGAAATAGCAGACAGGATATTCTACAGTTGGGGCCAGCCTTGCTGCGACCTATTTGCCAGCCACATGAACTCGAAATGCAGAAACTACTTTGCCCTGATTCCTCCTCTGGGAGAAGCCCCAAGGGACGCACTCGTTCACGATTGGCCTCTGGTCTCCTCTATGCATTCCCACCAATCCCATTGATACCCAAGGTACTACAGAAAGAAAAAGCCCTGGGAAGGACCATCATTCTAATAGCCCCTCATTGGCCTCATCAGATTTAGTTTCCCTTCCTTCAACAACTTTTGGAGGACCCTTGGATTCTGTACCCAGTTCCAGATCTTCTGATGCATTTGGGGGAACTTCATCCTCTGCAGTCCCTGAAGCTGACAGCTTGGCTGCTCCAATTCCCATCATAGCCAGGTTCCATAACCTTTCTAATGAGATGAAGCAAATTCTCTTATCCTATCTCAAATCCTCTACAAGGAATCTATACCTTAGCAAATGGAAAAAAATTTCTATATGGGCCTCTGAAAACAATATTGATTCCTATCAAGTCCCTATGGCCTCCTTTTTAGAGTTCTTGACTATGATTTTTAACAAAGGAGCTGCAGCAGCAATAGTTCGTGTTCAACTTGCTGCCATTTCTAATTTTCATCTTGGATTTGAAGGATTGAACATTGTCACACAAACTATCCAAAGCCTTTCTTAAAGAGACCTTTCATCTCAGACCACCTGTAAAATCTCCTTATGCTTTCTCGCATTATGCTTCCTCCATTGGAACCAGCCTCCTCATGTGACCTCAAATTTTTATCATGGAAGACCATCTTCTTAGTAACTATCACTTCTGCCTGCAGAATGTCAGAGCTTCAAGCCTTGTCCATTAAGCCTCCTTATTTGATTTTCCATGCTGACAGAGTCTCACGTAAAGTTTGCACTGAAGCTAATCTTAATCAAATTATTGATTTGCCAGTTTTCTTCCCCAAACACTCCAACAATTTAGAATATATGCTGTACAAACTTGATGTTCACAGACAGCTCATATTCTTCTTAGATAGAACAAAAGATTTTATGAAATCTGAAGAGCTTTTTGTTTCCTTTTCAGACTCCAGGAAAGGTATGCCAGTGGCTAAAACAACTCTGTCTAAATGGTTATCTAATTGCATCACATTTGCTTATTCAGCTGCTAATATGCCCTTACAACATAAAATTAAGGCTCACCAGAGCAGTGGCTGTATCTTCTACTTTTTCTGCCAGACTTCCTATTGATAACATTTGTGCAGCAGCCACTTGGTCAACACCTCATACCTTTATCACTCCCGTGAGCCACCCAAGATAGATGGTGCTTGGGATGCTACCCATCTGTAAGAATGAATGGTGAGATAGAACAACTTCACATAAAAAAGTTATTTACTTACCATAATGTTCCATTTGAGTTGTTCATCTCGCCTTCATTCTTACTTCCCACTCTCCTGGGCTTTTCGAAGACCGAGATGCTGGATTCTTCCTGGTTGCTCAACCCTTCTATAGCTTTTGGTCGAATGACATATGGTATTATACGCAGCAAACAAGATATGAGGTAACTCTAGGTGCATCATGGGATAGGGACTTGGCCTCGAGCTGTTTGAAGACCTCGAGCTTTGTAGTAGGTCGACTCAGAGCAGAGAATTGACTCCGAACCCACATGTAAGAATGAAGGTGAGATGAACTCACATGGAACATTATGGTAAGTACATAACTTTTTTCTTTTCATGCCAGGACTTCGGGTTTGGCTGTTTCCAAGCAAACCATCTCATTCTAAGGCCATTTCATTTTAACTCCTTTTATGGCAAGTGCTTTTCTTCTTCTGTAGAGGCACATTCTACTAGGATGGTTGCCTCCCCGGTGCCTTTTTTCAAGGGTTTGGGCACCAGTTATGTCCTTGAGGCTGCTAGTTGGTCCTCTGTTCATACTTTTAACATTTTAAATTGGATGATGTTTCCAGGGCAAAGCTGGTTTTGCCAGGACTATTTTGCATGGGTTTGTTGAGGGATCATCTGTGCCTTCCTCCTCCCAGCTTTCTTTTTATCTCTTGTAGTCTTCCTTATATAAAGAATACAATAGTGATATGTAAGGACATAGTACAGTTGTGGAAAATCTTAACATAACAGTAAATGTACTCCTTTTCACTGTTGCAGTATTCAGTCCTTCCTTCCCTAGCTCTTGTCCATTTGCTTTTGTTGCCCTCCTTACAGAGTGGCCCTTGCTTTGTTTCCTTTTGCCTTTTTTTCTTCTGGATGTACATGTTCTCCTTTGACCTTGAGGGTATTCTTTTCCACCAGAGGAAATTCAGTTCTGAGTATTTCCATCTGTATGTCTGTTTTATGCCATACACCTTATGAGAGGAACATACATGTGATGTACAACACCTAAAGGCTTTGGTATGCTGACTGGACATTGGGCTATCCTTGGCAGATAATCCCTATGTAAAGAATACTGCAACAGTGAAGAGGAGGATATCTACTGTTATGGTATGATTTTACACAATTGTACTTTCCCATTGCACGCCCAGCCCTCACAGTACAATCATGCATCCAGAGGGAGAGTGAAGGAAACTAGGGATAGTCCTTAGAGAGATCCCCTTTGCAGATGTTGGCACCACCCTCTGAGCACCCTTAGGTTCCACGTTGGCCACAATCATAATTTGGTACAAATCCTGGAGGAGAAAAATGGAGCAACTTGGAAGACCCAGTGATGGATATAGAGCACTGGAGAAGGCTGTCTGAAGCAAGAGGGCATAGCATGCTCAGAAAAAAAAACTTCTATACAAAACATCTGCTAAGTTCTTAACATTTTTACAGTATGTTTTATTTAAAATTCCTTACAATAAAATATTTTCTTTTTCCAGTCTGAAAACAAACCACTAATAGGTGTTTTTTTGCAGTCCTTCCTTTCTTTTTAGTCAAGAACAGAAAAGTATATTTTCTCCTTCAAAGTCCTTTCAAGTGTTACACTTAGCCCTTAACAGCTGCCCTTCCTGATTTATTTGTCTTCCTCCCAACTTTAAACCCCATTGTAGACCTTACTTATCACCCATCTAGAGGCATATTCCAGGGCCCTGACAACCTTTGCATGAAGTAGCAGAAATTGATATTTTGATGTTACCATTAAATTACTATCCTTGTCCCTATTTTTTCCTTTCCCTCCTTTTCAATGTGCATACCGTCTACCTGATCTTTATGATATGTTGTATTTACATGATCTCTTCTTTTCCATTCTTTCCTCCAGTGTACATCTGTAGTACTGTGAGCTTTTCCTTATGCTGTATGCATCTACTCCCCTAATCCTTGTACCATCCACTGCAGTGAAGAATTATAGGAGGTTACTAGACTGTTGACCCAGAGGTCATTTCAAGCCTAGCCATTTCATCCCCATGTAAATAAAGTAGATACTCTAGTCAGGACCCAGGACTGTATTTATTAATGACTGCCCATGTCCAGGAGGGTTGTGGGTGCTATCCCGGTAAGAATTTACAGTGCTCCATCCACTCGTCCAGGTTCCTTTTAAACAGTGCCATAGAGGTGCTCTGCTTCACATGAATTGATAGCCTATTGCAAAGCTGCAGCAATTGCTGGGAGACAAATCTGTCTCTTCAACACATCCTGTTCAAGTTGCAAGTCATATTTAGGCTCCTGGAACAGGAAGCTCTACTCCCGATGTGCAGCAAATTCATTAGGTTTGGGCTGGAAATATTTTGCTCTGACCTTATCTGCCACCATAAATTATCCATAAACATTCAACTAGTTTGTATTAAACTACATTATTGTACTGTCTGTGTAGCTGTTTTGGTGAATTTATTTTGTGCCTGCATTTTAGAATACATTTAGCATGAAAGCAAATTCCTTTTTTTATATAGAAATTTTGAGATCCGTCAAAGCCTGTAGCTGTATTTCCTTACTTACAGATACTTCACTCTTGGTTACTGACACATTTGACATCACCCTTTCTGCAGAATATTTCAGGCTTATAACAGTTTATAACCATGGTGGACCAAATAAAGTGATGGATGCAGACCGCATGCAGCCAACTTTATCAGCATTACTTTAGCTTACACAGTGGGAACAGGATACCACAGGAATTGAAATCTGAATGCTGGTGTAAGCTGAAAGCCCTAAATCTGTTAAAGCTATGTAAGCATTATATCATCTTTCAAAAGCTTATACTCTATTCATAGCGAATAGTATGCATAAATAAAATGTGTTAAAATATTCACTTCTTGAATTTCTAGGCATTTAGTAAAGTTTATCAAGTGTAGAGACACATAAAATAAATCTTCAAATGCAAAGCTTGAACATTTTATCTGAAGTTGTTGTTTTCATTTGTCTTCAATCTGTGGGACACAGATCCAGGGTTGCTCCAACTCGGCCACATTTTCCAGCATCAGATCTGAGCTCCAAGCTCCTCCCCTCAGATCTCGTTTGCCGTGTGCATTGCTGGCATCATGGTCCATTGCTCCAGGCTATTTGGTTAGAGATTTTGTGAATTTAATACTATCTTTCAACCTTTTCTATCTTCCCTTTCCAACCTTTCACTTTCCCTTACCTCTCTCATTCGAGCGTCAGTCTTTATTTTAAAAAAAAAAAAATTTCCGTTTCCTTTCTCTCTACTTTAGTGTGTGTGTGAGTGCTTGTTGGTTCTCTGTTCCACTTCAATGGCTAAGACACCCAAACCAGGGTTTAGAAAGTGCACAGTGTGTGGCCATAAGTTTCCCCCCTCTGATGACCACACTCTGTACTGTCTGCTTAGGTGTCCCACACCTGGATTCCTCCTGTTTGATATGCGTGGGGTTCAATCCCCGCTCATTGATCGACAGGAGGAAGAAACTGATCCTTAAGGGCCTCCCTCCTCCTACTGCAGAGGCCCAAGCTTCTCCTGCTTCTTATGCCCCGGCCTCTAGGACTCAACCTTCCACTAAGAGGACCGGGGACAGAGAGAATCGTAAACACCAGGACCAGGATAGCCTAAAGAAGCAGTCCCCTGACCACTCTCTCAGCTGAGCCCCCGGCGAAATCTCAACCGGCTTGTTAGCTCGGGCTCCCCCACGGCTTCATTCTCCTTGCTACTCTGCAGAGCTTGGAGGTGTCTCTGGGGCATTCCTTGATGTCTGCTTCTCCACATCACCTGTCTAGGCCAGTGTCTGTAGCCTCCTCAGCCAGGTCCACCTGCAGCCTCTCTGAAGCTGAAGTGGACCGGATGATGTAGACATTCATCTGCACTCAGATTCAGATGGGACTCTTGCTTGGCCCCTTCCCCTCTGGGGCTGGGGGCATGCAGTCCACTTTTATCCCAATCACGCCTTCTCCAATCTGACCCCCAGCTTCGGCGTATTTGGGTCTGAGGCCCCTCAGTTTCGAGAGGTTGATGACAGTGGTGCCTGGTACCTCAATGCCGACCTGGTACCTCAATTCCGACCATTTCTCTGAGCGGGTCGACTCCAAGCTTTTGGTGCCAGATCTGAGGGGGTGGTGTTGGCTCTGAGTTTTTCGGAGCCGGGCCTTCCACTCAGAGTCTCAGCGCCTGGAGATTTGGCTCTGGCTCCCACATTGACTCTGTGGATTACAGACCCGGTCGTGCTTCCAGCTCCAGGGGTCATTCCTCTGCCTTTGACATGATGGAGAGGGTCCTCTCAGTTCTGTCAAGACCCTTGATGCTCTCATCCTCTGAGTCCGTCCTGGCTCCCTCTGTGTCTGGCCCAGATTCTGACATCCTGCCCCCTCAGAGACAGCCTGCTGCCTCTTCATGCCATGAAGCTTTCGCACTGGAGCAGCTTGAAGTTTACAAGTCCTCCCCAGAGACCCCTCCTGAGGAGGTTCCTCAAATATACATGTAAAAGGAGACATTTACTCCCCGCTGGAGTCTCTCATGGAGGACACCGACTTGGAGGAAGGGGAGGGTTCCCCCAGTCACCCCCAGATGATTTCTTCTTTGGTGACATCTTAGAGATCCTTCCCCAGCGTAGGGAGTGGTCTGCTTAAAAACCCCACCCTGACAAGTCGGTGTTCCTGAAGATGTTTGGCGCAGGACCCTCTACATCCTGGGTGTCCCCTCCTTCCGATCCCCTGGTGGATCTTATTACATCTCGGGTGTGGAAGGAGTTTGAAATGGTGGAGCCCATCCTCAGTGCCACATCAGATAAACTGCACTGGTCAAAGGGATCCCCTGTTGATGCCATGGTGGTGGAAGCAGCCACCAAGAAGGAGCTCGCCCAGGAGAGCTACACAGTCCATCTACAGGACCGAAAGCCTAGGACCATGGACTGTTTTGGGAAGTGGGTTTACACTTGAGCAATGTTCTTGGTACATGCGCTGAACTACATGGCACACATTATCAGGCTGGAGCGTGATCTGGTTAAGGAGGTCGCTCAGTCTGCCCAAGAAGGTTTTTCCTCACAGATGGCCACACTTACCTCCATTTCCAACACCTCTATGTGGCTCCTATGTCATGCGACTGAAGGTGCTGCAGGAGCTGCCGGAGCAGTCCTTGCCATCAGGTGTCATACCTGGCTCCAACTTTGTGCCTTTTTGGAACCTTTAAGGTGTCTTTTACGAATGCCCTGTATGATGGTTCCACTCTCTTTGGAAAGACTGTACATGACACATTGATCCAGAGCAATAAGAATGGGAAGAGACTCTGCCATCGGAATAGGCTTCTTAACCCCTCAATAAATCTTTTCCAGTAATCCAGTGAGAGGTGAAAATGATGTGGTTCTGGAAATCTCAGGGTTATTCTCAGGATACTCAGGGCTTGCCTTCCCCCAGAGGCAGAAGGGGATTTGACAGATGCTGCCCTCATGGCAGAGGGGGTCCGAGGAACTAAGGGTCTCGGGATTCCTTCCTAGAGAGACCTGCACAGCAGCCTTGAAGGTTGCTCAGCTGCTCGTATCTGGAGGCAGTTGGGGGTTGATTTTGCTACACCCAACGGCCTGGGAGTCTATCACTAACGATTGTTGGGTGTTGCAAATCATATCAATAGGATATTCAATTCCCTCCACCAAAATGCCACTTCCTCCCATACACCTCCTGAGCAATTCCACCTGTGCAAAGGGAGGATGCAGCAGTGCAAATTTCCAAGCTGATCAAAAAGCAAGTCATCCAGCCCGCCCCCCAGACCAGTCCAGATTAGGTATTTATTCCAGGTTCTTTTTGGTGCCAAAGAAGGTGGTGGACTTGAGACCGATTCTGGATTTGTCATCCTTAAACCTGGCAGTTGCCTAGACGAAATTCCAGATGATCACACTCCAATCTATCCTGCACTTCCTGCAGGAGAACAACTGGATGTGCTCTGTGGACCACCAGGACATACTATCACATTAAGATGGACAGATGCTCTCAGAAGTTCCTCCACTTCTGTCTGGGGGCCAGTTATTACCAGTTCAGAGTGCTACCCTTTGGTCTCACCACAGCCCCCAGGGTGTTCACCAAAGTAATTGCAGTGGTAGCAGCTCACCAGCGGCTGCAGGGTTTCCAGGTCTTTCCTACCTGGACGATTGGCTCCTTTCTGCTCTCTCCAGCCATTGACTTGGCCAAGCCTGGGATTCCTTTATCCAGACGGCCCACCAGTTGGGCATCACCATAAATCTCAACAAGTCCCGGTTGAATCCGGTTCATGTTCTGGATTTTATTGGATCTCTGTTAGACACCATGCAGACCAAAATTTTTCTAACTCCGGACAGACTTCGATGCCTCAAACTTCATCTCTTATGCATCCTTCAAGCTCAGTTGCCCTCACTGGAATCTGTCTTACGGGAGCTGGTGCACTTTGCGGCCACAATCGCCATGGTACCCATGGCCACGATTGATCATGGCCCAGTTACACATGAGGGTGCTCCAATGGACTCTTGCAGTCCAGTGGTCATTACTAGATCTACCATTGTCCCATCCTGTTTGCTTATCTTGTGCATGCAGGGATTCTCTTCTCTGGTGGATTCAATCCCCGGACCTTCATTGGGGGTCATCTGTTTTTTTTTTCTGCCCCGTGACCGTGGATGCCTCCCTACTCAGGTGGGGGGGCATTGCTTGGGAAGGACAGTCCAAGGCAAGTGGTCTTACCTGGAGAACTGATTGCATATCAACATCATGGAGATGAGGGCAGTGCTCTTGGCATTGCAAGCTCTTAAGGCCCATCTTCCTCTAGGGACCATTGCCATCCAGACAGACATGTCTATAGTCTTGTACATCAACAATCAGGCTGAACCAGGTCTTATACCCTTTGTTGCGAGGCCATGAGTGTGTGGGACTGGGTGATCTTCACTGGCCGATTTCTGGTGGCAATGCACATTCCAGGGGACAGGTTCTGCAGGTCTATCCTGATGTCTTACGGGTGGTCTCTGAATCCTTCAGTGGTGAAACAGATCTTTCTAAGGTGGGGTCAACCTTGCTGAGATCACTTCACCTCTCTTTCCAACGTGAAGTTCAGCGAGTTTTTCACTCTGAAACTCCCACCAGGGGAAGTCCCCAGAGATGGTCTAGTTCATGCTTGGCCCTCCAGTCTTCTGTATGCTTATCTTCCTCTCCTCCTGATTCCGAAATTCCTCCAGAAGGCTCAACGGCTGGGGAGCTCAATCATCCTCGTTACCCCATTCTGGCCTCGCCAAATATGGTTCCCTTCTTTGTGGTCTCGTGTAGTGTGTCCTCCCTGGACATTAGATCCAGCTCTGGATCTGATTTCTCATCCCTTAGGGATTCCACACCCAGATCTGGCCATTCTGAAGCTTATCGCTTGGCTGCTCCAGTTCCCATGATAGTTAGGACTTCCAGGCTATCTTCTCCAGTTAAGAAGATATTAGTTGCAGCTCATAAATCTTCCACTAGGAAGGTTTACTCAAGTAAGTGAAAACATTTTTCTATTTGGGCATCACAGCGTGACTTGGATCCTTTTAATGCCCCAATTCCTGCTATATTAGAGTTTCTGGCAGGTATTTTTCAACAGGGTACCAGCTTTTCTATGGTTAAGGTCCAATTGGCAGCTATATCTAACTTCCATGTAGGAGATAATATGGCTTCCCTGGCTTCTTCTAAGATTTGTAAAGACTTTTTGAAAGATACCTTTCTACTTAGGCCTCCAATCAAGGACCCAACACTGCCTTGGGACCTTACGCTGGTCCTCCATGCCTTAGTTCCCCAACTTTGGACCTGTAGCTTTGCTGGATCTGCAGTTCTTGTCTTGAAAGACAGCCTTTCTGATTGCCATTACATCAGCTAAAAGGGTGTCGGAGCTCCAAGCCTTATCGGTTAAGCCTCCTTTTATAACCTTCCATAAAGACAGGGTGTCCTTGCACACCAATCTTTCTTTCCTTCCAAAAGTGGCTTCAGAATCAAACCTAAATCAAGTGATCATCTTTTCGTAAGTCTGATCAACTTTGCATTTCCTACTCAAAGCCCTTTTTAGGGAAATCTGTATTAAAGGTCACCATTGCTAATTGGATCTCTGTGTATAGTTCTGGCATACTCAGATAAAGGATCATCTCCGCCAGGTCATATCAAGGCGCATTCTACTAGATTTATGGCTACTACAGCTGCTTTCTGGTCCAGAGTCTCTCTGGATAACATTTGTTCTGTGGCTACCTAGACATCTTTGCATACTTTCGTCTCTCACTACAAGTTGGATCTTCTATCCAGAAGCAGGGTATCATTTGACTCCACCTTCTTCCATGAGGGCCTTCCAGGTGTTTGGTAGCTGGGGACTCTGTTCCACAGGTTGAAGAGCAAATGAAAACTTCAGATAAAGAAGTTATGTACTCACCATAATGTTCCATCTGAGTTGTTACTTTTCATTGGTCTTCAACCATCCCTCCCTCCTTCCCACTGCTTTATGTGGGCTGTGTGTTGGACTGGCCAGAAGAGAGAGAGAGAGACGGCCTTTACTTTGGCATTACTTGTGCTTCTTATGATGCTTTCTGGGTATTTTTTGTCAGGGGGGTAAGCCCTTGAGTCAGGTTGGGATGCTATGGTTGGCAGCAAACTCTATATGAGGGGAGAAGGGAGATGGGCATTATGGGTAGGTGAGGAGCTTGGAGCTCTCATCCGATGCTGGAAAATGTGGCCGAGTCAAATTCATCCCGGATCAGTGTCCCACAGGTTGAAGACATATGAAAAGCAACAACTCCGATGGAACATTATGGTGAGTACATAACTTCTTTATTAAATTTATTATAGTATATTAAAGCTTATTAAATTCAGCAGATCTGAATATAGTCTATGGTACAGAAAGCAAGGCACACCAATTTCAGAAAGAAACCATTCAAATAAGCAAGTACAATAAGCCTTTAACCAGAATTTCCAAGCTCAGAAGGGCAGAATCTACGCTCTCCTCCCACAAGAGTGCAGACCATAAACCTTAAAGTAAAATAACTGGCCTGAAGCCCAAGTGCTTAAACCAGAACTAATACACTTTTAGAATAACAGACACTAAGCCTTCAATTAGCAACTCCCGACTTAGAAGGATGTAAGCTACCTGTCCTGCCACAAGAGTGCAGACCACAAACCTTTTTAATGTAAAACAACTGGTCTGAAGACCAAGTGCTTAAACCCAAAAGGCTTAGAATAACAGTTACAATATAATCAGGCTACTAACAAGCAGTAATAAATGCAAGTAAGTACTTTTACGAACAGGCAGCAAAAGCAAAATAAAGTAGGAATTAACACAAATACAGTAAAAGCAGATGAATGAAGTGCTTGTATAGTTTCCTCCCTTTTTAAAGTGTAAAAGTTGTAAATACATTGGTCTGTTTGAGTCAGTCAGTGGGGAGTTTACATGACTGACTGTTCATTATCGTCTGTTGAGTTAACCCATATCCGTTACCTTTTCGCATGCTATTTCTATGTATTGGTAGTTAATTAGTGGTGGAGCCTACTGGCCTCTGCCTGCTTAGGCATTATGCTTGATGGCTGTTGGTTTTATTTTGTAAACATATGCTTTTAATGAGTTTTCTAGTTATAAGAGCAATATCTAAAGTTGTTCAGATTCTATGCTCTGGGAGGTAGAGGTTTATGCCCTTCAACTGTTTTTCTTCAATCTTTCATTCATGTGGCATGAAACTATCATTTTTACAAGTACGAATCTCTGGGCAGTTGAGAGTTGCATGCAAATTCAAGATTGGAGTCCCTTCTCGCTATTAGGGCATGTCAGGTTCTATTGCATACCTACAACCTCAGCATGCAGAGTGGTTGTGATCACTTCTTGTGTCCTACTTTTAACAGAACTAAGTATGACTTCAGTCCCTGTCCTCTGATCTGACGATCCTAGGACCTTCATTGGATCCAAACTGTTTCTCTGATCTGACAGGTTTGGTCTGATACGTTCCCATTCTCAAATTCATTGGGTCTGAGGCTATCATTTCCTCGGACCTCTTTGGATCCTAAGTGTGACAGTTGTTTTTCAGACTTCATATCTTTCCGAGAATGCATGCTAATGCAAATCCTGTTCTAGGAATTTCTATTTTTTTCTACCTTTATAGGAGCACTGTTTAAAATATGTTTTTGTGCTAGGGGCTGGACTAGATGTGTATATACATGTTAAATGTGTCCACTTCCAATGCAGTGCAGAGGACCTGAGTTGCCATGCCCTTTTAATTCATCTGTCGAAGGTGTTTGGTTCGGGTGCTTTGGTCCTGGACCTTAGAATCTCTTTGCTTCTTGCTGTTTCTTTCCAGGGCTCAACTCCCCATAGAGAGAGAAAACCAATCACTAACATGTCTTGGATCCCGTCCTTGGGATCTGAGGTCACTAGTGTCCTTCGGATCTCATGTCTTCTCTCATCCAACAGGTTGGTCTTGGAGCATTTCTGCCCTTTATCATCAGATCCTATTACCTGTGATTTTGCTTTGGATCAACCTCCTGGGGCCAGACTAGTGTGTGTGGGGTTCTTCGGACCAGGGTTCCTCCCACTGTGGAACTCGATTGACCCAACCTGTTTCTGTCCTAAGACTGGGATCCTGTGGATATCTGGTGTCCATGGAGGGCTGTGCATTACTCAGATTTGTCTTCTTTGGCTCCAGTGCCATTGGACTGTTGTAGCGTTCTCCAGATCTGATGGATTCATTGGTTTGCTGCTTCAGTACGCAATCCTTGCAGTGCCTTTTAACCTTCACATCCAATCTGTTCACATGTTTCCTGCAATCTGATCCTAGGATCTGACAATTGGCTAGTCCCCCGAGACACCTGTGCTTCTTTGAATCCTGAAAGGTCAAACATGGCACATTTCTTTGGATCTGGGGCTTCCCTTGGATCCAATGGGTTCAGTATTTGTTGCTGTCAGTTGTCATTTAGAAATATTCTGCCACAGATGTGCCGTTCATTTACCAATCCCGTTTGGGCCACTACAGTTTCTAACTAGACTGCTTCGGGCCCTAGTAGATTGAGACCCACAGCTGCTATAGGGAGAGACTCTTCTCAAATCTGAGGTTTTTTGGATCCCAAAGGTGGTATGTTGCCCAGAGTGAGCTCACTTTTTGGATTTTGTGCATTTGGGTCCAGAACTGTTGTCCAAGTTTCTTTTGTTCAGATCCGAGACTACTTTGGATCCCATGGTTTTGCTTTTCCCCCAGCCATTCGATATTGAAGAGAAAAGGTGTTCAGCCCCGTGGAGTACTGAAACCTGCAGCAGAGAAGTCTGCATAGGCAGACTGAGTTCAGCAAGTTGTACTGTGGATTCTACAAGGAAGGTAATGTTTAGGTGCACGGGTACTTAAAACATCATAGATGTACTCTGGGCGCAAATACATTCGTACAGGTGGTTTGACAGTGGTTACTTTATGTCCATTGATTAGTTGTTTTTAAGCATATTGCAGAGATGGCATTTGGTACAGGATGGGTTGATGGCTGGCTTATTACCCCTCTTTCCCAGCTTGCAAATTCTTCACCTGGTTTCATTCAGTTCTGGGTCCCTTTTCTTATATGTGTTCATACCTGGAAGCCAAGTGACGTTTTGTATGTCCTAGGGATGGGGACAATCCCCTTTTCCCTATGTTGCATGCTTTTCCAGGCACTGTCCCCCAAGAAACTATTACAGTGCATACTGACAATAGGTCAATAGTCTGCCATACTTGCTGACCAGGGGAGTCCATTCTTCCCCTTGGTGCAGAGAGACCATGAACGTCTAGGAAGGGGCAATATCGCCTGACCTTTTTCCAGTTGCATCATATATGCCTCCATTAGCCAATGCTCTAGCATACAGACTCAGCTAGTCCTCACTGGTTCCTCTACCAAATTGTCTGCATCTGATTTCAGCCATTGGGGCCAACTTTGCTGCATCCTTTCAGCTTCTATATTTAACAACAAGTGCAGTAGATTCTCTTCATCATGTAAAATATCCTCATTAGGTTCTGCTGTACATTTGGGGTTCCCCCATCTTCCCCCATTCCAGTATTCAAACCTTTACGCTGTCTAGTTACCACTTTACTCTGTTTTCAATGATAGTACGACTACCCTCCTATCGTCCCTGTTCATATTATGTTAACCTTCCACAAGACTCCTCTTAGAAGGCATTTGGGAATAAATGTGGAAGTTCTCTAGTAGAGGCTTCAAGTAGATTTTGGTGAGGAAATGCTTAGCTCAGATCCCCAATAAGAGCCCCATTACACCTTGGGATCTCAGAGTTAATCAGTAGGGGCCTTCCCAGTAACTTACTAAACTAGCCTTGCCTTCTACGTCACCTTACATTATTTGTCTTAAGATTGGGTGCCTCCCATTCCATTTCTTCCTTTATGGCTAGAGTAGCCACAAGGTCCGATGCCTTATCCACACAATTGTTGGTCATGTGCTCAGACTATTCTAGAAAGGATGTATGTATGTTCTCTTTTTTTTTTTTTCCCCGCGCACTGGCATTTTCTGGCAGTTGGTATATCTTTTCATTCCTATTGAAGTCTAATGATTTCCAATAATGTCCTGACCAAATAGCTTCCGGACTATATTATGCTAGATCTGTGGATGCCTTACTTGATCTTCCTCCAACACTCCTACTGTTGATGTGTCTGCTACAATTGCTGGATCTAAAACTTCTCTTGTGACACCTTTTACAAGTGTACTTCATCTCCAGGAATATAGTTTACTTGGTTTGACAGTGCGCTGGCATATCCTTCCTTTAGGGCCGTCCAAGAACTATGTAGCTGGAGAGACTACCCATCAGTGAGGGAAAATGAAGAGGACATCATCATATTTAAGAGTTATGTGCTTCCCATAACTTGGATATATATGTTGTCCTTCTTCATTCATCCTCACCTTCCCTCCCAGCCATATATTTCTAGAGGGATATTGAGCACTACTGGAACCTTGGGTTCCTAGGTTTTTAGTCATAATTCTTTAAATCTCTATAAATCAATAGACATAGGCAGCAAACTCAATCTGAGGAGTTGGAGTTTGCGTGTTGCATTATGGGTTCATAGGTTCATACTAGGCTGTCTGCCCTAGGGCATTTATAAGCCTAGCCAGAGTGTGTTTGGCTTTCGCCACCCATTTTAAATTAATTTTGCTATGCCCTTTTTCGAGGTTAGTATACTGTGCCTCTGTCAAACAGTGACACAGAAGTGATACCCAGGGTAAACCTACGATCTCCCATCCACTCATCAAGATTCCTGTTAGAGAGTCAATGAGGGACTCTGCCTAACCTGGACTGGGATTTTATTCCAGAGTGAAGGGAGCCTCTGGGTTATGAATCTGTCCCTCCAGCATGTCCTATTTATTTCAGTGCTGAGGTTCAAGTCTCTCGAGCACGTGGCTCGATGGGATTTTGATTTTCTGAGGTGCAGCATGTCCATTAATTCCGGGTTGGACATGGCTTTATATGTCAGGCACAGATCGCCTCTGAGCAGGCGGTATGCCACTGAGTAGAGCTGGAATTTCTTTAACCGGGCAGCATATGGCATCTGTTTGAGCCCTTTGATCCTCTTGGTGAGGTACTTTTGGGGTCTTTCTAGTTGCTGCAGGTGTCTGGTAAGGTACATCCCAAAAGGGGCATTGTACTCAATTATGGGCCTGATGAGGGATGAGTAGAGAGGCACGATGACCTCCCCTAATCTAGATGTGAATCCCTTCATGATTAGGTGGGCTATATAAAATGTTTTTCTAACCACTTTGGCCAAGTGGTTGTCAAATGAGAGATTGCTATCAACTTGGGTCCCCAGGTCCCTAATTACTACTTCTGTACTTAATGGATTACCACCTATGTGGTAATTTGTGGGCACTTTGTTTTTGCCTAAGGGGATGACTATACACTTTTTGGCATTTAGTTTGAGGCCATGGCTCTGGCACCAGTTGTCTGTTTCTATGAGGCCCTTTTGGAGGATGCTTGTGTCGGCTGGAGAGTCTATTATGGCACCCAGTTTGCAGTCATTTGCGAACTTGGTCAGCCACAGTCCTTCCGTGTTGGCCTGTACCTCTGAGAAATATATACCGAACGAGAGGTCCCAGGACTGAGCCTTGTGGGACACCACTTGTAACTGGTTTGGAGTCTGACATGGCTCCAGCAATTCTAACCATGTCGGTTCTGTCCTTGAGCCAGTTTGCAACCCATCTAGTGACATAGGGGTTTATATTTAAGCTGGTGAGCTTATCTATAATGCCTGAGTGGGGTATTGTATCGAAGGCTTTTGCGAGGTCCAGGTAGGCTGTGTGGACCACCTTCCCCTTGTCAATGGCCTTGGTGACTGTTTCAAAGAAATCGACCAGGTTCAAGAGGAAGGATCTGCCCTTAACAAAGCCGAACTGGGTAGGATCCAGTGTCTGTAGGTCCCCAATATCTTTATTTATGAGGTCCATGATGATCCTTTCCATAGCTTTGCAGACCAAGCTAGTCAGGCTTATGGGGCGATAGTTTCCAGGATCCGTTGAGGCACCACCTTTGTGGAGAGGGACCACTGTTGCTGTACGCCACTCTTTGGGTACATATCTTGTAGTAAGGCTGAGATTGAACAATAGTTTTATGTTTGGGTTTAGCTCTTCTTGGAGTTCATGTAGGACACAGCCCAGGACACCGTCTGGTCCCATTGATGCTGTGTTTTTTGCTTTGGAGAGGGTGGCTCTTACCTGAGCATCTGAGATGTCAGGGGGGCAGCACTCTGCTGGGATAGATATTTGCCCTTTTGGTGGGGGGGGGAGAAGTTTGCGCTGAACCTGTCAGCTAGCATGTAGGCAATGTCTGCGGGTTCGGTGTATTTTTTGTCATTTTGGACTAATTCTGAGCATATCTGGGAATTCCCACCCAGGTTCCTAACATAACTAAAGAAAGCCTTGTGATTATCCTTAGTGTCCTGTGCAATTTTTCTCTTGAAGCTGGCCTTAGACGATTTTATGAGTGCCCGTAGTTTTTTGCTAATACTGATCAGAGATGCCTTCCCTTTTTGGAATTTTGCTCTATCATATAGTAGCTTCCTCCTCCTTCTGTTGTATAGTTTGTTTATGGCTGGGGTTCACCAGACAGGACATCTGCCTTTGGAGGATTGGGTCTTGGTTTTATTTGGGATTGCATGATCCATGCATTCCTGAAGATGTTCATAGAATGCGTTTATTAAGGATTCTGCGGTCTGGGACATATTTTCCACTGGCCCAGGGACTTTGAAGGACTCCACCTCGGTTTTGAGGAGTGTGAAATTTGCTTTAGAGAAGTTTTTCACTGTGGTTTTCTGGGCAGGGGGTGGGGTCGGGATGTGAATATCCAGTGAGATTAGTTTATGGTCTAATCTTACCAGTGAGGGATACACTTCTGGTCTGGAGCATAAAGTCCCCATGTTGGTGATGATCAGGTCCAGTATGTTTTCCCCTCTTGTGGGAGTGGTAACAAGTTGATCCATAACATTTGAGTTTATAAATTCTAGGAACCTTTGGGCTAGGGTGTTGGAGCTAGAGTAATGCTCCCAGTCTATGTCTGGGTAGTTGAAGTCGCCCAATATAATGGTGTTTGGAGAGACCTTCATATTTTTCAATGTTCTCAGGAAGGCCGAGTGGGGTTCCTGGGTTTGGGAGGGTGGTCTGTAGCAGGCTATAAACTGGAAGGCAGTTTTTACCCACTGTTAGTTGCACATGGATAATCTCTGATGCTTCATGCTGTGCCACCTACCTGGAGGTGTGGCTATCTTTGACGAATATTGATACTCCCCCTCCTTTTGTGGTTCGGTCCAAGTTTTGGGGCCGAAAAGCATGGTATGAGGTATAACCTGGTAGTGCTGGGGTGCTCTCGGGGGCCTTGAACCAGGTTTCTGTTACTGCACAGATATCGATGTTCTCCATGCTAAGGAGAGTTTCGAGTGCGTGCATCTTGAGGTTTAGACTTCTGGCGTTGAGTAGCATTACTCTTAGTTTCTTATCCCTTGTGATACCTATGAAGGTGGGTTTGTCTTTTGAGCCTTGCCTAAAAAAAGCACAATGGGAGTAGCAAGTGCCTTTGCCAATATCCGAAAACTCAGGGGTGACAGGTGCAAGCCGTCCCTAACGAAGCATCGTGGCTTGTCGAGCATGTCACCCCAGGCTGACAGGCATTGGATCCCCTTTGAATGACACCAATACTTAAGCCAATTGTTGAAATTGATCATCTTGTCTTTATATTGTGGCATCATTCTTGGTGATAGTAAGATGCTACCCAAGGTCAGGGTCATACCGGCCTGGGCTACATGATCAGAGAGCTCCTCTATGTCTCTCTTCATGTAGTCTCAGGTCATTCACACCAGCATGGACAATGGGTCATATTTGTACTTGTCTTGGAGTGACCTGAGTGCTTGTGTTATGTGGCCGGATTCTAGCGCCCGACAGGCAGCTCACCGTGACCTTCTCCTTGTTCAGCTTGGTAAGCGGGACATCAGTGTGCCTGATGATAGAGTCACCTATTACAAGTGTATCAGATGTGGTGTTTAGCCTTAAGGGCTGTGACTGTTCGGCACACTGGCTTTGTGAGCTATGTGTTGCATGTGTTTTGGGGTAGCGGTTGCTTGGGTGTCTGCTTTGGAGGTCTCTGCTGCTTAGGCAGATTTTTATTTAGAGCCTCCAAGTATGTTTTTGTGTGTTTGTGTTTGGTTTGCTGTCATGGTAGGTCTATGTGAGACTGGAATTGTAGTGAGTGTCGTTTCCTTCTCCTCCTGACTGGTTATGCCAGTACTGAGTTGAAAGAGCTTAGCCTCCAGTTTGGCTATATGGTTGCATCTCTCACATGTGTTGGAATTTGTTGGGAGGAGGAGAGGGTTGTCTGTGTACATGTGGCAGTTGTAACATTGCCTCAAGATTCCCAGATTCACCAGCTGGACCAGAGAGGAGATTGACAACTGACCTTTGGACATGCTAGAATAGTATTGGGAATTCCTTTATAATTGAAAAAAGGGCCAATGGGGAACAAGGTACTCAAGGGGAGTTTGTGAGGGTGTAGTGCTTTTAATTTTTTAGTGCTGACTTATATAATTGCTTTAGTGAGCAAGTGCCAGGTAACTTAAATGCAATGTGTTACAGGTAACTTAAATGCAAAAATGACAAACAGTAACTTTCTTTCAAGTGAAACAAGGAAATAAGTACAGTAAGCAATGCAGATATCACTAGGGATCCACAGAAGCACTGAAAAGCCATGTTTTAGGTGGAATTAGCTTTTCAGGGAAATAAGCAAACAAACAACAAGCATACAAATAAAGCTAGATTCAGCAGGCCTGGATCTAGTCTATGCTACAGCAAACAAGGTGTACCAATTACAGTAAGAAGCAGTTCAAATATGCAGGCACTATAAGCCTTTAACCAGAAATTCCCAGCTCAGAAGGGCAGAGTCCAGCCTCTCCTCCCACAAGAGTGCAGACCACGAACCCTCTTAATGTAAAATAACTGGCCTGAAGCCCAAGTGCTTAAACCAGAACTAATACACTTTTAGAATAACAGACACTGAGCCCTCAATCAGCAGTTCCCAACTTAGAAGGATGTAAGCTACCTGTCCTGCCACCACAGTGCAGGGCACAAACCTTCCTAATGTAAAACAACTGGTCTGAAGCCCAAGTGCTTAATCCAAAAGACTTAGAATGATAGCTACACTTTAATCAAGTTACTACCAAGCAGTAATAAATACAATTGAATACTTTAAAGAATGCCTGGATTAGTGCTCAAGTTATACAAAGCTAGATTCAGCAGGCCTGGATCTAGTCTATGCTACAGCAAACAAGGTGTACCAATTTCAGTAAGAAGCAGTTCAAATATGCAGGCACTATAAGCCTTTAACCAGAAATTCCCAGGGAAGAGGGAGAAGCTGGGGATTAGTATCTGAAGTCTGGAAAATGTGGCTGAATTGGATCCAAAGATCAGATCCGTAACCCATCAGTGAGGAAGAATGAAGGAGGACAACACACATACCAAGTTATGGTAAGTACATAGCTCCTAATTACTTTATTTCCATTTTCTGTGGAATTTTTTTAATTTCTGAAAAGGAAATCTCTATGCAAATGCTTATTTATGCTGTTTTAGAAGGTTTCTATTTGATATAGGGTCATATATTTGAATTCTTTATCATTGTTTACACACGAGTTTTGCTTGGCAGTGTGACTGTGGGGTGCTTACAGCAATGTGCAAATTGTAGAACAAGGCTTAGCACAATTTAAACAGTTTTGGCACCAAAAACGTAAAAGGATTTGACACCAAAATCTTTTTGGTACTCAAAAAGGAGCTATCATAGGGACTTGTGTTAGATTTGGCATGTCTAAATACATTTCTGAAAGTACTCAGATTCAGAATACCCTGCCGGACAGTCCTATTCCTCCTCAAGGACCACTGTTTCATGGTGACTTTACATGTGAAGGATAGTTATCACATGCCATTTGTTTCCAAATTCAACTTGAACCTACAAAATGTCCTTTCTCATATCCTCACAAAGAGCTGTCCTCCTAGGGAGTATGATGGACACAGAAAAAAGTATGGCCTTTCTACCAGAAGACGGTCCTGTTTTCAGAGATTTCTCTCTTTAGGAAATCACCTCCACAAGAGTTTTTCAAAATACTAGGCCTTATGGCATCAATGATGCTCATGACACCATGGGCCAGACTCAAGATGGGAAAGACTTAGTGGTACTTCCAAATTGTTGGACCCAGTATCTGCTTCCTTTGGAGTTTCAGGTACCATTGCTAAGTTGTATGAAATGAGTTAAGTGGTAGAGGGATTAGATCTCTCAGTCCAGACATCTAGAAGGACTCTTCAGATTTTGCACAGGGAAAAGTGTACAGGAGAGTTCAAGTGCAAGGTGAGTATAGTCCTTCAGATCCCTACAAAGCACATCAATATCAAAGAAATGTTAGGGATTCAGACATGGATTCTTCATCACCTAGGGTCTCCAGGTCCCCTTTTTTGGTAATAGACACCACCACAGTCATGGTACCTGAACAAACAAGAAAGTACAAGTACAATATCCTCTGTCATCTGACAATGATCCCCTGACAGCTAGTCTTACAGCATTCTCTGGTACTTCAGTCCTCATACATCCTGTCAGAGCAAATCCTAGTGGCAGACTGACTAATCAGATCCTTGACAGACCCTAACGAATGGAATATCAGGACAGAGGTCTGTCTGGATTCGGTCCAGATGTGGGGAACACTTTGATTAGTTCTGTTTGCTTCCTTTTAAAACAGACCATTGGAAAAACTCTCCAAGACATCCTTGAAGCCATGCTTGGAGGACAAAATTCTCATTCCATTGGACAGGAATGTTCCTTTATGCATTTCTACCAATACCCTAGGTACTTCTGAAGTTCTAGAAATAATTACCAAAGATTACTGTGGTGACCCCTTTTTGCCCACATAAAGTTGGTTCACCCTTTTAATGGAATTGGTCAAGGGCAATTACCACAAGCTACCTCACTCTGGATCTGCTCACACTCTGTCAGTACCGAGTAGTATACACCAGCTTGGAGCAATTGCTACTGATGGCCTGGATGGTTATTTATTGATACCGTTTAGGCACTTATTCCATTAGGATATGCAGCAGGTATTAAAAGGAAGTAAGAAAACCTGCAACTAGAAAAATCATATTTTTATAAGCGGAAGTGGTTTTCTAGGTAGCACCTAACTGATATAGAAGACCTGGTATGGTGTCTACCATCTAGTTTTGAAGTATTTTTAAGAGCTACTCAACAATGACTTATCTTGTGCATCTCTCAAGGTGCATGTTGTAGCCATCTCAGCTTTTCTGCCTATATGTTCCCCCTCTCTCATCTCTTTGTGGTCAAACAGGTTATGGAAGGAGTGTTGCATTTGAGACCCTCTCAAAAACAAGTTCCTCCTCCTTGAGATTTCAACTTTGTTCTTGAATATTTAACCTTCTCTCCTTTTGAACCTTTCAGGCTGATTTCAGGTTCATCACTTTAAAAACTGTTTTGTTTATTGCTCTGACATCTGCAAGCTGTCATGGTAGGTCAATCTTATATGATTTTATACAAGGTTAGGGTTGTTTCTTTTTTTTTTTTTCAATCATCATTTTTTATTATTTTTCACAACCATATTACAAATTCACACATTATATACAATATATACAAAATGCTTCCATTGGTTAATTTCACATATATATCAACCTCATGTATTGATCAAAGGTACAGCACTCACAATCAAAAGGAAAATAAAAATAAAAAAAAAAATCCAACATTAACAAATCCAAGCCAACAATCTGTCTTTTCTGTACATTTTCTATCTAATCTAAGGTTGATTTAGACTATATTCTGGTTCCCGAGAAAAAGTGGATAGTAACCTCTTAAGCCAAAATAATATTAAAAATTTGCTCTCAGATTTTTATGTTGTTGATATTTTTCTTGTGATCACTAATTAACAGTTTATGCGCTAAGATGTGTTTTATTGCCAACAATCTGAAATTTTCCCACGATGTCTGGGCTGGGTTCAACCAATTTGTGGCTATATATAATTTCATTAATAGGCAAATATTCATAATTACAATCGTTTTTGATTTATTTAGATTCTCCGGGGGAATATGAAGAATCATAAACTCCCAAGAGAGTGTTGAATTTTGGTAACCCATTTTTTGTAACTGCAATTTTAATGAATTCCACAATTTATAAATGCACTTACAACTCCAGAACATGTGAAGCAAATCTGCTGTCTGATCAAAGCAATGTGGGTATATGGGTGAATTCTTCACATCAAATTTGTGCAAAGTGAGACGAGTATAGTATGCATTGTTAAATATCATCAGCTGCGTAAATACCAATTTCTGAAGGGATACGGACTTTAATGTTAATTTAAATGCCTCCAATATCTTATTGTCGTCTGGGAATATCAATTTCTCTCTCCAGTAACTCGATAAAAGAATATAATTATTATACTTCCTCTCTTTTATCAATTTATATGCTGCGGTTATATATTTTCTATCCTGCAACAGCACTTCCCATAGATTATGAGAAATGATTAAATCTTCCCCTTTCATTTCAAAGTTGTTAAAATAGTTTATAACCAAGTCTTTTAGCTGTCTTACTATAATTAAATAGGAAATAGGGAGTTCTATTTCTTTTAAAATATCCTGTATTGGTACTCCTAGAAAAGGATATAAATCGAGTACAGTTAACTCCATGATTAAAGGGAATTTCTTTAGATCAATCAATTGACCAACAATTGTTAAATTTGGGTTCTTATGAAACGGTTGGAAAACCATCATATATTTTAGTAAATTTAAGGAAGCAAAAAGAGTTTGAATTGCCGTTACATAACTTTTGATGTGCTCCATTAGCTTATATTTACTCATTGTCCAATTATTTAAAAAGGGTAATGCTTTAGCGTTGACTCCCACTTCATTTATATGCTTGTACGTTAAGAGCACCCATTTGGGTGTCCATTTTCTATTATCACTGTCGAAGTAAGATGTCTTTAAAATCCTATTGGCCTGAATCACTAAATAGTACATTTCGAAATCCGGTAATTCCAGCCCCCCCCTTATTTTTTGGAGCCATCAATTTTTCATATGAAATTCTCATCTTCCTAGGTTCCCAAAGAAATCTTCCCAATCTTATATGAAGCTGTTTGAAGAATGTTTTGGTAATTCTGAGTTGTGCAGCTCTAAAAATATATAACATTCTAGGAAGAACATTCATTCTTATGATAGCTGCTCTTGCCATCATCGGTAACTTCAATCTACTCCATCTTTCAAGATCCAGTGTTATTTGATCTGTAGTTGACTTTACATTGTTAATAAAAAAATCTCTATTTTCAGTTGAGAAGACAATTCCCAGATATTTTATCTTTTCTTCCGTCAATACTTGTCCTATTAATGGTAGCATTGAAAAAGGTGTGGGTGTCTTTAATGGGAATATTTTAGATTTTTTAAATTTAGCTTGTAATTGGAAATTCTCTCAAAGATTTCTATTGCAGCTAATATTTTTTCAGTATTGGAAACAGGTGTGGTACAATATATGTTTAAATCATCTGCATAGGCAGCCATCCTAACCTTTATTCCATACAGTACAGGAGAATTATAAAAAACATTTTGCTTGAGGTGTAAAAATAAAGGCTCCAAGTAAAGATTAAATAAGATGGGAGATAATGGGCAGCCTTGTCGGGTACCATTTATGATTTTTATCCTATTCGAGCATTCGTGATTTATAAATAAATTTGTGTATGCATTTCTATATAGTATCCTTAACATTGAGATAAACTCCTGCGGTATATTAAAATAAGGTAATGTATCAAATAAATAATCCAAATTAACCCTATCAAATGCTTTCTGAGCATCAATAATTAGGGCATACAAATTCAGGTTTTTATATTTCACATAAGAGATTAAGGTATGGAGCGTTAAGGTATTATCCGTGGTCTGCCTCCCATCCATAAACCCCGCCTGTTCCTCTGATATTAGGTTAGGGTTGTTTCAACCACTAATCTTCCTTTCATGACAATTTTATTTTCTGAATGTTCCCTGAATCAAGCCATCAATCTTCCATTTTTTCTTTCCAGAAAATAAAAACAAGAAAGAGAAGATTCTGCAAACCTTATAAGTGCACAAGGCAACTAAAGTACTACATTGACAGAACTAAGGCCTTCAGAAAAGCAGTTTATTTCCTCTTCTGTAACTAAGAAGGGTCAGCATGTTTATAAGCATAATTCCTCACTGGTTGTTCTCTGTTATTGCTTTTTGTTTTTCTCGCCATGGTAAATATATTCAAGACAAGGTGAAGTCATATTCCCCCACTACCTTATCTTCTTTGGTGGCATATTGGAAAGAGGTGGACTGTAGAAGTATTCTAGAGGCGCAACTTGATCCTGTGCTCATACCTTTACAAAGCACTACAAATTGGATTTTTTCTAAAGTTCCAGAGCAGGCCTTACAATGCCATGGGCTCCCAGATACTCATCCTTCCTCCTCTTAGGGTAAGCTTTAGGAATCTGCCCATATGCCAGTGAAGCAGTGTGAATGATAAACATAGCACAGTTGCTCAAGTCCTGTTTGCTTGTAATAGCAGATGTTTGAATTTCATGCTGCCTCAGCGGCAGCATCCACCCACCATCCTCCTTACTCTGTTGATAGTCTGATTATATCCAACCTTGTGTTGGTTGGCATTATTTGTCTGGGAGTTTTATGGGTGTGAATTAATTGGTCTCTGGCAATTCTAGCTTCTGGTCCTTCTTCACTTGCCTTATATAGCATTAAAAGCCTGAATAACTGACTTACTGTAACAGGTAAGGATTCCCCTTATAGTAGAGGCTTAGCTTATACCTAATCAGAGAGAGAAAGTAGAGGAGATTCTGAGCTCTGGAAAGCTGCCCGTCTGGGATTTCTGCAGGCAGAGAACCCATATGCTACTGAGGCAATGTGAAATTTGAGCATCTGCAGTTACAAGTAGGACTTGAGCAACTGTACTATTGTTCCCAAATTAGCCTTCTCTACCATCCATTCCCCTGCGGATACATTTATCATCATATCCCAGACAATCACATTCACTAACCATTTTTGCCAAATATCCTGTAACACAATCATACCAGAAGCACCCCTAAGCTATATTACATATTCATCTTATCTTACTTGCTTCTTGTATAACATCAAAATGACATACTGTCATCACCCAGATAATACATGCTTCACACTTAAAATGACAAACTTTTTCTACGGTAGTCTGTCATCTTGTGAATCCATTCCTTTCCTTCATTTTCATTCACGAAATCACCTGCTTCTTTTTAGTTGCATCACTGCTCAAACATTTGTTTTATATTGGTCATAATCGTTATGTATGGCTTTACTCATTCTTTGAAATACAGCTCTAAAAGCTGGCTTAAAGTTCCTTTCCCATTCATACATGCAATATTATAAAGCTCAGACAGAATTTGTTCTATAAACAAAATTATGGATGTAGAGTCCTGAACAATTAACCTTGTAAAAAGAAACCCTGAATTTGCACTTTTCCAAACCTTGTCACAAATCTCTGTTGCTTTATAATCTGTAAATTCTATTGAGTTATGCATGCATGAAATTTTTTGCAAATATTATTGCATGAACCTGTTCTCTCTCTCACACACACAATAGTTTGTCTGGGGTTTGAAAGATTTTAATCCTATATTTGTTCAATTTTCCCAAATTCTTTACATAAACTTGCAGCTTCCCATCCAGAACAGCTTAATTTACAGTATGTTTTGATAAACAAGATTGGTTTAGCACCTTTAAACATTACTAAACAATGCAGCCTAGACTAATAATCATGAACAAATCAGTCTAGCCAAGAAATTTTATTGCTTAAGTCATTCACATCTAAAACACCTTTTTTGTGTATTTCCAGATTACACCCATAGTTTCATATGGCTTCTTTAACTAAGCAACTTGTCAGTTAATAAAAAGTAATAGTGTATGGTGTTAAAATGACAGTGCGATTCTTAATCTAGGATGTACTGCAGTAGAGAATTTAATCACTTATCATTCATATCTTTATAACTGGTGTTTATATTTTTATAACTGAGAGCTCTCCATGTTATTGAGGTGTATGGTGTGATATGCCATGGTGAGTGAGAGGGAAATTAATTCTCTGCGTCTATATCAGAGTATACCTAAGATTATTACTAGTTAGTAATTATGACAATAAATATTTTCATATGTACTTAATCCTTAAAAAAAGTGTCTTACAAATGGTTGGCTGACATCAGGTGAAACCTTAGATGTTGAATAAAAATATCTTTGATACATGCAGTGCAACTTGCATATCTTGAGAGATTGTGTTTATATTGCTAATTGTACAGTTAATGTTTTCATATCTCTGTAAATATCTCAATAAATATTTACTCATTGAGGAATTTCTTGTCATTTGAAAGTTTATATTTGGTTAACAAAAAAATTCTAACAATATAACTCTAGGTTGTACAGTTTCCATGATATGAGAACTTTTGAAAATTTAGCAAAAAATATAATTTGGAGGATGTGTGCATTGTAATATACAATATTTATGAAAACCATGCACTGACAATTATCCACGTAAACAATGTTGCTGTTTGTGCAGTTTTAATAGTTTTTACTGTTCACAAAATATTTACATTTATCTGTCTTAAGCTTTTTAAGTTTATTTTTCAGAAAATGAAGCAAGGATGTGTGCAGCCTGCTAGAGGTGTGACATTCCATTGATTAAGAGACTCCTTTTGCAAACATAATTTCTTACCACCACCCAGTTCTACCATTTAGACCTGTCAATACCCCAGAACAGCTATCCTTCATAGTAGTACTATAGCTGTACTCTTCCCTTAAGCCTTTTCTAAGTTTCTTATTTCTTGTATGTTTAACTACATCCTGCAAATGAAAAATGCAAAGGTTTAACTTAAGCAATAACCCTAAGTATTCCCACCTTCTTTTAACAGTTTAATGCTATTAACATTCATTTACAAAATGTTTATACGCTCTAGCTCTTTTTCCCCACTTTTGGAGTTGTATCCTTTCCTTCCACCAGGATTTTTTTTCTTTCCATATCAGAAATGTTCATACTATCACTGTTTTCTTCTAACTCACCTGCTTTACTTGCATTACTTTCTTGAAAAGCAGCATTATTACTTATTGGCTGTTTTTAGATTCATAGGTGTGTACTAATCGTACAACCACAAGGGCCATTTTAAGCCAGCCATGCATCCCAAATCTCTGTCAAGTTCTGGTACCCTTGATATATGAAAGCAGGGGCCTTGAAGATGAACTATTTACAGACTGCCGTTTTCCAATAGAGGCATAAGTGGCAAAACAGGGATATATGTGCTGCTCCCCATCCAGTTGTCCCAAGTTAAACCTGAACTGGGATAGCAAAGAACTGCTTCACATGGATGAGGAACCTTTTCCACAGAAAGGTTGATCCCTGGGATACATACGCCTCTCGCCAGCATATCCTATTTATATACAGGCAAGGTTATGTGTTTAGAATAAGTAATTCTTGTGCTGTTCTGCAGATATGCAGGAGGTCCAGCAGGGTGGGGTTTTGTAATGCAACATAAGTGGGCATTGTACTTAATGAGAGGTCTGAAGAATGCCAACTAAAATAGAACAATGACTTCTTTGGACCTAGATGCCATACCTTTGTTTATAAGTTGTACAACATCGAATGATTTCCTCACTACTGTAGATGTGTGCTGGTCAAAGGCTGGATTATGGTCTATACTCCATTCACTCTGTAAGGGTTTTCCTTTCAATCCCTACAACAGGAATTTCAACTACTAACCACTAGCATATTGGACTAACAGACTTTCCATATTTCCACACCCTTAACTTTCACATCCTTCTAAGCATCTACTTGCATCTAATGTTGTATTTACCTCTCTGTACTTATTTAGCATTCAGTAATTATTAATATATGCTTTAATCCCTGTTTTTTATCTTGTTCATGTAAATTGTCTTAACTTTCATGTATCATTTGGAGCTTTACTCCCCGGGCCTCCACTGAAAATGGGTTCCTACTCTGAAATTATACTACAGTGGGGAAAGAATAGGTTTCCTTGTACCTAAATTGCTGGTAAGTAGTGCTTCGTTCCACTTCCTTGATGCTGGCCAACTATCATCGTATGATGTAAATCTTTATGATGATTTGGCCTTTTGATTAAAGAAAGGTTCGATATTTAGTGTTTGATGAAGATGCTGTTCAGTGGTTAAACATAGGCAACATATGCTGAGGCACTTTAATGGGGGTCTGTGTCTGCTTTGAACTGTGTGTGATGGGTGCAGCATGCGTACTACTGACTACTTTAATGACATTAGGAGTGCTTTTATGTGTGAGCTCTGCCTCCAGTGAAATTTCATAAATACGTCTCTTGCATGGCATATCAGGTTGGTTGAGAATTAGCTGGTTGTCAGTAAACATGAGGCAATTTTACATTGCCTCAGGATGCCCATATCCAAAAAGCTTGTAATTTGGATAGTGGAGGAAGTTCATATTGGTAGCAACAGGCCCCTTTTTTTATTATTAATTATAGATGGTTACAGTGAGAATATAAAGTAATACCAGGACTGTCCAGTTTGCAACTCTGGGGGCAGTGCTTGTCACTGCAAACTAGTTGCCCTGTGTACAACTAGGTACTGGTGAAATTTCAAGGGTGCTTTTGCAGAAAAAATATCAACTCAAGGTATCTGCATCTATACAGGGTACTGCCAAATACCTGAGGTGAAACTTATAAGCAGACCCTGATGATGTATGAATGAAGTAATTAGGGAGATATTCTGAAGTTAGGTAAGACAGCAGCTAATTAAGCAGTACTTGCTGAAAAGTAAGAATTAGGTTTGTCATGAATGATGAAAAGAGGAGATTTGCCTGAATGGCTAATGCCTGGTTACTGCTACTAGTGCTAGTCTCACCACAGCTTCATGCTGCTGGGATGCAATACTCCCTTGCTTCTTCTCTCACCAGAAGCAAAACAGTAGCACCAATCCGAAGATGAGAAATGGGCCACTGTCTCTTTGGTGATTAACTTTAGTTTCCTGATGATACAGGGGTCTGTAGGCTTATTGTAGTATTTTCCTTGTAGATACTTAGAATAGCAACTGGACCAATCAGGAAGGTCAAGCACTGACACTCACTACCCTAAAAGAAACAGGAGTCAATGGATTCTGCTCCTCTTCTCACCAGGAGAAAAACAGAAGCACTAATCCCAAGATGATTACTAAGAGAGAAAATGTGAGTTCTCCAATAATTGGTAGTTTTGGACTAGATGTAGCAGATTTAAAAGGTAAGATTGAAAAACTGGGTTAATATCTTTAGAGTTGCAGTGTGCGCAAAGCAGGGTAAAGTGAGCTTTAGCAACTAAGTGGAGAGAGAATAATTTGAAAAAAGCAAGTTTGTTTGGAAGGGGAGGTGAGTATCTGGCTCTCTGGAATACAGTGGGATGGCCAGTAAATTTATATAGCTGAAGGGGAGTGTTTTTACAAAATGATAATTTTCTGCTTGCTGATAATACCTAATTAGAGGAGAGGGAAAGAAATGTTTGGTCAAACTGACTTAAGGGGCATGCAACTAGAAAGACACAATTGCACAAGAATGGGAGAACTTTAATTTCTGTGTGATTCACTAGAGAGACAGCTGTGGTCTCTTTCTTAGATTAAATATGTAAATAAAACCAAATACAAGTAAAACAAAGGTGGAAAGAAAAGACACCGCAGTATACAAATTAGAGGAAGACAATGAAGTGATACAAAATACAAGAAAGCACAAACTAACCATCTGATCTTGTCCTTTTCATTCTTCCTCACTATTGGGTTATTGATACGATCATTTGATCTGACTTGGCTGCATTTATACAGACTAGGATCCAAGTCTCTAGCTCCTACCTCTACTCTCTAACATACCTCCTGAGATTTCATTTGCCACCAGCAGTGACAGATATGTTTTTTTTTTTTTGGTCTCAAGTTGGAGAGTGATAGTGTTGGATTCCTTTAACTTTCTTTCAGCTAAATCAATTTTTTTCCTATTACTAGTTATCTTTTCTCTTTATCCTCCCTTCCCATTAGTTTTTGCAGGGATTGGGTGTGAAATTGCTGTTTTTCCCTTCCCTGTGCTTTCTTTGGACCTTGGTCTATTCATTTTATATGTATTATTGTCGTAGTCCCCCCCCCAAAAAAAAAAGTGTAGTAAAAATTCTTGCTATGTTAGTGGTTGTAGTGTTTTTTGTGTGTGTGCTTTGTTTGGTGCAGTCGTTATATCAGAGAAACCAACTGGGTTTAAGTGCTGTTCAAAATTTGGGCACAGGATTCCTCATTCTGATGCACACAATAGATGTGTGTATTGCCTAGGGCCAGAGCATCTTGGGTCACCTTGTACGATTAAAGCAAAAAATGCAACCCCTACTAACAATGTTCACAATTATGTAATGCCTCAACCTAAAACTGTAAAAGATGTGCTCAGTCTATGTAAATATGTTAAATCTTAAGCTTCAGTGCTATGTTACTAGTCAGTGTTAAGTTTGGTACTATCTATATAAATTTGAATGCTTCTGTATACATCTTATATTTTCTCTCCGGGCCTCCACTGAAAATGGACAGGCATCCAGTTGGATTTTCCCAGTCAACAAATGTAAAATAAATAAATCCCAGAGCTATTGCCAAACACAAGAATAAACTGATACTCAAAGGGCTTTTACCTCCTCCTGATCCTTCTCCGGGGGCTCAAACCCTCTTAAAGAATGTGATAGGGTGTTTGCACTCCAAGAAATGTCTTAAGTCCTCAAGGTCTTCTTTGAAGCCACCCTCCAAGTTACATAGTCCTTCGGATCCGACAGTCTCGGACCCTAATCCAACTTCTACTCCGGTGAATCCTAAGTTTCCACAGATTTGCCCAGTAATCCTCCAGCTATGGGTTCACCTAGACCTTTTGCTTCGGATTCTAAGTCCTCAGATCCAAGGGCACAGAGTCTGACCATGGAGTTCGCTATCAGGTCCGTGTCTCTGACAGTGCCTTTTAAGATTTTGCAGACCATGACAAGGCATTCTAGCCCAGCATCAGTGGCTTCCTCAAGGGCATCAAGGAGCCTGTCTGAAATTGATGTGGTCAGGATGATATGGAAGATTCTCAAGACTCAGATCCAGATGGGGGTTTTGCCTACTCTATCCCCTCTGGGATCTGTGAGTGTCCCTATTGCAGTGCAATCTCCTCCTCCAATCCAACTGACTGCATTAGAGCCCCAGGATCATGGCCACCTGGGAGAGTCAGTGTCATCCAAAAAGCCTTCCCTCCTCGACTGAGACAGTTACCCTCATTGTCTCTGCTCCAATGTCATTGGATCACAGTGGGTCTTGGATCCAAGATGTCCCTGTTGGATCCGGGGGGGGGGAGATTTTCAGCTCTGACCTTATTGGATCCATCCCTTCGCTTTGGTGTTTGACAGATCAGGTCCGATTCTGCCTGGGGGTCATGTATTTGGAGGTTCCTACCCTCCCTTGATGGCTTTGGCTCTGGGGGAGTTGGGGAGGGACTTTCTGGGTGCATCAGCTTTCCAGGTTGTAGTAAGGATCTTCTCTTCTCATGGAGATCTGACCTCTCTGAGCTGTAATCCTCCCTGTCATCCATCATTGAATCAGAGAATTGAGCCTTTCATACCTGTCCAGCATCAGCACACCCTGAGAAGCCTTCGAACTCTTCCTTTAGAGGGTGCCCCATCTTTTTCTGAGACCTCCCCTGAACATCCCACAGTGGAGATTCCTTGTAAGAAGACTTGCAACAGGAGGCACATTTACTCCCCCTTGGAGTCCCTTACCAAGGACATGAACTTTAATGAGGGAGAGAATCCCCAAGATCACCACTGGAGGATAACTCTTTTGGAGACATTATAGATGTCCTGGCTGAGGCAAAGAGTTGGTTAGTCCATCCAAACTTCTCCTCCTGAAGAGTCTGGGTTTTTGGAGGCTTTCACAGTGGTCCCATCTATGTTCTGGGTGACCCCCCCTGGCAGACAAACTCATGGATATAGTATCCCACCAGGCCTGGAAGGAGCCGGACACTATCAAACTGATTCCCAAACAACAGGATAAGTTTGTGTCTCCTCCCAAAGACTGACCACACTTGACTAAGGGTATACTGGTAGATGTGATGGTTGTGGCAGCAGCTACCTAAAAAGAGCTAGCTGAACAGAGGTCCACTGTCCATCCACTGACCAGGGAGTCCAGAGTAATGGACAGATTAGGTAAGTGTATTTATGCCTTAGCCATTTTCTTGCTGAGGGTGTTAAACTACCTGACACACTACTCAGTTGCAGAGAGATCTAGTCAAAGAACTTTCCGATTCTCTAGCAGATACCATGTCAGAAGAGGACTTCATGAAAGTATCTCCCCGACTGGCTACGCTTTTTTTTCCCCCCAGTCTAATTCCTCCATGAGACTCATTTCCCATTCTATGGAAGACACCTTACGGGCAGTCGGCTCAGGTATTGCTATTAGAAGACGTGCCTGGATGAGGCTTTGTGATTTGTGGAACCCTTCAAGGTGGCCTTTAACACCCTCTTTGATGGCTTCACTTTTCCAGGCCATTTGTCAAAGATACATTAACCCCCAGTGAGCAGAGAGGGAAGACCCTGTCTGCCCTTGGGGTTAAGTTTTCTCTGTGTACTTTTTCCAGAAATCAGTGAGGTGGCAAAAAAAAAACCTGGTTCCAGAAATCCTAAGGGCTTTCCCAGGCTCAAATCTGGGATTCTTCCTCCAGAGGCAGATGGGGAAGTTTTAAAGGGAGATGCTGCCCCAGGGGCAGAATCAGTGCTTCAGAGAGCCTTTCTCTGACAAGTCCTATCAGTGCTCAACCACTTCCAAGATGGTTTCACATTGAGTAACAGCTTATTTCTAGCTCTCCCAGTATGAAAACAGAAACTCAGCAGTGAAGGCCAGCAGACTTGTGTTTATGGGTAAATTTCAGTAACTGGCAAGTAAGTGCACTTCTTGGATGCCAGGAATAAAGTATAGAAGAACTAGGAAAAAATCAGCTACAAAAAAAAAAAAAAAAAAAAAATGAGGAAGAAACACTGACTGGGGAAAGTTCTGCAGCTGTTCAGCAAAAAGCAGTGCAACCAACTGACATGACTTCCAGTAACCTACAGGAAAATATAACACAACTGCATACAGACCTGCTTGAAATAAAACACTGATGGAGTATATCAACACAAACAACCAAAGGCTGGAAAAAAATGGAAGAAGCTTTAAACAGATATTCAAATAAGATGATAAAGCTGCAAAAAAATCAGAGGTCGAAATGAAGAAAAGGCTGGTTGAATGAGACTGTGCATGAGGAGTAGTTTCAGAAAATAATAGAATTAGAGGACAGAGCACATAGTGAAAACCTGAGATTTTCAGCTATGCCATAGAAGCTGATAGGAGCAGACTGCATTTATTTTATGAAAGCAAATTAATTGCTATTCCACAGCAGGAGCTGTTAGTTGAAAGGGTGCATTGTGTGTATATTCCAAACCTGGCTATAAGAAAGCAGCTTAAACCTTTAATAGTAAAGTTGCAATCCTATCAGCAGACAGAGATGATTCTGACAAAACTGTGGCAGGAGGACAACATACTAAAAGTAGGAGACAGCAGTGTGTTTGTGGCGACAGAAGAGGAACAAATTTATTCCACTATTCAGGGAATGTCAAGATGCAGGTGTGAGATTGAAACTGCTGTATCCAGCTGTCTTCAAAATATTCTTCCCTAGAGGAACAAAATAATTTTTTGATGAAGTACATCCTAATGAAGTAATACAAAAGGAGATTCTGCTGCTTGTACTTCTGGTAATAAAGACCACAGAAGGGAGTGTATCTTTCAATGTAACATGTTGGATAGAAGTAGCATGTGAGAGAGTTGACTAGAAGAATCAAGAGTATGTTGGAAAAGAAGTAGAGATGGTGATAGTATTATATAAAGTAAAAGTGGTTTCCCCCATAGAAATGGCATGTATGCGATTTGGTCTCACATTAACAGAATGTATTGGTAAAACTGCTCTCTCTCCTACTGACAGTGTGATATTTTTAGGAATAGCACAAAAATATAGAGCCTGCAAATGCAGGAAGAAATAAAAAGAATGTGCTTGCATGACATATTGTAAAACAAAAAGTATTGTTTTTCCTTCACAAGTATCATAGGTTTGGTAATCATAATAGTGTGATGTATTTTTAGAATAGCATGTGATGCATTGACTTAACAGAATGTGCTTGTGTGGAACAAAAAATATAATGTTTTTGTAAGAAATGGCATTAACAATAGAGGCTTGTTCCTAAACACTTGAATGTATACAGCTATTCAAGCTAACGGGAAATGTCTAACAGCAGAAAAAAAGTTACAACTATCCTATCAATGAACAAACATTTCAGCATGCTGAGAACTGTCTTTCCCTGGATGAGCATGGCTAACACAGCAGAAAAAGTTAGACTATCCTATGAATGAAAGAACATTGGTGAAAAAACATTTTGGCTTGCTGAAAACTGGTTTGCTCTATTGAGATGATGTTGCAGACAAAGAAGGCTTCAATACAGGATAAGTATGTTTTGAAACTATAAAAAAGACTTGAAATACAAGTCAGCTGAGGAAGTGAAGTGTAACTGATAGAATTTGTGTTATAAAGGAAATGTTTGTAATCTCACAGTAGTGCTTGGTCGGCTGGGTTTCAATAAATCTGTCGTTATGTGAGTATACAGCTGTGCAGTCTCAATGTGACCTGCATGCTACTGTTAAGTCATTATATCCGAGTGATGTCTCCAGGTGCATCTGCAGTTGGCATCAAATATTGCTTGTTCATATTTCCATCAGTAATTCCAAAAATCATGCTATCTACAAGGTTTTAAAATATTTCCTCTTAAAGCTTACACAACTTGGCTGCATTAATATTTGACCTCTGTCTAGTCCAGGTAAAGCAATCTTAACTGCTGTTTTTATGATATTAACTTAGAATTTTCTCATTTTTCTAAATATTTCAACAACCAAGTAACACAGACAGAACTTATTAGCCTCATATGAAAGCTGTCAGCTAGGTGAATAAAATGCTGCTGATAGTATGTTTGGAACATGAGTGGTTGCTGAGATATTGTGCGTTGTTTACAAACTATTACAAACATAATTACTGTGTTTACTATGACTTATAAAATTTTAAGGCATAGAACCTAAAGAATAGTACCACTATAAAAATAGTTTGTGTTCAAGGGTTTACAATTTATACTTCTTTCATAATCCAAGAGATATGAACATTTGTTTGAAATGTAAGGACATAATTTGATTCCATCAAAAGGCTTAGGCTCTGTCCATTGAAAGTTACAGTGCTAACTTCCTGAGCTCCATTGGAGTTAAATTCAATTTAACAATAGTGAGCCAGGCCTAATTCAGACCCTGTTAAAAATTTGTAAAAGTACTACGACAAGCACTAGTTCATATTTTGTTGGCACCAGCATCAATTTTCAGTTTTGAACAGCTCAAGCAGTATCAGGAACATTCAAATGGGTGAAACAAAATTTTGTCTCTGCGTCTGCCCTGAGATGTTCACCAGCAGTTTTGACAGGGAGTTTCCAGTTTGCAGTCCTGTCTACAGATTGATCACCTGTTAGCTATTTCTGAAAACAGCCTGTTTCTGAAATAACATGGATACCAGATGATGCACATATTGTGTGGTCATAGACTTAAATCTTGATAAAGTTTGGACATTATTATGTCAGCTGTATAAACAACCCAGTACTGATGTTAAATGTAATAGAGCATTGTTTGGTATAAATACAAGGGAGAACATTTATATGTGCAAAAGCATTCATTGTTTTGATCAGTATCCACAAAAGTATAAAACTCCAGTTGAACTGTGCAGACAGACCTTGTTTTTGTTTAATACTGTTTTAAATCATAATAAAAGTTTACAGGTTGTAGAGACAGCTGAAATGTTTAGACCTACTGCTTACAGTGGAATGCTTTTAACAAAGGTAAGAAATTATCAACAGAGCTTAATGAAAAATATATGCCAATGTTAAAGAAACATGACATATAGGTTATAAAGTATATGCAAACTCATTTTACCTAGAGCTGATGTTGCTGTACAGATGGATGCTACAAAATGTACAGTAGTGCACACAGATGACACTTGTAAAGATCTGCATGAAGTTTGTGTAAATGTAGAGATTTGGTTGACAGAAGCATGCAGTTTTATGGATTAAAGATACAGCTGACACAGCTAAAGTGCTCAGAAAGACATATTGGATGTGGCCTGTTAGAAGTAAAAAAAAAAGTCGCCATACACATTTATATAGGGAATACCAGAAATAACAGTCAAGTTACAGGAATGCAGTTTTGTTAGGATTTAAAGGGTTTAAAAAATTACAGCAACTAATAGTTTGAAGTGTAACAGGTCTGTACTAGGTATGGACATTTCATTAGTGTTAAACATTGATGTTAAGTTGTCAATCTCGCCTTCATTCTTGCTTGATGGGTTCAGAGCCGATCCCTCGGCTCCGACTCGGCACTTGCTTTAGCTCGAGAACTCCTTTTACCAGCTCGAGGCAGCCCCATATCCCATGATGCAAGGCAGGAAGTACCCAGATCTCGTTTGCCGCTTCGCTTGGGAGGTCTTTTCTTTACCAGCTCCTGGTAAGTTGTTCACATTTGTGATATTTAAGCCCCTTTTTTTTAGTTAAAACTAATTTTTGATAGTTTAATTTTAAATTTAACCTTTTTCTGACAGAAATCCCTGTCTCTTTTAATTTTTAGTCAGTCAATTTTCCCTATCCCTTCCCCCCCTGTTAGGGTGTGTGTGTTGGTGTTTTTTACTAAATACCTCTTGGTATTAGTTTAATTTAATTTGACTGGTGTGTGTGTCTGTTGTGTTTAGGCACCATGTCTAAGGAGAGGGTTTCAGGTTTTAAGAAGTGTGACTCGTGCTGTCAGAAGATGTCTCTGACAGACGGTCACACTTCTTGCCTGTACTGTTTGGGCCCTCTTCACCTGCAGGACTCCTGTGCTATTTGTCACTCCTTCAGCCAGAGAGTCCTGCAGGAGAGACGCAATAAGTTGATTCTCAGGGGTCTTCTTAAGCCGGAGGGCTCTCCGGCTAAGTCGGCCCCACAAAAATCAACCAAAACTGCCAAGGCCCAGGCTTCTGTTTCTAAGCCTGCGGCCTCGGCTCCGACTCGTAGAGTCGAGATCGGCTCGGCTGGAACCGATTCTGGATCCAAAGCTTTCGGCCGATGGCTATCGGTGCCGAATCTGCTGACCACTGTGGTGTCGGCTCCGATCGGCTCCGACACCCACATGCACGGCATCGGTGTCGGCTCCGATCGGCTCCGACACCCATGTGGCACAGGCATCGGGGTCGGCTCCGCTCGGCTCCGACACCGTTACCTTGGCTGTATCGGCTCCGGCTGGAGCCGATACATCGACGTTCTGCCGGCTCCAAATCGGTGCCGACAGGATCAGTAGTATCCGCTCCCATGGCCCATTCCAGGAAGAGGTCGAGGTCTCCTTCCTTGGAGCCGATACTTTCGGCTCCGGCTTTGCCTCTTCTATCGGAGCGGAGCCATCGGAGCCGATCTTCAAGGTCATCCAGGTTGTCAGATCATGACCTAGAGAGAGTGGTCAGTAGATTGCTCAAGTCACAGGTACTGGCCCAAATGCTACACAGTCCGTCTCAGCAGACGACTGTTGGTCCACACCCCGTTACTGTTCCTCCTTCGACTCTACCCCAGAGTTTGGAGTTGGAGTCTTCGGGCATAGTTACTGCTACGGCTGGAGGACGGATACCTCCTTCTGTCCCTTCAGCCCCTACTCTTATCTCCTCTTCCTTAGAGGGATTCGGTGGTCGGGCTTCCATGGTCTCCTCTGAGGGGGTGAGTGGCATCGGACCCTTGTCCGAGCCCGCTCTTCCCCTTGGAGCCTCGGCCTTGGTGAGCTCGGCTCCGACATCTGCCTCGGAGACTTCCTTCGGTGGGCCCTGGAGTTCCTAGCTCTTCGGAGCGGGTTGTCTCGGACCTGCCTGGGAGGGGAGCATTCGAGGTGATGAAGAGTGTACTGGCCACTGGTATCAGTCAGCAGTCTCTTCCCGTAGCTCCTCCCTCTATTGTACCTGTTGACATCTCTGCCGCTTCTCTTGCTACAGGACCGAGAGATCCTCCGCCTCAGGTTTCCCCATTGGGAATTTCCCCTCTTCCGAGGATTCTCCTGAAGTATCGGGAGATCCTCCAAGGAAGAGGACTAGAAAGAGGAAGCATGTAGACTCCCTGAGTCTCTCACTTCGGTTTCTCACTTTGATGAGTCAGAGGGATCCCTAGATCCCCTCTGAGGATGTCTCCTTCTCAGACATCCTAGAACTTCTGAAACAGAGGGAAACTGGCCCACCAACAATCCCTCTGAGGATGAGTCAGTATACCTAGAGGCGTTTGGATCTCGGCCCTCCACCTCCTGGGTGTCTCCGCCTTCGACCCCTTATGCAGGTTATTGCACGAAGGCGTGGACAGCTCCTGACTCTGTAGAGCCAGTCCCTAGGAGGCCTTCTAAATTTATCACTGCCCCTAGTGACAAACAATTCCTTACCAAAGGTGTCCCTGCTGATGCCATGGTGGTGGCTGCGGCCACCAAAAGGAACTTGCAGATCCTTCCGTGCCCGTCCATCCTCCTAATAAGGACTCTAGGACCATGGATAGGTACGGCAAGCGGATGTTTTCCTCGGCGACCTTTGCTATGCGTTCGCTGAATTATCTTTGTCACTTCACCAGACTCCAGAGATATCCTGAAGGAGCTGGGAGAAGTAGTTCAGGATCCTACAGCTGCAGGGGCCCAAGAAAAGATTGCTTCGCAGCTAGGAACCCTCAATTCAATTGCTAACTCCTCCATGCGGCTAATATCTTATGCTGCGGATGGAGCGAGTAGAGCCGCAGGCACAGGTGTGGCTCTTAGACGCCAAGCCTGGATGCGGCTATGTGATTTTGCGGCTCCCTTTAAGGCGTCCTTCACAAATTCTCCCTTTGATGGGTCAGCTTTGTTTGGCCCTCAGGTGAAGGAGACCTTGACCAGGTGTGAGCAGGACGGCAAGACTCTTTCTGCTGTTGGAGTCCGTGTTTCCACCCCTTCTAGGCCTTATCCCAAAGGACAGAAGGGTGGGAAGATGTGGTTCCGTAAAGCCCAAGGAGTCACGCCGGATTCACGTGGTCAGTTTACCCCTAGAGGCAGAGGGGGTAACAACAACAGACGCCGCTCTAGAGGCAGAGGGGTTCCGAAGAACCAGGGCAACAGGGAGTCTCTTCCTGAGAAGCCCTTTCAGCATCCCTGAGGTGTTGCCCGGCTGTCCCTCCTTGGAGGCAGTCGGGGGAAGATTATCACTGTACCCAGAAGCCTGGCATTCCCTCACTCAAGACAGATGGGTACAGTTGATCATATCCAAGGGTTACATAATTCCTTTCGAGGAAAGTCCCTTCCCCTCAAGTTCCCTTCCAGATGTACCACCCGGTCTAAGGGACATTGCAGAGTTAGAAATCGCAAAACTACTGCAAAAAAGAGCCATTCAGCCAGTTACAATAGACCATTCAGAGCCCGGAATCTACTCAAGGTTCTTTTGGTCCCCAAAAGACGGGAGACTGGAGACCAATATTGGATCTCAGCAGACTCAACAAGTCTGTGAGGAAGACAAGATTCCGAATGGTCACTCTTCAGTCAATTCTGCCCTTCTTACAGAAGGACAACTGGATGTGCTCAATAGATCTTCAGGATGCGTACTATCACATCAAAATTCACAGACGCTCCAGGAGATTTCTCCGCTTTCGGCTGGGGTCCAGTCATTTCCAGTTCAGAGCCCTGCCCTTTGGTCTCACTACAGCCCCAGAGTGTTCACCAAATGCATGGCAGTGGTCACGGCTCACCTGAGACGTCAAGGATTCCAGGTGTTTCCGTATCTCGACGACTGGCTCCTGTCAGCCACCACCAGGCATCAGCTTATACAAGCCAGGGATTACACAATAGACCTTTGTTCTCATTTGGGCATCTCAGTCAACTTCGAAAAGTCATCCTTATCGCCCTGCCAGTCTATTACCTTCATAGGCGCAAACTTAAACACTGTTCGGATGTCAGCTACCCTTACAGAACAAAGAGTTTCAGACATTCAGACTCATGTCAGGATCATTCTGGCCAGCAAGAAGGTACAGGCCAGAATGGTTCTAAAGGTATTAGGTCTCATGGCTGCGGCCATTACTCTTCTTCCCTGGCTCGATTCTACATGCCTCCTTCAGTGGATGCTGTTCACACAGTGGTCATACCAGCAACTCCCAATGCGTCACCAGATTCTGGTGACACAAACATGCAAAGAACATCTTGCTTGGTGGATCACATCGTCTCAGGTTCACCAAGGCAGGTGCTTTGTACCTCCGTCCCCGATAGCCACTGTCACCACGGATGCCTCCCTGATCGGGTGGGGGTCATTATCACGGCAGGATGGATCATGGGACGTGGCAACCGTTGCAGTACCATCTGCACATAAATGTCCTGGAGATGAGAGCAGTGCTTTTAACGTTGCAAGCCCTCAACGACTTTCTTCCCGTAGGGACAATTGCAGTCCTCACAGACAACATGTCTGTAGTTTGGTATATCAACAAACAGGGCGGAACCAAGTCCTACCCCTTGTGTCGAGAAGCGCTCAGACTATGGCAATGGGCGATCTCCTCTCATCGGTTTCTGGTAGCAACGCATATCCCTGGGAAAACCAACATTATAGCGGACAGATTGAGCAGAGCTATTCTCATGCCTCACGAGTGGTCTCTCAAGCAATCCATAGCGGAAGAGATTTTTCTGGAATGGGGTCGTCCATGTTGCGATCTTTTGCTACTCCCCAAAACAGCAAATGTCCAGACTTCTTCAGCCTCTTCCCTCTATCAGGCCATCCCCCCAGAGACGCTCTGACCCAGGTTTGGCCCCAGGGACTTCTTTATGCCTTCCCTCCATTTCCTCTGATCCCTCAGGTGATCCAGAAAGCTACCGTTTTGAGAGCCAAATTGATTCTCATTGCCCCTTACTGGCCTCAACAAGTTTGGTTCCCGTTCCTCCATCGTCACCTTTTGGTGCAGCCGTGGCATCTGGACCCAGTGCCAGATCTACTGATTCACCAATCCGGTCAGCTGCACCGGTCAATCCCTTCTCTCAACCTCACAGCATGGTTGCTCCACTTCCTTCCTTAGCCAGGCTTCCTTTGATCTCTAACCCAGTTAGAGATATCATAGTAGCTTCACTAAAATTCTCTACCAGGAGGATTTACACAAGCAAATGGAGACGTTTCTCTTATTGGGCTAAGGCCCAAAATATTGATCCTTTTACTGCCCCTGTCCAGGCAGTTCTGGACTTCTTAGCAGAGATTTTTCATGCAGGCTCCTCTTCTTCAACAGTCAGAGTTCAGTTGGCTGCTATTTCTAATTTTCATGTCGGGATAGCAGATCATAATATTATGTCCCATAGGCTCTGCAGGGCCTTCTTGAAAGGAATTTTCCTACTAAAGCCTCCAATCAGGAATCCTCCTCCTCAGTGGGATCTAAATTTAGTGCTGACATCCTTGATACTTCCCCTTGGAGCCAGCTGTTTCTTGTTCCCTGAAATATCTTTCTTGGAAAACGTTATTCCTAGTGGCTATTACATCTGCCAGGAGGGTGTCTGAACTTCATGCTCTTTCAGTTCGACCCCTATTTGATTTTTCATAAAGACAGAGTATCCTTGAGAACTAATCCATCCTTTTTACCTAAAGTCGCTTCAAAAACAATCTGAATCAATCCATTGATCTCCCGTATTTTTCCTAACTATTCAGATAGAGCTGAACAAAAGCTACATTATCTTGACGTCCACCGTCAGCTCAGATATTATTTGGACAGAACAAAAAATTTAGAAAATCTGATCAACTTTTGTTTCCTATGCGGATAATAAAAAGGCCTACCTGTTTCTAAAGTGACTTTGTCCAGATGGCTTTCTTCGGTCATCACTGAAATTTATACGATCAGGGGAAAACAGCTGTGCTCAAAACCTAAAGCACATTCAACTAGGAGTTTAGCTACTTCTACAGCTTTTCAAGCTAGACTACCTTTGGACACTATTTGTGCAGCGCCACTTGGGCCACTCCTCACACTTTGTTTCCCATTACAAATTGGACTTGGCCTCCAGGGACAGAGCCAGTTTTGGCTCTACAGTCCTCAAGAGTTTGTTCCATTGAGCCACCCAGGATAGAGGTGCTAGGGACGCGGTCCCATCAAGCAAGAATGAAGGCGAGATTGACAACTTAACATTAAGAAGTTATGTACCTACCATAGCGTTCCATGTTAGTTGTCTTCTCTCGCCTTCTTGCGACCCTCCCTCCTTCCTGGCCTCGACAGACCTTGTATAAGAAACTATTATGCTAAAGACCATTCAGACCTGGTCCTTTTTCCATCTGTAAGTTTCTTCTTCCTTTGGGAAGTATTTTATGCTTGGTGTTATTGCCCTTTTGTCAACAAACGAGATCTGGGTACTTCCTGCCTTGCATCATGGGATATGGGGCTGCCTCGAGCTGGTAAAAGGAGTTCTCGAGCTAAAGCAAGTGCCGAGTCGGAGCCGAGGGATCGGCTCCGAACCCATCAAGCAAGAAAGAAGGCGAGAGAAGACAACTAACATGGAACGTTATGGTAGGTACATAACTTCTTATTTAAGTATTTTAATATTGCAGTTTCTGACAGGATGCTAGAACAGGCAGAGCATGACAATGAACATATTTTTAAGTATATCATCTTTTCTCTTGATACTGATGAAGATGGGGTTAAAAAGGTAAGTGCAGTAGGATGTGGGTAAGTGTAGATGGGTGGTGGGATGTACTGAGAGTGGCATCAGTCCCTCTAGTTATGAGAAGCCCTGACAGACAAATTGCATTTTTTTCTGTAGAAAACAGGAACATATTAAGCAGGACTGTGTATACTACAGAAAATGGAAAAATAGGTAGATACAGAAAAGGAGTATTTGCAAGGGACTCAGAAGAAAAATAAGTCAATAAGGAAGGAAAAGTTGCAGGATGATAACAGAGGGTCAAAATGACTTGAGTGTTAACCAAATGTGCATGACATACTACAGGAAAAAAATTTCAGACCTTATGGGAAGAGAGAAGTTAAAAATTCTGATTATTGCAGGGGGGAGGTGCAAGGACTTACATTACCTTTGAAAAAATCAACAGTATGTTATGATTAAATTACTTCAAGGTTTTCAGAACAGCCCTGTTTTCCTCTGATAGTAGGTGCATTCTTCCAGGATATGAATAAAGATGACAAGGTTGTATTCTAATACAGTCAGAGACTGTGAAAAAATAATACATATAGCTGAGAAAAACTCAAACAGTTGCAATAGGCAGGTTTCAAGGAAAACAAAGACCATATACAGTTGTCACAAAAAGTAAAATTTCTAGGAACCATTATCAGACCTACAGGGAGGATTCCTTGTCAAGAAAGGGTGAGGGGATTACCAAAGCTTTTGACAATTTTGGATTTGCATGAGGCAGATCAAAAAGAAGAGTTGACTAAAATGGAATCACACCAAGGAGAAGGTATTTAAAATGTTAAAGCAGAAGTTGGCACAGGCAATGCAGCTGATAGCTTCCACCAGTAAATTAGCTTTTGTTTTGCAAGCAGCAGCAGGGAATGGTACACACTTTCAGTGGGGGTGCTACAGTCTTGGCCATAAGGGCATCTCAGGGACTGGACACCAAGTTAAGACAGGTTCCTTTTTGTACCCGGAAAATGATCCTTGCATTAACTGATTTTGGCTATTTACTGGGGAATAAGGCAGTATTTGACAATGTTCTTGGGGGGGGGGGGGTTATAGTTCAAACTCCACATTTGACAATCAAAACTTTGATAAAGGACAGCGAGATAAACAAAAATCACTGAAGGGGTTAGATAGGCATTCCTACAGTGTATGTAAATGGTGCATGTTTTTGAAAGGATGGGAAGTACTATACTGGATTTGCAATAGTGGCATTACAAAAGGGAGACAAACCAATTGTGGTTAAATTACCAGGATACATGTCAGCACAAAGGGCTGAACTGGAGATTGTAAAATATGTTACATCCAGTGAATATTTACTGTGATAGTGCTTGTGTAGTACATTCTCTGAGACTACATATAGCAATGTGGGCTGGAAGAGGGTTCACTGATAGTGCAGGACTGACTCAAAAGTACAGGTTGCAGGGACAGTTTATTATTTTAAAGTTAAAACCTCATCAGAGTACAAATAATGAAAATGCAAAGGGAAATGCTTTGGTGGATACTAAAGCAAAGGAACCAGAAGCAGCTGAGAAGGGGTAAGCCTTTATATCCTGAAGAGACTGGAGGGGACAGTTTGTGAACCTCAAGTTTCTGAAGTATGATTTTTGGAGAAAGAGAAAATTAGGAAACAGTATTGGTATATTAGATCATAGATCTATAGAAATGCAACATAAGCAAAAGGGTCTTTGTGCTCTGTTCAATGAGTGCCGTACTTGTATTCCAGACAAGACAGAATCCATAAAGCAACATTTAAGTAAAATGCAACTAGCATCTGAAAAGGCTAGAAAAACAGGGAACAGTGACTGAAGTGATTGGTTAAACGGGCTATTTTCAGAATGGTGAAAAAAAAACATTATTACACTTTAATTGCTCTAGTAGCCATTATTTTGTTGATCATGATAACGTGCATGTGTATTAAACTTTGTATTAAAAAGACTGTCCGGTATTTATTGTAACTAATGTAGGTGGCAAAGAATGTAACATAACCGATGGAAACATGATGTTTTTGTAAGATTCAAAGTTAAATTAAAATTTTGATTCTTTTTTTTGGGGGGGGGGGTCAAAATAAGGTGGAATTGATAGAATTATATAAAGTAAAACTGTTTTTTTTTTCTTCATAGAAATGGCATGCATGTGACTTGGTCTCACAGTAACACCATTTATTGATAAAACTACTCTCTCTTATACTGGCAATGATATTTTTAGGAATAGCATACAAATACAGAGCCTGCAAATGCAGGAAGAAATAAGAATATGCTTGCATGGCATATTGTAAAACAAAAAATATTGCTTTTCCTTCACAAGTAACATTTTTAGAATAGCATGTGATGCATTAGCCTTAACAGAATGTACTTGTGTGGAACAAAAAATATAACTATTTTGTAATAAACGGTATTAACAATAAAGGCTTGTTGAAATATCCTAAACGGTTAAATGTACACAGATATTCAAGCTAATTGGAAATGGCCAACAGCAGAAAAAAGTTGCAACTATCCTATAAATGAAAGAACATTTCGGTATGCTGAGAACTCACTTTTTCTGTGGGCTAACAGCAGAAAAAGTTAGACTATCCTATCAATGAAAGAACATTTTTGCTTGCTGAGAACTAGTTTTCTCTGGATTGAAATAATGTTGAAGACAAAGAAGGCTTTAATACAGGAAAAGTATGTTTTCATCAAAAAAAAAAATTTTGAAATGGACATTTTGAAATCAGAGTCAGCTGAAGAAGTGCAGTGTACCTGACAGTATTGTATCTGTATTATAAGGGAAATGTTTATAATCTCTTAGTAGTGCTTGGTCAGCTGGTTTCAATAAATCTATCATCATATGAATATACAGCTGGACAGTTTGTCAGTGTGACCTGCCATGTTGCTGTTTAACAGGACTTTGGAGATGAACAGTAATCAAACCATTAAGTAATGTATTACAATGCAATAATTATATTTGAGAAATAAGACAGAACACGAAAATCTGGAAATATGGGACTGGTTCAGAATTTGTTAGACTTGTGGGGGACTCGTCATTAATGTTCAGAAAAGTGCTTTGGGGGAGGGGAAGAGAAGGAAGAAAGTTAACTGTAAGTAAAGATTTTTTTTCTTAAATAGTACTAATTTTGTTGCATGTGTTTTTTTACATGCTAAAAAGTGAATTTTTTCAGTTATTCTTAAGTGTAATTTCTTTCTCCCTTCTCTTTGTTCTTCAGTTTTAAGAAATGTAAAAAAACTGGTTAGAAAAGCACGATAAAAGAAAAATGAATGTGCTTTTCTCATTCTTGTAGGGTGAATGACTGGACTAAAGATGTTAGATTGATTTAGTGACAAGTTTTAAATTAAAGTAAATGAAAAAAGAACATTGAATAATATGAGTCTTTTTCTAGCAAATATATGCATGCTCAGTAATAATTCTGCAACTGGTCTTCATGTTTCCATGAAAACAATCTGATAAAGAGGAACTGGCTACCTGTTGCTCATGTCTCCATGGAAACCATCTGATAAAGAGAAACTGGCTACAGTCTGGTTGAAGAGTGATTGGTTGAGGGGAAAAAAATAAATGAATAATGAAACTGGCTAGGAGATAATATTCTCTGAGGGCATTCAGGGGCTTTTCCAAGGTAGGTAATGCTCTCTGAAAGCATTCATGGGTTTCCCAGCTAGAAGAGCTCTCAAAATGAGACAAAACCAATCAGCAATTAGTAGAAGCACAGGCTGTACCATGCATCTTAGCATGGATAACCTTTCTTTTAGGTTAACTCAAATCTATGAGTGTGGCTGTCTGTCTGGGACTTTTGTTCCTGTTAGGAGGGTCAAATTTCAATATTTGAAATTGTCCATAGGTTTGGGTGTTAGTATTAAGCTAATAGGTTTTAGGGGGTATGTTTGTTTTTTTGTTTGAGGGGTTTCAGTAAAACAAAGTTTTATAAGATGTGACATATAGGCATAGGCTCAAATGGATTTGATAAGAAACAACTGTTTAAAAGTTCAACCTGCCAAACAGTATATGCATGTAACACAAAAGCTGGAACTAGGTATTTAACAAAAAAGGTGTATATAAAAGGTGGGAATAATAACTTTTTAATACAATGATGCTTTCTGTGATGTCTTTAAATGGTCTCACTGATAAATACAAAAATGAGTAGTGAACTATATTAAAAATGTAGAGTGCACATAGCTATGTTACAGGAGACACACTTAAAAAGAAATGGATGTGAATTTGATATAGAAAGGTTTTCAGGGAAGTTATTCAGTGGAATACTTGGTACAAAGGAAAAGAGGAGTAGTTATATTAATTGCAAGAGGGGCATAAATAGTGACAGAAGAAGATAAAAAGGATAATAATGGCAAATTTGTATTAAGAGGCTACCGGCAAAGGAGGAGGATTACACTGGCATGTATTTACATTCCACTTAAAACTGCTGTAATGGACCTTAAGGTAATTTGGGGAGAAATTATCAGTTTTCAGCAAGGAATATTACTTATAGGTGGGGACTGGAATTTAATTTGCAGCAATGAAGATGCGCCTTGGGGGGTGCAGAAGGGATAATAAAACGGCAGATTTTTGAAGAAATTTATGAAAATGTTTGGCATGGAAGGTGTGAATTCAGTAATAGGAATTCAGAGTGAATTTACATATTATTCCCCAAGATATAAAAACTGGGCTAGGCTAGACAGAATTTACATTTCACAGAAATATATGCATTTAATTGAAGGTCTTAATAGTCATCCAGTAACTGTTTCAGATCATGCGCCAATAATAGGTAAAATAAAAGAACAGGGTGATGAAATAAAAATGAGACATTGATGCTTTCCCAACTGTCTGTTGAAGAGAGAGGAATTTAAGGAATGGGAAGTGGAGATTATTCAGGTGGTGTTCAGATAGAAATTTCTTCTGAAAAATATAGCTAAGGAGTGGGATAAAATTAATGTGGACTTTAAAAATAGGATGGAAATAAAAGAAATTTATGGTTATGTAATACTTATTTAGAGGGACTGACAAATGTTAAAGTATTGCAGAATAGGGGGAATCTCACAGAACAAGAAAAGAATCAACTGCAGAATGCTAAACAGAAAATAAGGGATTATCTCTATAAGCACGAGTTCAGAAGATTGCTGTTAAGCAACTGTTTTTTTTTTTTTTATATAACAACACTAGAGCACAATAATTTTTAACACAATGACTCGGGCAACAGAAAGTAGAATGGGCTGTTGCCAAACTTAGGGAGCCTATAACAAGGAAGGTAACGAGATCCTGTAGAGGTATTAAAATATTTTGGAAATTTGTGAGAATCTCTATAAAGCAGAGAATATGAAAACCAAAAGATACAAATGGAAATGTTTATGGGAGAATTAAATATGCCAAGGTTAGAGGTAGATAAGGCTCAATTACTAACAGGAAGGAGAAGATGAGATGAAATGAAAATGGTGGTGTATAATCAATCTACAGGAAAGTCCCCCTGTGATAAATGGTATTCCTCTGAAAGTTTGGAAGCTAGGAGGGAAAAAAAAACCTGAAACATCTGTAAGGTTTTGTACAACAGTATTTTAAGAGGAGGAGGAGGAGGAGAAGTACCAACATCCTGGAAGAAAGCCGTGATAGCTGTAATACCTAAAGAGGGTAAATATCCATCAGATCCAACTTCATACAGGCCCGTTTCAATACTAAACCATGATTATAAAGTGTGTGTGTCTATAATGGCTAAAAGAATGGCAAAAGTAATGCCAAAACTGATAGATATGGATCAATGTGGTTTTGTGGAGGGGAGGCAAACCATTGATGATCCAGAGGGAAGCAGAATGTAAGAAAATACAATTGTTGGTGGGTCTTGATGCAGAGAAAGCATTTCACAGAGTAAGCTGGGTATATATGAGCAAGGCAATGGAAGCATTTGCATTTCCTGAACAAAAAATTATAAGGGTGATTAGGAAGAAATATGAGGGATCAGAGGCAAAAATTAAAGTGAGTGAAGTCCTCTCTGATAATTTCTGCTTCAACAGAGGAACCAGGTGGGGGTGTCCTCTTTCCCCTTTATTATTTGCATTATATTTAGAACCATTGCCAAAGAAAATAAGGGATTCAGAAATTCAAGGATGTAATTGGTATGGTAGTCAAGAAAAGCTGGTTTTATTTGCATGATATTATTTTATAACTAACAAAACCAGAGAGAGACATTACAATGCTGTGGGACATTTTGACACAGTTTCAGATCTTTTTGGGATACAAAATTAATGAAGCTAAAATAAAGGCAATAATAGCTAAATTATGTACCCACACATGAATTGGTTCAGGAATATCCATATTTTTGGGGACATGATAAAATGAAGAATTTAGAAGTGTGGATTAAAAATGATTCTAGAGTGATAGCTAATGATAAGTGGGAAGAGACTAATCAAAATATGATACAAAAACTGAGAAAATGGAAGCTTTGTTATATGGATAGTAAGATACAAGCAGTTAAAATGTTTTTAGTCCTGTTAGTCTTATATACAGGTCAAGCATACTTTTATCAACCAGAGGAGAAGTTGTGGATAGCAATTAATAAAGAGCTGAAGGACTTTATCTGGGAGGGGAAGATGATGAGAGTCTAGTGGGATAAACTGATTCTTCCAGTAGAACAGGGCAGATTGGGATTACCCAATTTTTGAAGGGGTATTTCAGACCCACACAGTTAAGGCTCCAATACATAGCACAAGCAGAAAACTAAAATTCAAAGGTTTAATCAAGATGTTTCTTGTTTAAAAAAAAGGCAGGAATTGAATAATTTATGCAATGTTGCTTAAGTTATATAGCAATATATGTGAAGTATAATGTTTGTTATATAAATTATAGTTTGATTACTTTTATATGGATATAAATGTATTTATGGCACAAGTTCATTCAATAAAGGTGTTTGGAAAAAAATTTCCTTTAAAAAAAAAAAAGTTCTACCAGTGCTACTGAAGTGCTGCCCAACTGCTTGGCTGTGAGGCAATATGGGGTCATTTTTCACTGCACCCAGATACCTGGAGCACCCTAACACAAAACACTTGGGTGCTAAGGATTATATCCAGAGGTTATTATATTCCCTTTTTCATTCAACCTCCAAAGACTCAAAAGAAACTCCCTGATGTTCCATGTCAGAGGGAGTATGCAGTACCAGAGATTCAAAAACTACTGCAAAAAAAGAGTCATCCAAGAGGTCCCAACTGAACCAAAAGGATGCTGAACTTACTCCTGCTTCTTTTTAGTGCCAAAGAAAACCAGGGAACCTGAGATCTATTTTGGATCTAAGCAACCTGAATTTGTAATGAAAGCAAAGTTCTGGATGGTTATGGTTATGGTTTAGTCCATCTTACTGCTGTTGTGAAGGGATGATTGGGTGTGCTCAGTAGGCTTACAGAACACCTACTGTCACACAAAAATAAAAAGAGATGCTCCAGGTGTCATTTGTGCTTCAGGCTGGGAGCTAGTCATTACCAATTCTGGGCTTTGCCCTTTGGACTCATCACAGCCCCCAGGGTGTTTACCAAATGCATGGCAGTAGTTGCAGCCCACCTGAGACTGAAAGGATTCTTGGTGTTTCCATATTTGGATGACTGGATTCTGACTGCACCAACCAGGCATCAACTTATTCAAGCCAGAGATTACCTGTTACAGATCTCCAGTCCTCTTGGTATTACCATAAACCTGGTGAAATCAAATCTATCTCTGGTACAGAGTTTGGAATTCATTGGAGGTCTTTTGGACACATTGAATCACATAGCATTGTTACCCCCTCACCATACACAAATGTTGAGAGACCATGTCTGAGCTGTGACTTAGATCTTCCATCTCCACCAGCAAGACTAGTACTTCAAGCTCATGGGTCCATGGTGGCTATCACTCTTGTCCCGTTAGCAAGGTTTTTTATGCGAGTGCTTCATTGGACCATAGCTGTTCAATGGTCTATTCTTTACCAGCCTCTATCTGTTCCTATCAAGTTGAATCGGGTTTGCAGAAAGCATCTTTGATGGTAGCTTATTTCCAACAACCTAGCAAATGGCAGGCCATTCATTTTCCCTTCCCCCACAGCCACGGTGACCACAGATTCTTCCCAGTTGGGGGGGGGGGGCATTTCAAATCACTGTTCTGGAGATGAGGGCAGTCTTCCTCACATTGCAAGATTTTCAGGACTTTCTTCCTCTAGTAACTATTTCAATTCACACAGACAATATGTTGGTAGTCTGGTATATCAACAATCAAGAAAGAACCTGTTTGTATCCTTTGTGCAGAGAGGCCATGAGGGTCTGGGAATGAGTGATATCGTCAGGCCACTTTCTACTTTCAACTCACATACCAGGGAAGTCCTACGTTCTTGTAGATAAACTCAGCAAGTCCATTCTGACCCCTCATGAATGGTCCCTCAATCAATCAGTAGCGAACTTGATATTTGAAGTTGTTAATCTTCTTCCTATTCATCACTGATGGGTTCGGTTCCATGCCCTCAGAACTGAGTTGGCCTTATACCAAGCTTGCATGCATCAAAAAACTCTCAAGCTAAGCTGCTACCCACAACACCCTTTGCTCAGTTACCTCAGATCTTGTTTGCCGCACAGACATACAGCAGCATTTCACTGAGCTCTCCAGCTAAGTGATTTTTCTGATATATTTACAAGTTTTTGTAAACGTTTTTTTTTTCTCTTTATAATCTGTTCTTGATATCTATATTGTTTCAGCTCTACCCACAGGTATCTCTTTCTCACCATTGTTGGTATTTTCTAACTTTCTATCCTTGTGGTATCTTGTTACCATTGTTGATATTTCCTCTCTTTCTTCTTCATTTCCTCACTTTTCTCACTCTTTCCCTTTTGTGTGAGTGTGTGTTCTGGGATGTCTGAAAAGAAGGGAACTATGGGGTTTAAACACTGCTCTTCTTGCAGTGGTAAACTACCGTATAATGACCTCCATGAAGAGTGTGTGTACAGTTTGGGTGTTCCGCATTTGTCGGTGAAACCCCTGTGTGATATTTGTGCTAGCTTCACTCAGCAGACGCTGAATGAACGTCGTAACAAACTGATTTTGAAGGGCCTACTTGCTTCGCCTTTTTTGGAGGCTATTTCTGTGATGGTCTCATCCCCTCCTTCTGTGGACAAGAAACGTCCTCGCTCAGACCCCTCTTCACTGGCCAGTGACAGAGGTAAAAGTCATAAACACAAGGCCCATAAGTCCTCCTCAGAGCACTGTTCTGCCCCCTCCATGTCAACTACTACATCGTCTTTGAGCTCGGCTCCAGCAAAGCTTACTGAGGTTGCCTCATCGGCACCTATCCCGGCACCAACAACTATGGTGCCGTCTACTGCCTTGGTTCTGACCACCTTATAGGTTTCTGTCTCTGCACCGACATCGCCCATTTCTGCTCCGATATCGGTTCCTACAATTACCTCGGAATCGTTTTTGTCATCCACCCCTATTGTAACCTCCGAGCACATTCATGGCTCCAACCATACCATTGTTGTCAGTTTCAAAATTGGAATCATCGGTGCCATTCTGTGATACACCATGGACCCGATACTCGTCGACTGTGGACCCATTTAATGGACAGGCCTGCAGCCGTTTTTTGGACTGGCCTGATTCCCCCTCAGGGGCATTGGTGAGCTCCACCAGGAGCCTTTCCGAATTAGATGTGTTGCACCTTTTTGACCAGCTGCTGACCGCCAAGGGAATTTCAAATCCACCTAGACGGTATCCCACTCCAGGCTTTTGGTCTATTTCTCCAGGTTTGATATGCAAGTCTGTAGGCCTGAATATACCCTCAAAAGCCAGTGCCTGCACAGCAGCTCCAGACCCATCCAAGGTAGAGACATCCGCGGGTTCCAGAGTTGAAGTATCTCGCGGCATACTGGACTCTGAATGAGTCTCAGTAGAGGCCTGCGAGTCAGAAGTAGTGGGTATCAGGGGCTGTGAAAGCAACTCACTGAGTACCAGCGAACTGGCGACTGGCTTAGGAGAAGCGTCGTCGGCAGTTTTGGACCTCAACGGCCTGTCTCTGTCTTTATCTTTGTGTTTTTTCAAAATTCCGGTAGTAGGAACTGAAATATTTAGAGGCAAAAATGTACCAACGGATAATGCGTTGATTAAATAAAGTACAAAATCGACAGCAAGGTACGTCGTGGTCAGGGCCTAGGCAAGGAATACAGTACAGATGAAAATCTTTATGAGGTATTTGCTTTCCACAAGTAATGCAATTATTAACTTTTACTGACATCAGTAAGGAGCAAGAAAAAGTTTCCCCAATGGGGTACTTAGCTTTAAGTTGAAGACTTCGGTTCTGAAACTCGAAAACGAAAATTTCAGGAGTCTGCCGACTGGCACTTGTGAACTGCTTCTGCTCTGTGCACCGCACGGCAAGAAAGACTGAGGTAATGACGGCTGCATGCTTTATACCCCTGACGACCTGACGTCATGGAAGAAGGGACAGCAACCGACGCAGGATGCAAGACTTTGTTAATCAGGCCGACTGAGGGCAACCTACCAGCAGATTACCCAAATGTAATGACTGCAATAGTGAAACACAAAGAACATCATATATGCTGCATCTTCTTGATGTTCATAGGCAACTACGTTTTTATCTTCACAGGACAAAACCTTGCAGAAAGACAAGTATTTCACCCAACCGTCTAGGCCAGGTAGTCTCTAAAGTTATTCTAGCTAAATGTATTACAGACTGCATTTCTCTAATCTATTCCAGAAATAGGCTGCAATTGCCTTGTCCTCTTAAAGCCCATTCAACTAGGTCTATGGCTACGTCATCTGCTTTTTTCCTCCAGAGTGTTGATTGATGATATTTGTGCCGCAGCCACTTGGTCAAAAACTCTTATCTTTGTGATGCATTACAAATTGGACATTGTCTCCAGAAGCAGGGCTTCCTTTGGTTCAGAAGTGCTCTGGCATATCCTTCCTTGAGGCCACTCAGGGGTTACATAGCTGGGGACTCTGACCCAATAGTGAGGACAAATGAAAACATCAGATTTATAAGTTATGTATTTCGTATAACTTGGCATCTGTGCTGTCCATTTTCATTCTTCTTCACCTTCCCTCCCAGCCATCCGCCAACCTAGTGGCTCCTAGAAAACCTGTGGATTTCTTTGGAACTTGATGTTCCTAGTTTGAGCCTCTGGTTTATTTATTTCTTTTCTATCATTAATATGCACCACTTCTTAGACATTTAGGTAGCAAAGTCGATTTGAGAAGGCTGGGTAGAGCATTATGGGTGGAGGCTGGAGTTCGAGACTTGGATCTTAGACTGTATAAATGTGGCTGAGATGGATCTGAGGATTGGATCCATAACCTATTTGTGAGGAAGAATGAAAATGGGCATCACAGATGCCAAGTTATGGTAAGTACATAACTTATAGCTTCCTACACAGCAATCTATGGCAAAATCGGAGTGAGCTTTTCCAGGAAAGCCTTGACATGTTTTATGTTACCCATTAAAAAGGTTTAGCTCCTAGCTCCACCCTCACTTCAAAGATTATTAACCTTAACTGACCTGTTCTAATTTGTGTTTTAATCTGGTGTATATATACAAACTGGGCAAAGTTTCAAAGTGCGCCTTTTGAAGGATTTGCCAAGGTGCTAGAGTTGATAAAAAAAAGTTGTTCATGCAGTAGTATAGCAATTTTATTATTTACTTTATTTATTTATATTTGTTGACCGGGAGTGTCCGACTGGACGTAGGTCCATTTTCAGCAGAGGCCCGGGGAGAAAAGCTCCACAGTTAAAATAAACAGACAGTAGTTACACTGGATTACATAGCGATTAACAATTTACATAGCAATTACTTACAACATATTTACAGATGAAGAACATAGTACATCAGTAGACAACTAGAATCTTTATCTGTGAAGTACATAACAGACATTAACAAATGTTACAAGAAGAAGTTCCTGCTGTATAATAAGTACTAGGCTTATGAGCATCTGAGCTTGCTATAATCAAAGTAGTTAGTGGAGTGGAAAGAAAGGTAGTGGTTGGATGGGGAGGGTGATATTAGAGTGGGAGTTGCAAGGGCATAGCCAGCATGTTTTAGGTGCGCTTTTAGTAAAGTTTTGAAGTGGGTGCATGATGAGTGGAGGTAATTGTGGGTGGGAGGGAGTTCCATAATTTGGCTATGGTGCAAGAGAATAGTGCTTCACCAGCAGAGTTATTGGCTTTAGTGATCTGCAAGTGATTTTTGTTGCTGGATCTTAGTGGTCTGGTGGTGCGATAGGGTTGGAGTAGATTCTGGAGTTATGGGGCATTTAGTGGATGATTTACTAGTTTGTGGGCAAGTGAGAGTTGATACCATTGAAGGAGGTGAGGGACTTCAAGCCAGCCCAATTCAGCAAGTGAGAGACAGTGGTGACTACGGTAGGATGCCCCTGTGGCAAATTTGGCAATTTTGTTGTAGCAGGTCTCTAGCTTGTTTAGATCACATTGCCTTAGGTTGGTATATATTGGACAGGCATAAAGTAGGGTGGAGATAAGGTGGGAATTTGCTATTGAAATCTTTGCTGCTTTGGTGAGAAGTTGCTTATTTCTGTATAGTGCTCCTAATTTTTTGTGGACTTTTTTTATGGTTAAGGATATGTGAATGTCAAATTTTAGTTTGTCTATTTCCACTCCTAGCAATTTGGTGTGTTCAGTTAGGTATATAGTGGTGTCGTTTGCTGTGATGTTAAAGTGAGAGTTGTTTTGAGTATGTTTGGTGGGTTGGAAGATGAGTAGTTTAGTTTTGTTTGGGTTGAGTATTAATTGGGCATCGGATAACCAAGTTTCAACAGAGGAAAAGGCTTCCTGTGTGACTTTTTGCAGTTTGGGTAGGGACTGGGCTGAGCAGATGATGGTTGAGTCACCTGCGTATTGTATGAGTGTGCCCTGTTTGGTGGCAGAGGCTAGATTATTGGTGAAAACAGAGAAGAGTAGGGGTCCAAGGATGGATCCTTGGGGAACCCCTATGGAGACAGGTAATTGGGGAGATATGTCATTCTACCATACAACAGATTGTTGGTGGTCAGACAGGTAACTATGAAACCAGTTGGTGACACATTGTGAGAAAGATGGGTTATTGAGGACAGGGATAAGTTGTTTGTGTGGGACCATGTTAAATGCTTTAGATAGGTCTAGGAAAGTAGCAGAGGAGACATAGCCATTGTTTTTATGCTGAAGGATAGTGTTAGTAAAGGAGAGTAAGGCAGTGGTGGTGCTATGGTTTGGTCGGAAACCATGCTGAGTATTGGAAAGGAGGTTGTTAGTAAGGAGGTAGTCTGAGACCTGAGAGTGTATGCATCTCTCTAGTATTTTGGAGAGTGGAGAGAGAATAGCTATGGGGCGGTAACTGGTTAGTTCTGTGGAGGGTCCGCCTTTGTGGAGGGGAATTATATGTGATACTTTCCACAGTGTGGGAACGTAACTTTCTGATCGAGATCGGTTAATCAAGAAGGATACTGGGTAGGCCAGAGCATCACCTGCGATTTGTGGGTATTCCCTTGGGAGGTTGTCTGCTGCTAATCTGGTGGGCTTAAGTTTAGTTAAGAGTTTTTTTTTATGTTGGAGGTAGGTACAGGAGAAAAAGAGAAGGCAGTGGTGAGATTACTAGTTGAAGGTGTGGGTTGGAGGGGAGGGGGGTTGTGTTGTTTAGCTAGTGATAGTATGGTTTGTGTGAAGTGTGTGTTGAATGAGGTAGCAATATTTTCTGAGGAGTGAGGGATGTTAGGAGGAGGGATATTGACTTTACCTGAGTGGAGGATGGAGTTTATGGAGGACCAGAATTGTTTGGGGCTGTGTTGAGAGGAGTCTAGGGCAGACTGGTAGTATTGTAATTTGTCCTGTTTTATTAGCTTTTTGACTCTATTGCGTAGTTCTAGGAATTTCTGTCTAGTTGAGGGGGGTTTGGTTTTGCGCCAGTGCTCCCAGGCTTTATCCCTGTTTTTCATTTCTGACTTAGTGGTTTTCTGTAGCCATGGGGAGGGTTGTGCTTTGATTCTGGAAAGTCTTATGGGGCATGGTAATTAAGGATGCTCAGGAAGGTAGTATTAAAAAATTCAACTGCGTCATCAAGACTGAGGTACTTTAGAGGATGCTAGTTACATTCTTTGAGGGATGAGATGAATGTGAGTGGGTTAAAGTTTAGTTTTTTTACGTATTTGATGGTAGATGACAGGTTTAGCTTGGTATAGGTATTTTTTGAGTAGGATTCTTGGGGAGTGATCACTGAGGCTATCTGATAAGCAGACTGTTATATATGACTGAGGGTTCTTACTGACTAGTATCCAGTCCAGGGTAGTGTGCTTGCTGGAGTTTTTATTTATCCTGGTTGGTGACTGGACTAGTTGGGTGAAGCCATGAAGGTTTACATGATGGGTTGGATGGTTGCCAGAACAGGATTGCCAGTAATATTGAAATCACCTAAAATGATAGTTTCTTGGGGGAGATGTTGGGTAGACCAGCTGAGGAGGTTTTCTAGTGGAGGGATGTTTTGGCCAGGTGGGAAGTAGCATCCAATTATGTTGATGGTTTTGTTTTGGTTTATTTTGAGGTTGGCATACATTATTTCTTCATTGCCTATTTGTGGAGCTGATGATTTTAAGATCTGGATGTTTAGATGCTGTTTAAATATTATAGCTACACCGCCTCCTTTCTTGTTTAGCCGGTCTACTCTTAGTATGCCATAACCTGTAGGGAGTATTTGCTCACTGGTAATGTGAGGTTTTAGCCAGGTTTCTGTCAGGATGACTATATATGGGGAGTACAAGTCTATGGTGGCATGGAGTTCATGGACTTCGTTGGATATACTTCTAATATTTAGGCTCTGTAGAAGGAAGTCACTTGGCTTTCTATTGGCTGTAATATGGGAGAAGTGGTTTTTAGTCTAATTATGAGGATTGGGGTTGGAGATGGTAGGGCCAGGGTTGGGGTGGATATCTCCACTTAGGGCTAGTTTAGATATGCATGAGGTTATTAGTTTTCTCAGTTTTTGAATGTGTTTGTTTATAAGGGAAACTTTATGATTGTGCTCTTTGGGTAATAGGTATGGTGGGAGGGTTACTGTGTTAAGTTGTAGGGATGCTTTATGTTTGTGTAATATAGTTGGTAGAATATGTGGGGGGTGCACAGGGATGTTTCTTGAGTTGGTGGGAGGGGAACTGAGTGAGGGTGAGACATGAGTGGTGGTGTGAGTAGTAGTACAGTGGTAGTGGTTGAATGGGGGAATGATGGAGCTTTGGTAGGATGTAAGATATGCAAGGAGAGTGCATGCCGTGAGCATAGGTAAGGTATGCTTGTACATGTTAGTTGAGGAGGTGTGATAGTAGTGGGAAGATGGAGAAGGTAGTGTTGGATTAGTGCTGTGGTTGGCTACTGGAAAGATGGGAGGGGTTTGTGAGTATAATAAAGGTGGGACCACTGGGGGCGGCAGGGTGGGGAGCGAAGCGGGTAGAGACCCTGTTAGTTGCTCTTATGAGGGGGCTGGAAACAATCAGGTAACAGAGTTAACTGATAAGTGAACATATGATAGTGACAAGGGTGGTTGTAGTTGTAAAAATGGTGCCTGCCACAGGTAATATTTATTAACTTTGGGATTGTCTTAAGGTAATAAACAGGGAAGGGGGAGGGGAGAACAAGGGTGTGAGCAGCAGTTCTTTGTACTGCTGCTACTGAGCCAAAGCAAAGACAAGTTTGTGTTTAAGAAACAATCACAATTGACCAAGGACTGCTCTGAAACTGTAAGTCATTTCTTAACCATTACTCAGGTGGAAAAACAGGATAACCTTGTATCAGTAGGCTACTGTAGTCTCATTGTAAATTAACAAACACACAGTGTTGATCAGTTATGGATACTATTTGCTAATAGAAGGGAATAAGAGAGAAAGTGGAAGATGAGTGAGTGTGTGTGTGTGTGTGTGGGGGGGGGGGGCTGCTTACAAGCCAAAGCAGAGTGCTCTCCAGGGGAAAATGAATATTGGCTCAAACAGGTAGACACATACTCAAAGTTAACTTTAGCTGTTTGCAGACAGTTCAGACCCGGACTGCGCTTTTCTTATAAGAATGATAAAGGTGGTACCACAGTTGAATACTTAAGAGTGGTGTTAGGTCTAGAAAAAAAGAGTACAGAGAGGAGTAAGCACTTTGAGATGGTAAAGCTATATTAGAAAGATTACAAAAAACAAACTGAGCAAATAGCTACTGTATATGCAGGAAAATGTCTTGAACCAACAACTAGTATAGGCAGATACTGAGCCAATTGGAAAAACATCTGTTAGAAAAACCTCAAGACAGTTATGCAGTCCCAGATAAAAATATAGCGAGCAGCACTCTGTTGAGGTTGTCTTCTATGATTCTATCCACTAGTAACAGCACAATTATATAGAAATAATTTAGACACCAGTATGAGCTGTCTACACACAACACAATTACATGAATAACATTAGTGAACAAGGTGCAGCTATGCAAACAGACCATACTAGTATACTAAAAACAACTTGGTGCAGATAAAATGCTAGCATGGCATAGTAACTTCCAATAATAAAGCATAAATCATATTAGATGTCTAACACAATTCAACATAAACATATACAGTTGTAAAATGTCTAACACAATTCAACATAAATAGGCATTTACAGTTGTAAAACACTTACTGGAGAGACACTGAGCTCCTTCATGGGGCCTGTAGCTGAGTGGGTTGTACTTGTAAACAATGATGCCTGCCACAAGTAATATTTATTAACTTTGGGATTGTCTTAAGGTAATAAACAGGGAAGGGGAGGGGAGAACAAGGGTGTGAGCAGCAGTACTTACCTATTATAGCTGTTTATTGTATTTTAATTAATTTACTAGGACCATGCAAATTACCTCACAGTATTGGGAGGGGGTGAAAGGATGGATATCACTAATAAAGGAAATATCAATTTATTTTTTCAGGAACATAAAGGGAGAGATGATTAGACCACCACCCTTTTCAGCAATGTATCATTTAGATCAAAACGAGTAATATAACTGGTATGTAGCTGTTGTGCCCTCAGTAGCAGTGACCTTTACAGCTATTATCCAAAATAAGGAATAAACAATGGGAAAGCATTTTACATTAAAGGCTAATATGCATTTGTATATTCTGACATTAAAGGAATATTTTGATGTAGGCATTAGACTGTGGGGTCAGGACATTTAAAAGCCTTTAGTATACCATTTGACTTGTCTAATGAAGATGGAAAGCACTTTGAGAAATGGTAAGCATAAGCAATACATACATTTACATGTGTATATGCTGCTTTTTAATTGAAAGCGATATGGTGAAGCTGAATATATAGAGGCACAACACTGGTATTCCTGGACAGTGTGCTGATGTGGAAAAGCATCACGTGCATGCACTATCTCTAGTATGCTGCTGGGAACTACTTTGATGTACAGACATGACTCAGTTGTCCAAGGTGGAGATTAGCACACATCCTGTTCCTTGAATTGCACACAGGAACACAAAATACATTACTGTGTTGCTATGCTCTCCTGTACTGACAATATGAAGAAGCACTGTGTGACATGACAGCACTACAGAGTGCAATAGTGACAAGCAACTTAGGTATAATGTATCTTACAAAGTAGCTGTGGTGTACCATATCTTAGTAAATGGCTAAAGTACTTTTCACTGTTGCACTGTGCTCTGCCATCATACTTAGGAGTGACTCATAAAAATGGTGCTTTCTATAGACAATACTGGGGACTGGAGATAATTATCATAATATGATAATGAGAGGAATGTTGTGCTGTGTAAGCTCCCATTGGTAAGAATTCAACAGCATCACTGTGAGAGAGTGAGACAAGTTTGTTTGAGATAGCAGGCTTGCCTACACCACTGGTAAGCATTTTCCTACTATATAACATACCTTTTTTGTTTGGTAGTCCTAATATGGTGCTTAACACTGTATTCTGAACAACGTATTAGCAGTTAAGTTGAATTGCTGCCCTGCCAAGTATGTTATTACTGTATTGCATGCAACCATACTCCCATAGGTTACTTCACTAGGATTAACCAGTTCTCCAAGTTTGCTGAATTTTGTATATGTGGGAAGAGGTTTCTATTTGTACCCTGTGCATGATGTACAGTAACTACAGAATGGAGTACGGTCCTGTACCTGGTCTTTGCCCTGCTGTGTACTAATCCTTACTAAATGTTAAGGCCTTTGATATGTAGAATGTGTACCAACCCATCTCCTCTGCATATCAGCATTTATATTTACCATGAACTTCCTTCAGAAAAGGTTTAAGGGAAGACTGATTTGCCACAGTCTTTTTGATGTTTTCTGCAAATGTGGCATTTCTGTGTCACCTTGTTACTTATTTTGTTCTTTATTTGGGAAATTTTGCAGTCACTCTAATGTTATAGACATACTGTTTTTTATAAACTGTTTTCAGAAAATGCCAAACTATCCACTTAAGCTGTACTGACGAGTCCATAAAATGGGCAAACCATGTCATGTCTACAGTTAGTGGTGGTTGGTTTTACTGGCCTCAGTCATAGAAAAAGAAAACATCGGTGAGCTTTTAGAAGACGTGGCTGAACACTTGTATGGTCATTTGCATATTTCCTGTGGGCCTTCTTCAGAGGAGATATAAGGTATTACATAGTGAAGACTGGTTTGTCAGGATCATTTAGATTTTTTTTTTTTACCTGCATGACTTTTCTATGTGACGTATTTTTACTTGTTTTTTTATTTATGAATATTGTTCACAGATTATAAACATCTGCATGCGGAGTTGAAAAGCGCACCATAATTTGCTGAATTAAGTTGTGCAGTAAAATATATTAATAGTAAAAAAAAAATGCTAAGGAATGCAAAAAGACAATAAATAGATACAAATATTTGAATATAGGCTCTGACACAAAAATGGTCACTTTATTCCACTGTTAAGTAATGGTATATATACCGAATTATAGTGATTTGTAATGAACCACTGTGTTTAAAGCTATTGCAGACATGGCTCATCTTTGTGATTTCTCTTATTTCTTAAAGTTTGGGAGTTGGTGGATGGTTATAGTGTGGAGGTCATAAGCTCCAATGCATCCAGGGACAACTAATATATACACTTTCAATAATTAGATACATTGTTTGAATGATGTACACGTGATAACATCACACTTGATGAATCCAGTTTACTGAATTTGTCTTAGAAGCACATGAATGACAGACACTGTTAATCTCCAAAGATGATTGGTCTATTCTTAAAAAAAAAAAAGCCTGAGTAAAGAAGTCAAATGAATATTTAAGGTACCAGATAAAGACAAAAAGGCCATTGTGAATCAACAACAGTATCTGGCATGTGTTTGCAAAATCTGAACAATGGCAGTACATATTGAAGTTGTAATATTCAACAGATATCATCAGACAAACTATGAGCTTGAAGAACTTTTCTACAAAGGATATTGGTGAGGTTTCTTTGGCCAGGATGAAGTTCATAGAATGAGTAGCTCACTGGAGCCAATGGCTATTTACTGCAATCCAAAGATATATATTTATTTTATTTGAAGCCCTTTGCCTCCCAATAGTATTGGGCTGTGAACATTATCTGGAAAATGTAGGCAAGATACTTAATTTTTGAGACATTTGTAACCAAAGTAGGCTTATATATTAGAGATTCATAGCATCTTCCTAGGTTCATAGATTGGTACTAAGCTAACTGCCCTTGCATGCCTAGCCAATTATCCCCTTGTTAGACTCAAACCCTGCACCTTGTGTTTGTAAGGCAAACACCTTAACCATTAGGCCACCCTCCTAAACTCTTTAATAAACTTGTGGAGATTACATGAAGTAATGATATTCACTGGATGACTAGGGATATGTGATAGGTTTGCGCACTAGGAAACAGCACTTCCATGTGAATGGAAGTCCTTGGGTAGTTCTTATACAGTAACTGATTAACATTTCATATCATCAAATATATGGTATGACCACAGGTGGACCTCCCTTTTGTTACATTTTTAAGAATATTTGTTATATTATTTTTGGTGTACAGAAGACTTAGTTTCATGTAAAGGGGGAACTCAGACCACTATAAAAAAATAACAGATTTAGTTTGAGCTGGGAAGTTTAAAAAATAGATAAGATTGCATTTTTAGATGTGACTTTAAATGGAGTGACAAACAAACCTGCTCTTACAGTACACTATATATGCGGTTACCTGCTATTCCACTATCATATGTCAACACTGCCATAAAGATTTATCAGCACAGCAGGAGACAGAGGTTCCTTAATGAGCCATAACAGGGCAAAATATGTTTATACAGACAACTACAACCCACAGAAATGTATTTCTGCATAAAAGTATGGCAATATTATGGGTATAACAAGATTTATTCTAAGTATAAATTAGAATGGGTGAAATATTACAACTGACTTGGGCAACACCATTCACACTTCTGTTATGCATTATAGTCTCGAGTTAGAAATTTGTCGAATTAGTAAAAAGAGTTTAACACTTTTCTATGTAGAGATGAAAGTTTAGCTCAGTATACCTGTGTTTGTACAATTAGCTTCTTGAGTGCATGATGGGGCAGGCAGGAAGAATGGGAATGTCTACTTTGGGAGGGGGGGTGTAATGGAATGCATATTTTCCACATGTACCTTCAGAAGAGATGCAAGACAGAGAAAGCACTCTGGGGATGGGGTGATAGCTCACCAAAGCCACTGCTGGTGATTTTAATGATCCGAAAGCCCACCAAAGCTGTCAGTGGTGGTTTTGGATAGAATAAATCCCATCAGAGCCACAGCATATGATAGTTCTCATTAGTAAGTGAATGGAAGCATGCTTTCACATTGGCTGGCGGGAACGGGGGGGGGGGGTTGGACTGTTTGTCTTGTTTTAACCATGGAGTGAACTTAGTCAAAAGATTTTCATTGCCAGAATGCATAAACTCAAGCACACTAATATGTACCAGGATGACAGTACCTCCAGATAGCTGTCACCCAAGTGGATCTCAAGGATGGAGGTCCCCACTGGATGCATCCAGTCCAAAATGGAGGCTTGACCGCCATTGTCAGAAGGGAAAGCATTCAAAAAACGTTTGTCAGTATGCAAGAAAAAATGTGACAATATTCTATTCTAAGTTCGAGCATTAGCAATGTTTTTCCATAGTCATTTTATTTGAGTGAAACATATGTAGATCACTGGGAAGTTTTATTACTGAGTACTTATCTCTGTGCATCATGTACAGTTTGTGCACTCTGCCAGATAATATGCATCTGCTGATTTTCACTAAAACTCTATAACCACCTTCTTAACCTTCCTTCATCATGTATATCCTTGTCTCTGTCATTCCTCCCCTCTATCGTGTATATATTTTTCTTCCTTTCTTTTCTTCCACATATACTGTACATATGTAAGTATGCAGAAAAACTAGTTACACCACTGTAATTTGTAGTGAAACATCCTTTTTGTATGATACTGAGGTGTGATAAAATACTTCCTGTTGTATGTTTTTCACCTGTTTGCACCATCGACGATAATTTGTGTTACCGTTATCTTTTTCTCTGGGCTGAGATGGAAACTGGGCCTCTGAGATCAGTGCCACATCATCCCATTCAACAAATTAAAAATAAAAAAGCTATTTTTGATAGAATCAGTCTAGTGAAATAATACCTTGCTAGCAGAGTTATTAGTTACACTAGCTGATTTAACAGTGCCTCCACGTGATTCAGGGCCACCTTCTACATTTCTTTGAGGACACCAGCCTTTATGGTTTACCTCCCATCTTGCTTTAGTCAATGATTTAGCTGCTGGATATGCTCCCCAAACTCCATCTGATACATTACAGACTGACACAAATTACACTTTGAACTCCAGTCCTGATGTTTCACCAGTACACGTCAAAAACTTCTCTGCTATGGCTAAACCCGATTTACCTGCTCAGGAAACAATGTTCCAAATTTCAGATCCACCATCTCACCCCAAAGGACAAAATGGATAATTCCAAAACATTATTTTTCTTAGTTCTTTCACAGGAGATTCAATCTACCAAAAGACTCCTCCTCTTCTCCTCCCAAACTTGGCACCTCCATCTCCAGTCTGCCTGCCCACAAGGGAATCTCCATCCACCATAAAATGGTACAGCTGTAAACTGATGCAAGATCATGGGATGGATTTTACTGGTATTCGAGGAAGCAGACTTTGGCACATAGATGTCAGGTTCTGATTATTCAGGAATGACAAAGAAGGGGGGTCAGAGGAGGAGCGGTACACTCTGTGAAAGGATAAAAGGGAGGGTTGGAGGAAGAGCAGTATACTCCATGACAGGGAGGGTTGGAGAAGCAGTATAGTCCATGAAAGGGAGGGTTGGAAGATGAGCAGTATACTCCATGAAAGGATAAAAGTTATGGACAAAGTCACAACAGAGTTCAACACCCTTTAGGTTAAGTTCTGGTGGATCAATATAGCACATCAGTCACAGGTACGATAAATTAGGAGGAAGATGAGAGAGAGAGAAAAAACAAGAGTGTAGGATAAGAGTAACACACTTACACTCAGGAGGGATTTGATCCCGCCAGAATCAGCAGCAGAGATTTCAAGCATGATGGTAGGGGGTGAATGAGGTTTTAGGTCATGGGGAGCGCAGCCAGCTTGTACAGGAATGAGAAAACATAATGCTGGCTTTCATCCTAACCAAGATGGAAGAAGGGATATTCAGATGAAAACAGCATTTAGTATTATATATGTGTGGTTTAGAGTTGGGGGACAGTGCTTTTGTGCAGTTCTTTTCAGCGGGTTGAGATTTTGGTAGTTGAGACTCTGAGTTTGCATTCCTCCACTCACAGGGCAAGCCAAAAACTCCAACAGCAGAAGATAAGAAGAAGAGTGTAAGGAAGGACTTGGAAAGACTAACCAATCATGCAAAAAGGTGGTGGTTGAGGTTCATTGCAAACAAATACAAAGTAAGACATCTTGGCCGTATCAACCTTGGTATGAAGTATCTGCTTGGAGGAGTGGATGTAATGGCAAAATCAGAAAATTAAATTGTAATGTTGTTAGGACCTGGACTTTACTGGACCATTAGAAGAAGAGTGATAGGGGCTGTGGCAGTAACACATGCATCTTCAGGTTATAAACTCTACAAACAGTGTTAATTCTCTCATTTTACCTGGCTGTAAGTCAGGTTATACCTTGAGTACTGTGAACATTTTTCTAGATTATGGAAGAGGAGGGAAATCCTTGCAGGGGGAAAGCCATCAGATAGATGTCTGGAAAGGGGAGGAATAGGTACAACCAGACTGCTGACATCACTGTATTTGCCTGTTTCATTTACTGTATTCTGCTAGTAAGTAAGTGTAATTTGCTTGGTTCGTAGCACTGATTATTGTTGTTGCCTCACTCCCACTACTTTATACTACTGTAGCCACCTATAAATTGCTTGCTTTGCCTTACCTCAAGAATGTGTAATACTATCGTGCCTTTAACAGTGATTATCTCGTCTATCTTATCCTAGGCACCCCCCCCTCCAAGCTTCCATCGCGTGGCTCCCAGGATCTTGGCGTCGACTCCGTTGTATCCTGCTACTGTGCGAATGCACACCCTAAAATCCAGCACCAGCTCTAATTGAAAAAAGCGACTATCAGGGTAAAAATATTACCTGCATCAAAGTTTTACCTACTTAAGTAGAGCTCTGTAGTCAGGTTACTTTTTGTTACCTTTCAGGCTCTTGAAATCGGAAGGTCACAATATTTTACTAGTAACCCATACCATACCTAACTGCCTTTAAGGCCCTGCAACCTCCAGGCGGGTGTTTCCCCGCTCCTCGCTGCACTCCCCCACCCTGCCCCCATATCCCACCCGCCCCCACTACCTCTAAATTTATACAGAGATTAAGCCCATCCCACTCTCCTCCATTCACGACTAATCTCTGTTTAACTAACTCCCTCCTCCATATTAATTAGCTACTCCCTCCAAATTCAATAAGCCCTCCCAATCCTCCCTCCCTACCAATTTCCACCTACTCTCTATCATGGGAAAAACCATGCATTTCATCATCCCTTTACTTTCACTATTTCTTCTAACTCCTTACCTTTTATCACGCTATGAACACCAGACGCTAACAGGTATTTCTCTTCCCAAGGCCCATACTTCCATATATACATTCCCTCCATCTAACCTTATAGTTTCTTCTCTCCACCCAGAAAAAGCTCCAACCTTCAATAATATGCACCTAACCCTCCACTACCCTAGAGCAACCTTTAATAAACCTAACCTCAAAATCCTATACAAACTTCAAAAATTCCTAGACCACCTAAAACAATGTATCACTCAACATGGGGACATCCACCCTAATCCAGGCCCTGCCTCTTACCTAGACCCTGCCACCTCTACACTACCCCATATTCTTCTCATTCTTCACCTCAACCTAAGAAGTATAAACAATAAAGTAGCCAGTTTACATGCTCTGATAGCCACACATTCCCCAGACATTATGTGTCTTTCAGAAACATGGCTCAAACCTGCCACAAAGGATGAAGAGATTCTTCCTCCTGGCTATAATATCCTAAGGAATGATCGAATAGCCAAAAAGGGTGGGGGAATAGCTGTAATGTTTAAAAACAGACTTAATATAATTAGAAATACTTTGCACCCCCCCAGGTCTCCAATATAGAACTCATTACATTAAAGATTTGTCTAAACTCCCAAAAATGTATTAATCTTGTAGTGATCTATATCCCACCAGGGAAAAACCTTGAAAACCTTGAACAAACTTTAAGTTGGCTAGCCAAGCACTATCCCCAAGAAACCATTATACTAGGTGACTTCAACATTGACTGGTCCCACTGCTCCGCAAAGGCTAATCCCCACCCAATCAATCTTTATGGCTTCTCCCAAAATATCATAACTCCTACCAGACTTGGTAATGCACAGCAAAAGGAGAGCACGATTGACTGGATTCTCACTAATAAAGATGCTAATAATTACACCTCTGGTACCCTCCCAAACAGCCTTAGCGACCACCTTGTCACCTATATTATTAAACACAAACTCTGCTCTTCATTCCCACCCTTTATAAACTTATTAGACACAGAAAAAAAAGCCTACTATTTTTATTAGCGAACTAACTACCTGGTACTGGGGTACACCCTTACTACTCTTCCCCTAGCTGAGAGAGTGTCTACTTCAATGACACTTTCCTAAATATTCTCAACTCCCATGCCCCAAATCGTCTTGTTAGAACCAAAGACCGTATAGCTCCCTGGCTAACAAAAGAAACCAAAACAAAAATCAAACTCCCCTAGCCTGGAATAAATGGAGAGCTAAAACTCCCTAGATCGATCAAATTCCAGCAACTTAGAAACTCTACAAAATCTGACATCACTAGAGATAAAAAACAGTATTACTGTCACCTTCAGGATAAACATAAGTCGAATCCAAAAAAGTTTTGGGCCGGATTTAACAACCTTCTCCATCCTGGTAAATCTTCTACCCCAACATCCGATAAACTCATAAGTAAAAAACCAGAAGAAATAGCCAACGCCTTTAACATCTTCTTCACAGAGACCATCCAAACCCTAGCCAATCAGCTACCCACTTCCTCATCATCTTTAACCATTCCCCATGACTCATCCCCTTGCTCCTTTACCCTTCAAACTGTATCCACCTCCTACATTCGCACCCTAATAAAAAAACTAAAACCGTCCACTCCGATCGTCTCCCAGCTGAATACCTCCAACTAGCCTCTGATGTCATTGCCTATCCTTTATCAATCTTGATCAATAGATCCATAACAGAAGCCACTATCCCCCCCATTTGGAAAACCTCATATATCATTCCATTACACAAAGGAGGCCTTTCCACTGAAACATCTAATTATAGGCCTATCGCTATACTATCTCCAATAGCAAAAATTCTCGAAAGGTGTATTCACAAACAACTTCTTCACTACCTTACCAGCAATAATCTTCTGTCCAGTACCCAGCATGGCTTTCGCCCCCATCATAGTACTACCACTGCCCTTCTCTCCTTTGTCGACTCAGTAAATAGCAACCGCAACAAAAAACTTATATCCTCTGCACTCTTTCTTGATCTATCAAAAGCTTTTGACATGGTCAACCACCAGCTATTACTCCGCACCCTCAAAACCCTTCATCTGGGCAACTCAGGCCTAAACTGGTTTAAGGATTACCTCTTGACAAGCAGTCCAATGGCAAAATAGTTTATCTCAACTACTCCCTAACAACATAGGTGTCCCCAAGGCTCCATACTTGGTCCCCTTCTTTCTCTGTTTTTATAAATGATCTCATCATCCCAATGCCACCTGCATCCAATATGCAGATGACTCTGATATTTCTCTCCAGAAGCTTCAAGTAGCCACCCAACAATGTTTCGCCAGAGTTGAAAATGGTTCTCTAACCTGAAACTTATTCTCAACCCAACTAAAACCAAATTACTATTATTCTTCCCTCGTCTTCTATTTCCTCATCCCAAATAGCTCCTTTTTGTGGAATCCTCTAATGGAAATCATAGAACCTGTCTTCCACACCAAACTACTATACTATTGACCACAAGCTTAAATTCACTTCCCAAACCATTAAATCTGTTAACAAGAAACTAGGTTCAATGTACAGAATCAGGAACTTTCTTACTCCTCATGCAAAATTAACCATTGCCCATCTTCTTTCCACGTTACTATATGCCTCCCCGGTACTTTCCTTCCTGAATAAACGTGAGATCTACAACCTTTCTACCACCTACCACCACATAGCCAAATTCATAACAGGAACACCTTATCATACCCACCATTGCCAAAACCTCAAAAAACTCGGCTGGTTAGAACTGCCCAATCTTCTTAAATTTAATCAACTTACGGAAGCCTTCAAAATAATTCATCAACCTGCCAAAACTCCCTCACTGTCCAAAATCCTGACCCCATACAACAATCTTAGTTCCCTTTGGTCATCAAATAGTATTCAAGTACTAACCATCAAATCTAACAACAGAGGTGGCGATGCTCTTTACGCTAACTCATTTGGAAAGCAATGGAATTCCCTTCCCAACAACCTTAGACTCATGACGTCACTCACACCATTCAAAAACAATCTTAGAGAATATTTCAAGTCCCACTGGTTATGCCCTTGTCCAACTCCAGATTAATATCCATAGCCATAACATCATACTGTTTCTTCTCTCTCTCAAACTATTTACAATCAAATTATTTCCTCCTTTTCTACCTATGTTTTCTGACCTATTTAATCCCATGTTTTGTCTCTTTAAGTATGTAAATAATGTTGTTATGCTGGTTGTTATTTCTTATAATGTAATACTTCTATCTAATTGTAGTGCTTAACTATTTTAATGTTTGGGAGCTTTTCTCCCCGGGCCTCTACTGAAAAGGGATATGTATCCAGCTGGACTAGCCCGGTCAACAAATGTAAAATAAAATAAATAAATAAATAAATAAATAAATAAATAATGTTGGATCTCTTCTTGCAACAGTCCAAATAAGATAGGAGGGATATAATATGAATGTGGAAAAGATGAGTTGGGGGCACTAGCAGCAGACTGAAGGGACCATTGGCTCCTTGGATTTGCAAAAATTCTTCTTCACAGACAGAGCTCTGGACTCATGGACACCCATGGAAATGAGAGATAAAGAGTGGGTGAGTCAATGGCAATCCATGGAGGCATTCAAGAAAGGGCATGGGATTGTGGACAAAGGACAAAAGATACTAGAGGAGAGACAGAAGGCTAAATGAACTTAAAGGGCATACTAGAACTGTGTATGGTCATTTACTATGAAGCAAAGGTAATTTAAGTAAATATTTTGTTAACAAAAAGAACTCCATCTGAAATCTCTAATTGTATGAAAGCTGTACAACAGATAATGCTTAAACCTAAACGCCCACGTATACAAATGAAAATATAAAGTTCACAATGAATTACTAGTGTGAACAAAGTATAAACAGATGTAAGTAATGCAAAATCAGTTACAGTCCAAGACCAGCTATGAAAATAAATAATTGTTGCTACATGAAGTAGATTAAGCTTCCGTGTTTTCAGGATGCATTTTTCTGTAAACATTCTTGTGTGGTCAGCACACTGTTATACTCCTATCAGAAATAACATTGTACAGATGGTATTTTTCTGCCTTTCCCAAGAAAATCACAGCATTTTTGCCAAATTAAAAGCAGTTCACATAAGGTTCCTATACCTCATAGGATCATTGTAAGTTACTAGTCTATTGGCCCAGAGGCCCTTATAAGCCTAGCCAAGAATTTACCCCATGTTCCAACAAGTCAGTACCCTATGCCACTGTCCAGCAGGGACACAGGTGTAATCCCAGGGGTGTATTTTCTGTTCCCCATCTAGTAATCCAGGTTGTGCTTAAAAAGATTTAGTGAGGTACTCTGCTTTACATGGAGAGGGAGTCTAGTCCACAAAAGGGGGAGTCTCTGGGACACAAATCTGTTCCGCCAACATGTCCTATTGATGTCACAGTCCAGGCTGAGGTTGAGTGTACGGGTTATTCAACTAGAGCTTGACTTGCAGATATGCAGCAGTCCCATCATGGAGGAGTCTGAGATTGCTTTGTATGCCAGACAGAGGTCACCTCCGAGGAGTTTGTAGGAGACTGAGTAGAGTGACAGGGCTTTTAGCCTATCTGTGTAGGGTAGATGTTTGAGGCCCTGGATTCTCCGGGTGAGGAATCTCTGTGGTCTCTCCAGCTGCTGCACGTGCTTTGTGAGGTAAATGCCGAAAGGGGCATTGTACTCAATAATGAGTCATATAAGGGAAGAATACAGGGATGTTATGACCACCTTGTCCCTGGATGAGATACCCTTACTAATGAGGTGGGCCATGTAGAAAGCTTTCCATACAACAGAGGCAATATGGTGGTCAAAAGTCCCTTGTGACTGATTGTGTGCTTAGGACATTGTTATTAATGTGATAATCTGTGGGAATGTCACTCTCCCCAAAGGGGATGATGATGCATTTTTTGGCATTCAGTTTGAGGGCATGTTTCTGGCACCAGTCATTTGTTTGGGTGAAACCCTCTTGGAGAATGGCCACATCACTAGGGAAACTGATCACAGCAACCAGCTTGCAGTCATCTGCAAAACTGGTCAGCCATAGCCCACTAGATTTGGCCTGCATGTCTCAGAAGTATATCCCAAACAGCAGAGGCCACAAGACCGATCCCTGGGGTACACTGCTTGTTATGAGCCTACTACTTGAGGTGGCTTCTCCAATTTTGAATAGGTGGGTTATATCGGTGAGCTAGTTTGCTACCCATCTGGTAACATATGGATTGATGCTTAGTTGAGAAAGTTTATCTATTACCTGAGTGGGGAATAGTATCGAAGGCTTTGGCCAGGTCAAGGTAGGAGGTGTGCATTGCCTTCTTCTCATCTATAGCCTTGGTGACTGCCTCAAAGAAGTTGACCAAATTTAACAGGCATCACCGCCCCTTGACAAAACCAGACTGTGTGGGATCAAGTGTCTGGAGGTTGCCAATATCCTTGTTAATGAGATCCATGATAATCTAGTCCATGGCCTTGCAGATCTGAACATCTGCATCTCTGAACATCATTTACAACTGAATAAAGTTAACATCTAATGGAAAACCTTTCACAAGAATTGCATTGCTTTCTTTGCCTCTGTGTGCACAAAACTCTCCATAGACCTCCTCTTTAATGAATCATGAGAAATATGTATATTCCTTCAAAAATGAAAAATACTCAGTTTCTAATCATTAATAAAGTGAATAAAAATATGCACATGACAGGACAAATACAGAACTGAATGACAAGCTTAAATGACAGTTCTATATAAAACTGGTATGAAACATTTTGCTTTATTAAATTAATTGGACTGAAACACTAAGTGTGTTTAAAAAAGTTTTTTTCTTTTAAAAAGAGCACTTAAACTTTTTTTTTTGCAACGAACAGTAATGCTTATTACTCATACATAAAAATTGTACTTTTTACTGTTACAATTCAAAGTAAATTATTGACTTCCCATTTAGAAAGGCCTATTCAAAATGTTGATGTTCCTAATTTTTCAGAGAGAATTCTTAAAAACTGAACCAAAACATCGATCAATAGAAAAATACACATTAATCTTTAGTACAATATATAAGCCTCTATATTCCAAGTCATAAGTTATTTAAAAATTACTAAAATAAAATGAATGCATGATAAATACACAGGTGATTTATGCTTTACATTACTCACAACTGCTTACAATTATAGGCATTTGACATCATGGTTAGTTATAACATATAAACAGATGCAACTGCTTTGGTTTTAGAAGAAAATTTCTAGTTTGCACCAGAAGCTTTGCATTACTACTGCATTGATAAAGACACACAATATCCCCAGAAGTGCGTAGAGATAAGCCTAGTATAGCTTGCATAGTCAAGAGAATGTGATATATTTTGCTGTACAGTCTGCTAATAGTTGAAGAAATATCAAAAATATGGGACGTCTTTTGTCCTCGATCTGGAGACTCTTCTTTTAAAGCTGTACCAATACATTCACCTTAATTCTACTGTTGCTGCTCCACAAAATCTTTGCATATGCCTTTAACAATTTCAGGCACATGCTGATCTAGGCCAGTAAATTCTCTAGTAAAAAACACATGCGACTCCTTTGGCTCTGAAGCCATGTCTCTGAGATCTTCTTGTGGTGCCCAGGCAACGCCCACAGAAAATATTGTTATACCTGTAAAGAAATAGAAATGTGGATAAGTGCGATAAGGAAACAGTATATGACATGCATAAGCAAAAAAAAAAAAAAAAAACCCACTACTTTCAAAAGTGCCTTTCTAGTTTACCACGTAGTAGTTTCAGTTGTCAAGAGCTGTTCACTCTCCTCTGTATTAGTTAATTTGCCAGTTACAATTTTTCATTAATAGTGCAGATACTTTCTGCTATTCAACACTTTTTCCTTAGGCTTCACATCATCAGTATACTGTCCCAAGCACCACATTTTTAACTCAAATCAGGATGCAGAAGTTTCATACATAGTAATCTTTACCTGAGACTTTTTTAAATTCATTGTGCTATAATATAAAATAATTCAGCTAGCAGTAAATGTGCTTACATATGGAGACACGGATATCTATTCCAAAGGAAGGTCACTGGTCATTCTGTATCCTTATGGATTGGGGGTCAGAAGTGCAGATGGAAGTAGTCTCCCTCTCAACCCAGTTGTCTGGGCTTGGACCACTGATTCTACATGACTTCAGGATAGTTTAGGGTCAGAGTATATCAGCCTTTATGGATGTTTCCCTTACAGCATCGGTCAAAGGACTGTGATAAGTTTCCCAGTATGTTATTGCCAATTCAGTTCATACAGCAATGCCCTGCTTCTGCCTGCATGTGCATAAATGTCTGAGGTCTAATGTGTTAGTACATCAAGAATCCCTGGTATTCCAGACAGAGAGCATCTATATGAAGTTGAGTTCAGAAATATGGAATGTGGCAAACCAAGATGTTCATAGGTTCGTAGATTAGTACTAGGCTAACTGCCCTTGTGGGCCATTTTAAGCCTAGCCAACTACACCATGTGAGAATCAAACCATGCACCTTATGTTTGTAAGGGAAACACCTTAACCAGTATACCAACCTCCCACCCCTGGTACATTGGTGGGGAACCTGTTCATCAGCAGTAAAGGGTTTGGGATATGCCACTTCTGTTTCATGAATATTATATGTGTAGACTTTAGAGCATAGCACCAGTTTTACAAGGAATTCAGGGGAACAGATATAAAATCTGAGTCAAAATCAGGGAAAGTTTTGAGATAAAATCTGAGTCAAAATCAGGGAAAGTTTTGAGGTATGGTTTAGAGCATTTGAGTTAGGCCACAAAAAAGAGAAGTGAAGCATAAGGAACACAGAATTTCCAGGATCTCATGACTTCATGAAGATAGAAACTCAACCAACAATGTGCAGCATTGAACACCCAAAACTCTGAATATTTTATATAAAAAAAGTAGATGAAACGTGGACTAGAGTTTATTAAGGTATACTATAATAATGGCAGTTTTATGCCATGATCCATAACAGAAGGAATGGGCTGTGAAATATGGCTGGGCTTTGATTTTATTTATTTATTTATTTTATTTTACATTTGTTAACCGGGCTAGTCTGGCTGGATACAATGTCCATTTTCAGCAGAGGCCCGAGGAGAAAAGCTCCATTAACAGACTAGTAAATTACAATAAAAAGAACAACAATCAAAATAAAAATCAAAACAGAACCAAACAAACAAAAATATATAAACATACAAGCAAATAAAGGACAAAGTTGTTATTGGTGTAGAGAAATGCAGAGGTATTATAACAAGAAAATAACAATGGAGAGGCAACCTTCTTTTGTAATAATTGCTAGAATAAGACTGACTAGTAAGGGAAGAAGAATTGAAATAAACTGACATATAGAGAGTCAAATAAACTTTACACTATTTACAATTTAGAATAGAACAACTTTTGCCAGGGCACTAGTATAGGAACGAGATAAGCATAGAAGAGATTTGCATAAAGCTAGAAAAAGAAAAGATGACAAGATGCAGAGTTATAGCATGTAGTAGGAGCAAAAAGAGAAAAAGAAATTCTGCAGGTGGGTCAGGATAGGCATAATCAAAGGTTGAGAACAACCAGTAGGAGTGAAAAAGGGGGGGGAACTGGAAATAGGGGAATATTTTGCTGAGCTCAGTCAGGATTAGAGCATGGGCATAGCCAGTGGGTTTGTAAGTGGTTTCTTATTTGTTTTTTGAAAAGGTGAGATGAGCTTAGGGTGGTCAGGTATATGGGAAGTTTATTCCAATATGATCCAACAGTGTTGGCAAATAAGGAGTCACCTGCTTTATTGTGGGATTTGAGAGTAGTTACTAGAAGCTTACTGGCTGAGCGAAGGGAAGTGAGATTTTTATATGGGGTGATGAGGTTAAGTATGGGTGTGCTGGAGGGGTAATGTAGAATTTTATAAGTGATGACTAATTGTTGTAGAAGTATTATGTTCTGAAGTTCTAGCCAATTGAGTTTTTTTAGATTTGTAGATTGCTTTGATAATTCTTTTTTGTTTCCTGAAGTCAAGTAGGTAGGGGAAAAAAGTGTTAGAGATAGATACCATCTCCTAAACATATAGTGATAAGGTTTGAGTACAGTGAGAAGTAGAACAGAAGATATAAATGCTAGTAGATATTCGCCACTATATACAAAGCTATGAAACTTTAGACCATTAAGGTCCAAAAGAAAATGTCTAAGCTGTAATCGCTGCTGGTTCGCAAATACAAATGGAGAACAACTTGATATGGAAACTATGTGTCATGCTTTTGGCAGAGTTAAGGAAGAAGATGCTAAACTTTCATAAATGTGAAATGGGACACTTTAGCCAACAACTGTGGAGAGTGGTATGGTAATGAAATAAGTGTGGGAAATTCCAGAATGATGCAGATGTTAATGTCTATACTAAAAATTACAGGTATCATTAGCAGACTATGGATAAAAGCTCAAGGAACAGATGTGGCATTATGAGATAGCAAGTTAAATTGTGAGTCATGGACAATTTCAGAACTCAGCAATGTGTGTTAATGGAAATGAAAGATGTAGTAACCTGACTTGGATCTGAGGGATTTATGTAATGGAAACAGGAACAGGACAGGGAAGGTTTGTAGTGTAGAGTACATCATTTTCCAAATTTCAGTTCATTTTCTGACCTTGCCATCTATAACTACAAAATATATATTAGTTTCATCATTTGGACAATTGCTCCCTCAGGGAATTTTTGTCCTAATACCTGCTGACCATAAAATCATTCCCAGTCAGACTTAGCCCATTCATTTCCTCATATGAGGGACTGTATCCCAGTACTGTATGGGGCAGGAGCTGTTATAGAGGCAGCCATAATGTCTCCTTTTGCCCACACCAGCATCCTGGCAACTGAGAGTATTATCTACAGCCCTACCATCACTCTCTTGGTGGTGGGATGAGCTACTCATGTCACCCATGGGAATCCATTTTGCTTTTCCTGTTTACTCGCTGTTGAAGGTTGTGTTAACTAGATGAGCTGAAATACCACTCTCTGTGATGTTCTAAATGTATGAGGACACAGCTGGGGGATTATATCAGAAAACAGGATTAAGACAAGTCCATGTGTGAGAACAGGTGCTAATAACTTATACATCAGCCATAATATTTAGGTATATATGGATGAAGGTCAAATGGGTTAGGAAGGGATTATAAAACTGTGGTGGAGATAGGAAATGTGTATTTCAACTATGCGATATAAAACAATCCTTAGGTAAATGTGTGCTCCCTTCCACAGAGAGCGAGACAGAGAGAGTTTGTTGGTTTGAGTCCTGTAGAAGTACAGCTGTTTTGCCTAATCATTTCACCTCAGACATGAGGCTATTGGTTTTGTTGCTTTTTACAGAACTTGGATTTTGCATCTCTTGACTGTAATCCTGGCCTGTCTTCATAGTTTTTGGAACTTTGTTTGCTGTTCTAATTGGAGAGGACAGTGGCATTTCACAGATGCTGTGTTTTATCTCCATTTCAGAATTAGCATTTGAAATGTTGCTTAAACCATGAACATTGGACTCCTTTGATATGACACAGTTTGAAAAGGTAGAGCATGATTTAAACTAAAAGGTAGGTGTTAAATCAAATGTGTATCAATGTGTTAAATAAGTCAGGTCTGTATCAATTTCTTTAATGTTGTAGAGAGGGGATAACGCAAAGTATGCAGAAATTGGATATTAAATAAATATTAAGATGGGTTCATTACCTTCTTCCCTTGCTGCTTGAGCAGGACCACCAACATCATCATAAGACTGCCCATCAGTGATAATTATCAAGTAGTTTTTATGGGTTCCAGTTTTGAATGGTCCGAAGAGGAACCTGCTGGCATACTGAAGGGCGTCACCAGTAGCAGTGCCTCCACTCATGTAGTTGATTCGTCGGACAGCACTGATCAGATCATCTTTTGCGGAATACTCTGCAAATTCAATCTCAGTCTTTTGGTCATAGGTGAACTGCACAACCCCAACTCTGGAGCCTATGTCAGAAATCTCAAAGGCTGTTGAAATACTGACGATGAACTCGAGAACTAAACGGAAGTTGACTTCTCCCACACTGCTGGATCCATCAATAAGGAAGCCAACGTTGATGTTGTTGTAGCATGTCTTACTGCACAGCATTTGCTCACGAGCACATATTTTTTGCACCAGGGGTTTGGCATACTTAGTTGTACCAAACCAGCTAGGTATGTTGTAAGAGAAGAACCCATTGTTTCGGCAGACAATCTGTTGAGACAAAAGGCATATTTCTAGATTAGGTTTTGAGGGTATTCTGACACAGTTGGTGCATATTTAAATCTTACAGAGAATTCATAGTAACTGAAGGCACCTCAGTAATAAGCCACTCTCTCTCTCACTATTAACATGATTCTCAAGGCATCAACACATTAAAAGAAGTACTGGAGGTAGAGGCATAGCCAGGAGTTTTGAAACTGTGCACCACCTTCCAGAATATGTTTTCCCCCAGGTGAAAGTGCATGTTTTTCTATTAGCGCATCTTGTCAACACTGAAATAAAATAGGTAATGAGGTACTATGAAAAAAAAAATATTTAACAAAATATGTGACTTAAAAAAAAATCATTGCACAAAATTATTGTTACAAAGTGCATGCTAGGACATGAATGATGTCTGCCTGGCTATACCCTTGACTGACAGAATGGTATATGCAGGCGGTTTTCATGATCCAGTAGCAGGTATTATCTATAGTTTAAATATATGATAACTATACCTCATAAACTTAGCTGATCCAGTGGCATGAGGAAAGAGTGTTTTAGTCCTACATGTCAAAAGAAGAAACAGAAAGACTTTGGTATGGTGCCTGCGGGAATTTCCCTCCCCTTGAAGATAAAGAATATAGAAGCTAAATGCAATGCCTTGTTTTAAAAAATAACATCCATAGCCCTAAAAATGATAAAATAAAGCCTTACATGATGAAGGGGAAGAAAACAATTATAAAAATGTAGAAAACAAGAAGGAAGAAAATCGGAAAGAAGTGAAGGCGTGAGATAAAGTGGAGAAGGGAGAACAAGAAAGTACAGAGGAATCCAGAAGAACACGGATATAGAAAAGGTACATGAAAAGCTGAATAAACTATACAAAGAAGTGATGAAAATGAGTGTCTTACTACAAGATTACATAAAACAGATAAAAGACTAGGGGAAATGGAAAATGTATGAGTAACACACACTGATGTTATAGAGGCATTAAAGATGGTTGAAATCTAGTACACTCTAAGGGTCACAGAACTGGAAGCATCATATGAAGAGATAAAGGAGAAGTTAATTGAGATGGAGGACAGAGAACTGAGAAAAAGCTACATTTCATAGGTGTCCCCAAAGGAGCAGCGCTGAAAGATGGCAAGAGATTTATGATCGAGCACATGAGTTAATGAACTGCACTGCCTCATGAAAAAATATTTCTGAACAGGGTAGGTAGAATTTACATGGCAGCAGGGTTATTGGCTCATTACTCAAGACCAGTAATAATCAAAATACAGAGCTATCAATTGAAGTAACAGCTCATAACTGAACTATGGCAAAATGGAAAGATCATGTGAGTGGGTGAAAGAAGGATCAGGATTATGCAGTGGGGACAAGAAAAAAAAAGCTTGTCTAAACTATGTAAACAGTTAAATTTTTAAACATTGCCAGGTATACAAGCTGAAATTTTTTGAGTGTTTTTTTACCAGCTGGTCCATAAACTTTTGTGGAAGCCAACACATGCATTGAGGAGATTGACAGACACAGACAGTATATGCAACACGGTACTAAGGAGGATGGGAGTGACGGAGAGGAATCAACACCTAGACTTGGTCCAGTGAGACAGACACAAATAGCCCATGAAACCCTTGTCAGTTTTCTGACGGAAAATGCAGGAGAGAAAGAGGGAGATGGAAAAACAAAGCAAACGAATGAGGGAAAACTTGAGATGTGGCTGAAAAGAAAATGTAAGTCAGTAAACTGATGACCTCTCCACTGTCCAGATTTTCACAAAATGTCCACATTTTTGGCTCATATTTTTGGGGTGTTCCTCATAAAATTTGTGGTTTTCTGGCAAATCACTGAGATTATCTGAGGCTTGAAGTCACTAAATAATAACATACATTTCAGTTTCAGACATCAAATCTTTCAGAAAATGTATGTTAAAACAAAACCTGCCACTCTAGTAGCTTTATAAGAGCAATATTTAAAATATGTCCCTAATTTTGGTCCTTTGTCCCCCCATTTTGTCGGGCTTTGTCCAGATTTCTTGTAGTAACAGGTAGAGAGGTATGACTGATCATGCAGGAAAAGATTAAAAGTATGATAAGTAGTTTAAAGACTGTGAAGGACAAGAATAATCATGTTTTGTGGTGATTAATATGCAGAAAGACTGTGCATAAGTGTGACACTTGACCAGAAAGGAAAAAATGTTCATCAAAACTGATGTGATTATGCAGTAGGAGGAATAAAAGTTTGAATAAAATATTCAAAGACTATAATAGAAAATAACAAATCTGTTTTGTGTTGATTGAATGAATAATGGGCTCCATATTGAAATGTCAGTACCTGTAATGTCGAATCCCAACAAGTTAAAAAAAAAACAGAAAACTCAGGAATCCCGAAGATCACTGTTCTCCTGTAAACTTGTTGTTTTCAGGGGAGATAAACCCCAGGCAGCCCCCAACACACACACACACACACACACACACACATATATATATATATATATATATATATATATATATATATATATATATATATATATATATATATAGCAACTCTGAGATTGCCATGCCTCAGTGAAAAAGGGAATATTCCTAGAAATGCCATCTCAGACTTAGTATATATAACTCCAAATTTTGGCCAGTCTTCATGTTTCAGGTCTCACTCTACCAGGACCAGATATTTCAAATGGTTACCTGAGTAATGTTTTACAAGCCTCAATGTAAGAGGTAAGAATGTTAAATGTGCTAGTCTTAGTAGCATAAGTATAGCCTATTAGAGGCAGGAACTAAAACACTACCAGGCATAGTCATGCAAGGATGTGATATAACTTAAAAAGGATTGCACATAATACATTAGAGAATGGAGCTAGAGAAAAACTTAAAAAAGATAGAGTTTAAATAGCACTGGGGTGGGGGATGAAGGTAAGAGGAAATAAAAATGGATGGAGAGCGGACACATGAAAGAGAGTGGTTGCTGTTAAAGAGAAAATAATGGCGGGGGATGTTAAATGGGTGAGACTAGTTACCATTTAAATTGGGAGGATATGTAAAAGCGGTGGTAGTTTTATTATTAACATTAGCTAGGAAATAGATAACTACAAAGTGGACAACTAATCAGAAACCAGACATAGAAGAGTTATAAAACTGATGGAGGAACTGAAGAATATTGAAAGAGAAGATATGAAATAAAGACATAGCAAGAAGTAGGATGATTGACACACAATAATAAATGAGATGTATGATAATGTTATGGTGAGATAATTAAGGAGCCACAAACTGATGGTATCCTATGCTAGAAATTCTGGTTAAAGGGAAGCAGACAGAAGATAAGATCATTGAAGCTGTATCACAATGGGGCTATGGTAAAGTTGCAAATTATAATGCTGATTTCAGGTCATTGCAGTTCCTGGTTCTGGGTTGAGCTGGTTGTTAAATGAGCAAACAAATATGAAAATAATCAAAGCATACTGACCATCAGAAGAATTCAGTGCACCGTACATGGGGACTGCACTAGAGATTGTAAGGAAAGTAATTGTTAATACAACAGCCAAATATTAAAAAAAGGAAAAAAGAAAAAGACCACCCAGAACAGCTTGTGACTTGATTTCAGAAGAGCTGCTCTCAGTGTACTGTGACTTACTCTGGTATAAGCTTATTTTATAGGTAAGCCTTACACTAGAGTAAGTCACTTATTCCAAGAGCAAAGCTTTGGAATTGGGTCCCAGGTCTTAAGCAGCTTGCTGTCTGCTGTGGTCCTTTATGGAAGATGATGCAGGGAAGTTATCTGTAGGTGTACTCTCTAGTGGAGATTTGAGACTAGTCCCTGGCACAGAAAAAAATGATGTACATACACACACACTGATTTCTTTGCATGCATATGTGAGAATGTTTACTTCCTTGTTGAATGTGATGCCCTACGTTAGGGATGCATAAAGAAACATTCAGTACTACAAGGTCAGACAGCCATTTAAATATGGACTGCCATCTCACCTCTGGCACTACTAATTCCTGGTGGTTTGAGATTATATAAAAAAACAATCTTTTGATATACTGGTTAATCCCATGAATGTTACTAACTGATGGTTTTACATTGTGCGTACAAGTGTAGTGCTATGTTATAACATGGTCTATACAGCTCTGTATATATACTGTATTACAGCGGTTCTCTGTCAATATACCTCCTGCTAACTTACTTTCAGTTTACATTCATAGACTTTTTTTTTTACCATCTCTCTGTTCTTATATGTTCCCCATATTCTCTTGCTCCGAATCATTGTGGTCCTTCCTCCATCTCTTTTTATAATAAGCATTAACTTTTTAAATATAATATGACAGTTTAGTAGAGTTTTTCTATTTTCTTTTCCTTTTCACAGCCTCTGATCATTACATCCGAACCTGACACTGTATAAGCTCTGCCACAAGGGCCAACTCCCAAACATTTTCACTAAGAATTTTGTCTGTACAATGTAAGCAAATTTAACTGGAAGAACCTTGCCATGCATTATGTTCATCTAGTCAAATACATGTCTGCCTGTGCTGGAAATTAGTTTTTAACAGCCCCTTGACAGAATTGTCCTTGGTGTCTAAGGATCACTTACTAAGCTGGCCACTGTCTTTTCTTTTAACCAGTAGGTTACACTGTATATATCAGTTACTTAAACTTCCTGGCTGATAGGTTTCTGCATTCAGGAAATGAAAGGAAGCCAGTTCTACCTTGTACCTCTCTGATAATTGCTTTGTAATGGCTATAAACTTTTTACTCTCTGTTATAATTTGACATCATTATGTGTCTCTCTCTCAGCCTACCCTTCTATGGTTCAAATGCTATCTGTTAAATAAGTATTAGTCAGTAAAATGGCATACCACCCTCTCTATATACCTCCCAGACATCTTTGGTAAACCAAAAATCTATATCCTTGGTCCCCCTCTCTAACATTGTCATCAACACTCTCCACACATCCACACAACAAGCCTCCCTAATACAGTATGCAGATGAGTCTATGCTCATTTGCACATCTGACAATGCATCATCATCATCATCATCATCTGCTTTTTCCCCATTTTTTCTACATGGAATAGGGGTATTGTGTTAACTGTTGCCAACTCTCTTGATTCAGTCCCACACTCTTGCCTTCTTCAACACTTTCTTGACAATGTAGCACACCCCCCAAAAATTACTCAGGAGCTTTATCAGCAACTGGAACATGACTTTGTTGCTCAGAAATCATGCTCAAACCCTATAAAAAAAAAAAAAAAGTAACACACTTCTACTTTTTCCCCAAATCCCTCTCCCATAAAAAAAAAACAAAAAAAGTCCTCTCTCTTGATAATATAACCATTGAAGTCACTTGTCATAGCAAATTATTAGGGATAACATTGGATAATAATATTAAATTTGACATAAGAAAAAATCATCAAAAACTAGGGATGCTTTATAGAGCCAAAAACTTTCTCACTGACACAACTAAAGCTAAACTTGCCACTACTTATCTCTTCCCCACACTTCTTTATTGCACTCCCATCCTTACTAACCTTCAGGCATCACAAAAATCAAAACTAGGACAATGCTATAAAAAAGATGCTAAATTTGTAGCCAATACCCCTTTCAGAACCCGCCACTGTATAGTACTAAAAAGCCTAAATTGGTTTGACCTACCCCATCCACTAACATATACAGAGCTACTTACCATCTACAGAATTATTCAGAATCCACCTGCTTGTCCAGCAGTAAATAACATTCTACACTATCTTCCAAGTCAATGAAAATAATCTAGTGACCAAAACTCCTGTCTGTACACTAACCACTCAAACCTGCTGGGCATTGTCTGCACTTGTACCATGTTGCTAAGTCCTACAATTCCTTATCTATATTCATCAGTTCAAGACCCTCCCTCAAATTCTTCAAAACCATTCTGAAAGAACTTCCTAGCCAAAAGCTGTCTTAACTCCAAGATAAATTACATCCCTAAATGTGAACAAATACCTACTCATACCTTACATCTCCTTACTCTTCCTTCTTCGGTAATTTCCTTACTTCTACCAATTTCTCTCCCCTGCTTTCTCTCTAGGTATAAAATAAGCCTACTTTTCGGTCACTTTGTACTGCAATTCCTATTTGTATTATACTAAATTACCTTTAATTTCTCTATAAAATGGCTAAAATTTCTCTAACTATTAATTCATTGTCATATAACTTGTATCGATTCCTAACCAATGTTTTCATAGTTATTTTTAAAAACTAAAATTATTGTTCTTAAAATGTTTTGTAATACTTTGGAGGTTTTCTCCCAGGGCCTCCACCAAAAATGGCCCCTACCAAGTCAGACTTTCCTGGTAATCAAATATCAATAAATAAATAAATTAAATCTCCCTTGACTGAGCACTCCCCAGGGATGCCACAATATAAAGAGAAGGTAACTGACTTTAACAAGTTGGCTTAGGTGTTGGTGTCACCCGAAGGGTGTACAATATTTGTCAGCCTGGGAGGATATGGAAGACAGACCATGCTGTTTTGCCAGGGATGGTCTGCACCTGTCCCCATTAGGCTTCTATACATTGGCTAAAACCTTGTCCTCGCAATAGTGCCATGTTTAGGTATTGCCAGTCTGAGAAACCTTCTGACATAGAAAAACCAACATGAAAAACATTTAAGGTGTTACTCCTCAGTGCCAGGAACCTAAACTAGAAACTCCGCCACCTGCAGGCTCTCCTTACCCTGGGGAATGTAGACATGTATGCAGTTATTGAGGCACTTTTTAAAGCTGTGGACAGCATCCCGGCAGAGCAGAGCTGCAATGCATTCCACATGTTTAGATCACCTACTGCACAGGAAGAGATGAAAGGTAGAGGTGTCTCAGTTTACAACAAAAACATACACACCTCAAGGCTGGTCAGTCAGTATGAAGCTCTTGAGCTTCTCCATGTCCAAATTACCATAAGCAAAGCCCCATATCATAGCCTTGCAACCTATAGGTCCCCTCCATGATCCAGTAAACCACAACATACATTTAAATATACTGCAGATATTTCCCACTCAACCTAACATCATATTCATGTGTGACTGTAACTACTCTATTATAGGCTGTGAATCAGAAAAATACCCTAATATGAGTGTCCAGAAATTTCTGGACTTTATAAACATAACTGCCTTGGACCAGCTAGTCCATACATTCATTAACAGGGCAAACATATTTGACCTGGTCCTCATAAACATGGGAGAACACTGCACCATCCCTAGTGTACTGTCCTCCCTGTTCAGATTGGATCATAAAGGTGTCTTCTTAAAAATAAAAATAAAACCCAGAACACCAGCTAACCTTGGAACTTTTAGGAATTATTCTAAGGCAAACATCCTATTATTATGTGACACCCTGGCAAAATTCTAAGTCCCTCCAAACCCAGAGAACACCACTGTTTGTGTGGAATTGTTCATGGAAACTCTGTATAATCATATTAACAGCTGCAGAGAGACAGCTGTACCCACCTGTATCAAGGTTTGGACTAACTCAAAAAACAAGCCACCCTAGTGGAATCCAAACATCAACAGACTGTGCAAACAAAAGGAAGAAATTTAGGATGTCCAATGCCCAGCAAGATAAAAAAAAAAACTCCCTCATCAGTTTGAACAAAAAACTCATGGGGATTATCATGTATACAAAAGCCAGATTTGAGGTAGGAATAGCCTTTAAGGCCAAGGACAGTGACAATGCTTTCTTCAACTATGTCCACAACTTCAAAAGCAATACACAACAATGTAGTGATTTAACTATAAATGAAGCCACTTTTACTGAACTGGAAGATATAGCAAATCAACTGTTCAATAAATGTAGGTCCAATTTAGCCCGCCCCCCCTCAAGACACTCCTCAATAAATACCCCAAACCATAAATCCTCCAGCTATCACAAGGAAACATGTCCTCAAGGCACTCACCAAGGCCAAGAGTGCTCCATCAATGGGCCCCAATAATATCCCAGAATGGCTTCTTAATAGCATGAATCATGAACTGTTGGCTCCACTAGAATCACTATTTAACCATAACTTTCAAACAGGCTTTGTGCTGGTAGAATGGAGACAGCAATGGTTATACCACTGCTTAAGGGTAGGCCCTCTATGGACCTGGAAACTATCAACCCATAAGCCTGATTAGTCTAATATATAATGTTATGGAAAGGTTTAATCAAGGGCAGATCATGCCTATTCAAACTGGTGGACTTCAAGGTCACCAAAGCAATAGATGATGGCAAGATGGTACATACTGCCTATCTTCACATTGTGAAAGTATTCAACATAATATCCCACTTGGGCATTGCAAACAAGCTCACTGAATTAGTTATAAACCATTACATCACCCACTAGATAGCTAACTAGCTTACACATATAACCCAAGCAATTAGGAGGGAGTCTAACTCCATAAAAAGGCTGGTCAAAAATGGTGTGCCTCAGGGCACAGAAAATGGACTGGTCCTATTTGGCATCTACTTCTCTGAAGTCCAGGATAATGTCAAAGACCTCTGGCCAATCAAGTTCTCCAATGATTGCAAATTAGCTGCCCCCCCCCCCCCAGCTGACACATATACCCTCCAAGAAGGCCTGACACAGACAATAGCTGGTGCTGGTGTCACAGTCTTAAACTAAATGCCAAAAAGTCCATAATAGTATCTTTTGGTAAGACACCCACTCCAACAATTACTACATTGATAAAACACCCCTAAAAGAAGACCCAGAAGTCACGGATTTGGGAATGCATGTAGACAGTAACTTGGCCTTTGATGATAATGTGTATAGATTAATTATTCTGTGTTGCACAATTTATAAGCAAGGGTATGGTATTCAGAGCCAGAGATGTCATTGTTCCATTGCTCTCTGCCCTCATAAGACCAGTCATTGTGTAACATGCCCCTTTCAGTAACTACAAGAACAGGCATATGTAACTGGACCATCTACAGAGGTTACTCACAAAAATAATACATTGTTTAGAAAACAAGTGCTATGCAGACCACCTCAAAGCCTTGTCCTTCTTGTAGACTTCTACAGGTTGCTAAGAGGTAACCTATGCATGGTCTACAAAGCATTCTCTTATCCAGCCTTAATGGTTCTGTTGCACATCAATAAAACAAATAGTATCAGAAACACTTGATCTAGGGATCTAAACCTTACCTGAAAAATAAACAAGACGCATATTTGTATTCTGTTTAATCACTTGTATTCTGGATTTTTACTGTATTTTGGCTTTGTTGGAGCTTTTCTCCTCGGGCCTCCAATGAAAACGGGCTCACTGGTCCCAGTGGACTTTCCCAGTCAACAGACTGCAAATAAATAAATAAATAATAAATAAGACATGTTGGAGGAACAGGTATGTGTCTCAGAGGCTACCTCTATCTATGCAAAGAAAAGGTCTTACCTGCAGTTATTCAAGCAAAACTTGGAGCAGTGGATTGGAAATCAAATTTAACCTGGGTCTGGCAACTAAATCTCTATTAGAGAGAGCAAGCTTGTAAATACTCAACCACCCATTCCTGAGTTTATATACCGCTTACAAAACCCAAGGGACCAGTACCTTTCTAATATTCTTGGGGTGCATAGCTAAGCTTAGAAAGCCCTTTAGGATCATTAAAAAAGTACTTTCCTATGATAAGACTAATATTTACAATCAGTTTTTGACTTTAGTTTTTTTGCTCTGATTCTTGAGCTAAGAGGTTGGGAGGTCATGAGGTTGAAATGGGATGTACTGAATGGTTCTCACAAAAGTGCACTGTAGGTGATTATTTTTGTGTTTTTTTCATTCATTGGATAATTAGCAAGCATCTGACCAGTACACAGTAATACAAGGGTCTGTAATTGTTGGTCAGGTGTGTAAGTACTTGGTTCCTGCATCCCACAGTAGTAATGGTATAAAGGAAGGAATCAATTGTAGTAAACAGGAACATCATCATACAAGTAATTTTCTTTGGTTATGATCTTTGGTTTCCTTGTTTTGTTGAATGTTGACCATGTGTGATGTGCACAAGTTTAATTTTAATATTTTAACTATGAATACATTTTAATTTAACTTGTTTTTCCGCAGGCATGCAGGTATAAAATGCAGTGTCTTTGAGCTACAACAATTTGTCTGACACTTAGTGCAGATGAGTAAGGCTATTAACTGTTATTGATCTTCTTCTGGTGCTACAGGGTTTGATTCCCTCTGCCACCTTTTATCTTCTGTGTGACTCATTTCACCAGGCAGTACTCCTGGGCTGCTCCTGAAAAGGTACTTGCTTCTGGTAGGCTGTCCCATGCTGTTAACAAATGTGTTATAAACTTGTCTTTTGAATTCTTACAACCTTTGCTATATGGTGTTTCATGGCAATCGCAGTATATCTCTTGTAATTTAACAGGTTGCCAGATGCATTTTCAATACATTCCTTCCCTTACATCATGAGCAACAGCTCAAACTAAGTCTAAGAACAAAATTGGGAGTGTATACCCATGCAACTCAGAAAAAAAAAGTACAGTTGTGTACACCTACCATAAATGTAGATGTTCGAGTGTCTTCACTGTTGCAGTCATAACTGTAGGGTGCTCCTGCCGGCAGGCAGCCCGAGGTTGGCCAGAATCCCAAAGTCTGGGTCCGGCGTCGGCTGTATAAGCTAGTATCCTGACGTCAGGATGCCTTGGTACATAGCCCTCAGCCGACGCCATCTTCTCCAGCCTTTCTTGCCCTAGATGTCAGAAGTCCCCAACAAATCAAAAATGAATCCAACAAGGAAACACAAATACACCACAAATATGAGAGAAAGAGGGGATAGGAGGGAGGGAGCCCGACTGCAACAGTGAAGACACTCGAACATCTACATTTATGGTAGGTGTACACAACTGTACTATGTTCTTCGTGGTTTCACTGTTGCAGTCATAACTGTAGGGTGGAATCCCAAAGCAGTGTAGAGAGGAGGAGGCTTTAGATAGAAGAAGGGAGGCAAGAATACCCTGCAAGACAGCAGAGGCAAAGCCTGCCCTAGACTTAGAAAACAAGGGAGATTGTAGTGCTTGGAAAAGTATGCACAGAACTCCCAAGTGGCAGCTTCCAAGATATCCTTGGTAGGGACTCCTCTGAGGAAAGCAGTAGAAGTAGCAGCTGCTCTAGTAGAATGACTTCTAATGGTCCCTGGAAACTGTTTCCCATGATGAGTGTAACAAAATCTGATTCCATAAGCAATCCATTTGGAAATAGTTTGTTTAGAAATAGGTTTTCCAAGAGAACTGGAAGCAAAGGAAACAAACAATTGGTTAGACTTTCTGAAATCTTTAGTCTTGTCCAAGTAAAATCGTGAATTGTCTGTGCACATCCAATGAATGCAAAATCCTTTCCCTTTATTTTGAGGATTTGGAAAGAAAGTAGAAGGTGAATTGTCTGATTCAAAGCCACTTTCGAAATCACCTTAGGCATGAAAGTAGGATTGGTCCTCAAGGATACTCTGTCCTGATGGAAAATAAGGTATGGTTCCACAGCCATGAGAGCTTGCAACTCTGAGACCCTTCTGGCAGAGGTCAATGCTAACAAAAGAACAGTCTTCCAGGATAGAAATTTAATATCTGAAGATGCAGCAGGCTCAAAAGGAGGCAAAGTAAGTTTTTCTAAAACATAATTAAGATCCCAGGCAGGGACAGGAGGGGTCCTTGGAGGCAAATTTTTAGCCCCTCTCAAGAACTGCTTCACCAAAGGATGTGAAAACAGGAGGATCAGAACTGAAATGCAGAGATAGCAGAAGCATGAATCTTAATGGAAGAAAAGGAAAGTCCTTTAGATAAAAGTTCGAAGGTAAAGCAAAATAGAGGAGAGATCAGGAACCTGAGGATCAGAGCCCGGTCCTGCATCCAAATAGAAAACCTCTTCCATTTAGAGGCATAAGATTTCCTAATGCTAGGCCGCCTAGCTTCCAAAAGAACATCCAAAACTTGTTTGGGAAGACTAGAGGAAATCAAATTCCTTTGAAGAGCCAAGCTGCCAAAGGGTCTTGAGATTGGAATGTAGTAACTGACCCTGATGCTGGGACAGAAGCGAAGGATTCAGTGGAAGAATCCAAGGAGGCCCGAGAACAGGAGCTTTAAGGTTGGATACCAAAACTGTCGAGGCCAATTTGGAGCAATCAAGATGAGGAACTTGGGCTTGTCCTGCTTTATCTTCAGTAGTACCCGAGGCAGTAGAGGAAGAGGAGGAAGGCATATGCTGACAGGCTTCTCCAGCTGAAGGACAGGGCATCCACTCTCCATGCTGTTTTGTGGAAGGACCTGGTGCAAAAGCGGGCAGCTGATGATTGAGATGGGATGCAAACAGATCTATCTGGGGACATCCCCAAACTGCAGTAATCCTGTTGAACAAGTTGGTGTCTAGCATCCATTCGTGAGGATCTGAAATGTTTCTGCTCAGGCTGTCTGCTAAGAGATTCTGTTTCCCTGGAATGAATTGAGCCTGGAGATGCAGATTCAAATTTAGAGCTGTGTCCCATAAACCCATAGCTAGTCTGCAAAGGGGTATGAATGAGAACCCCTGCTTGTTGATGTACCACATGACCGTGGTGTTGTCTGTCTTAATTAGCAGAGGCCCTGGTTGTAAAAGGTTTTGAAGGCTAAAGGGCATTTTGAACTGCCAACATTTCCTTCAGATTGATGTGCCAGTGAAGATGGTCCTTTGTCCAGGTTCCCTGCTGGCAATTGTCTAGAAAGTGTGCTCCCCAAGCATAATCCGAGGCGTCCGTGGTTAGGATTTCAGTAGGCTGAGGGAGACGAAAAGGTTTTCCTTCGTTTAACGTGCATGGCCTGGACCACCAGAGGAACTCCTTCTGGAGGCAGGGGATCAGAGGAATCAGAATATCCAGATTGTGGTAGTGCTGTGACCATACACTTTTCAGATACCATTGAAGCTTTCTCATGTGAAGCCTTGCGTTTGGAATCAACAGAATGCAGGAAGCCATGTAGCCCAGAGCCTGCAGGAATTTCTTGCAGTGAGCTGGAGATAGAGTTGCCAAGGTGTTGAAAGTAGAAGCCAGCTGAGTTTGTTTTTCTGGAGTGAGGTAGGCCCTTTGTAAGGTTGTATTTAAGAGGGCTCCCAAGAATACCATTTGTTGAGAAGGATCAAATGTGACTTTTTTATGTTCACTGAGAATCCCAGTAGTAGGAGAAGACGTTGAACAAAGTCCAGATGTTGAAGCAGAAGATCTTTGCTGTCTGCCTGAATAAGGCAGTCGTCCAAATAGGGGTAAATCTGGATCCCCTGAAGTCTGCAGTAAGCCACTACTGGTGCCAGGCACTTGGTGAAGACTCTGGGCAGTAGATAAACCAAAGGGCAGAACAGAGAATTGAAAGTGCCTCGAACCTGCCTTGAACCTGAGGAATTTCCTGCGTTCTTGTCTGATAGGGATATGCAAATAGGCTTCCTTTAAGTCCAATGTCACCATCCAGGCCCTGAGAGAGCATTGAATTAGCTGTTGCAGAGTAAGCATCTTGAACTTTGGAATTTCCAAAAGATGTTTAACACAGAAAGGTCCAGAATAGGTCTCCATGAGTTTTGTTTTCTGGGAACCAGAAACAGCCTTGAATAAAACCCTTTTCCCATTTCCGAGAGTGGAACAGGCTCTATGGCTCTCATGGCCAGAAGAGCATCCACTTGAGTTAAGGCCTCTGACCATTGAAGTTTTGGCAGATCTGGCCAACCGTGAGTCCTTGGCAAAGTGTGAAAGTGGAACTTGTAACCTTTTAAAATCACGCCCAATACCCATCTGTCCTGGGTAATATGAGTCCAATTTCTGTAAAAATTTGGACCAGCTAGTCCATACATTCATTTGCAGGGCAAACATATTTGACCTGGTCCTCATAAACATGGGAGAACGCTGCACCATCCCTAGTGTACTGTCCTCCCTGTTCAGATTGGATCATAAAGGTGTCTTCTTTAAAATAAAAATAAAACCCAGAACACCAGCTAACCTTGGAACTTTTAGGAATTATTCTAAGGCAAACATCCTATTATTATGTGACACCCTGGCAAAATTCTAAGTCCCTCCAAACCCGGAGAACACCACTGTTTGTGTGGAATTGTTCATGGAAACTCTGTATAATCATATTAACAGCTGCAGAGAGACAGCTGTACCCACCTGTATCAAGGTTTGGACTAACTAAAAAAACAAGCCACCCTAGTGGAATCCAAACATCAACAGACTGTGCAAACAAAAGGAAGAAATTTAGGATGTCCAATGCCCAGCAAGATAAAAAAAAAAAAAACTCCCTCATCAGTCTGAACAAAAAACTCATGGGGATTATCATGTCTACAAAAGCCAGATTTGAGGGAGGAATAGCCTTTAAGGCCAAGGACAGTGACAATGTTTTCTTCAACTATGTCCACAACTTCAAAAGCAATACACAACAATGTAGTGATTTAACTATAAATGAAGCCACCTTTACTGAACTGGAAGATATAGCAAATCAACTGTTCAATAAATTTAGGTCCAATTTATCCCCCCTCCCAAGACACTCCTCAATAAATACCCCAAACCATAAATCCTCCAGCTATCACAAGGAAACATGTCCTCAAGGCACTCACCAAGGCCAAGAGTGGCTCCATCAATGGGCCCCAATAATATCCCAGAATGGCTTCTTAATAGTATGAATCATGAACTGTTGGGTCCACTAGAATCAATATTTAACCATAACTTTCAAACAGGCTTTGTGCTGGAAGAATGGAGACAGCAATGGTTATACCACTGCTTAAGGGTAGGCCCTCTATGGACCTGGAAACTATCAACCCATAAGCCTGATTAGTCTAATATATAACGTTATGGAAAGGTTTAATCAAGGGCAGATCATGCCTATTCAAACTGGTGGACTTCAAGGTCAGCAAAGCAATAGATGATGGCAAGATGGTACATACTGCCTATCTTCACCTTGTGAAAGTATTCAACATAATATCCCACTTGGGCGTTGCAAACAAGCTCACTGAATTAGTTATAAACCACTACATCACCCACTAGATAGCCAACTAGCTTACAGATATAACCCAAGCAATTAGGAGGGAGTCTAACTCCATAAAAAGGCTGGTCAAAAATGGTGTGCCTCAGGGCACAGAAATTGGACTGGTCCTATTTGGCATCTACTTCTCTGAAGTCCAGGATAATGTTAAAGACCTCTGGCCAATCAAGTTCTCCGATGATTGCAAATTAGCTGCCCCCCCCCCCCCCCCAGCTGACACAAATACCCTCCAAGAAGGCCTGACACAGACAATAGCTGGTGCTGGTGTCACAGTCTTAAACTAAATGCCAAAAAGTCCATAATAGTATCTTTTGGTAAGACACCCACTCCAACAATTACTACATTGATAATACACCCCTAAAAGAAGACCCAGAAGTCACGGATTTGGGAATGCATGTAGACAGTAACTTGGCCTTTGATGATAATGTGTATAGATTAATAAGGAAATTATTCTGTGTTGCACAATTTATAAGCAAGGGTATGGTATTCAGAGCCAGAGATGTCATTGTTCCATTGCTCTCTGCCCTCATAAGACCAGTCATTGTGTAACATGCCCCTTTCAGTAACTACAAGAACAGGCATATGTAACTGGACCATCTACAGAGGTTACTCACAAAAATAATACATTGTTTAGAAAACAAGTGCTATGCAGACCACCTCAAAGCCTTGTCCTTCTTGTAGACTTCTACAGGTTGCTAAGAGGTAACCTATGCATGGTCTACAAAGCATTCTCTTATCCAGCCTTAATGGTTCTGTTGCACATCAATAAAACAAATAGTATCAGAAACACTTGATCTAGGGATCTAAACCTTACCTGAAAAATAAACAAGACGCATATTTGTATTCTGTTTAATCACTTGTATTCTGGATTTTTACTGTATTTTGGCTTTGTTGGAGCTTTTCTCCTCGGGCCTCCAATGAAAACGGGCTCACTGGTCCCAGTGGACTTTCCCAGTCAACAGACTGCAAATAAATAAATAATAAATAAGACATGTTGGAGGAACAGGTATGTGTCTCAGGGGCTACCTCTATCTATGCAAAGAAAAGGTCTTACCTGCAGTTATTCAAGCAAAACTTGGAGCAGTGGATTGGAAATCAAATTTAACCTGGGTCTGGCAACTAAATCTTTATTAGAGAGAGCAAGCTTGTAAATACTCAACCACCCATTCCTGAGTTTATATACCGCTTAAAAAACCCAAGGGACCAGTACCTTTCTAATATTCTTGGGGTGCATAGCTAAGCTTAGAAAGCCCTTTAGGATCATTAAAAAAGTACTTTCCTATGATAAGACTAATATTTACAATCAGTTTTTGACTTTAGTTTTTTTGCTCTGATTCTTGAGCTAAGAGGTTGGGAGGTCATGAGGTTGAAATGGGATGTACTGAATGGTTCTCACAAAAGTGCACTGTAGGTGATTATTTTTGTGTTTTTTTTCATTCATTGGATAATTAGCAAACATCTGACCAGTACACAGTAATACAAGGGTCTGTAATTGATGGTCAGGTGTGTAAGTACTTGGTTCCTGCATCCCACAGTAGTAATGGTATAAAGGAAGGAATCAATTGTAGTAAACAGGAACATCATCATACAAGTAATTTTCTTTGGTTATGATCTTTGGTTTCCTTGTTTTGTTGAATGTTGACCATGTGTGATGTGTACAAGTTTAATTTTAATATTTTAACTATGAATACATTTTAATTTAACTTGTTTTTTCGCAGGCATGCAGGTATAAAATGCAGTGTCTTTGAGCTACAACAATTTGTCTGACACTTGAGTAATGCTATTAACTGTTATTGATCTTCTTCTGGTGCTACAGGGTTTGATTCCCTCTGCCACCTTTTAGCTTCTGTGTGACTCATTTCACTAGGCAGTACTCCTGGGCTGCTCCTGAAAAGGTACTTGCTTCTGGTAGGCTGTCCCATGCTGTTAACAAATGTGTTATAAACTTGTCTTTTGAATTCTTACAACCTTTGCTATATGGTGTTTCATGGCAATCGCAGTATATCTCTTGTAATTTAACAGGTTGCCAGATGCATTTTCAATACATTCCTTCCCTAACATCATGAGCAACAGCTCAAACTAAGTCTAAGAACAAAATTGGGAGTGTATACCATGCAACTCAGAAAAAAACAGTAACAAAGCAGCAGTGGGTTCACGTAGTCACTGCCAGTAATCCAGACCCTTTGTGACTACAAAACAACTTAAAAAGTCAACTCTGTAAGATAAAAACGTTTTATTGAAACGTTGAGAGCTTTTGTCCCTGCAACTCAGGACTTCATCAGAACATAAACTGCAACAAGTCAGTGAGGTTTAAATAGTGTTCCATTAAACTAATCACAACTTCTAATTGGTTAATTAATTAGACCTTTCATTAACTCGAAATACTTGAGTTAAACACATAACATCGTAAAAAATAATTAACAAAAAAATGTATATAAACTAGTCCAGTACCCTAGTACCATAAGTTGTGATACACGGTATGTCAATTAAAACTATTTTCTTAAACTTCATAAAGAAGATAATAAGGGGAAGATTAAGAAGTACATTTATCTAGTGTATAAAGCAAAAAGCTTTGTTTTGTGCAAAACAATAATATTGAAAGTTGGTTGAAGATGTAGCTGGAAATAATAAAAACCTTTGTGTAATAAAAACTTATCCAAAAAATGTACAAAACATATGTAAAAATGTACAAATCAGCCCTCTGTTTTTCAAAATAAAAATTAAAATTAAAATTACAACTGAGCTGCTCTCATTTTCAACACACTGGATAGATGGAAATGTGTTAGTTTAACCCTAGTGGTGTGGTAGCATCTAATCGAATCTACCATACAAACTCTTTGTATTCAATGTGGTTTTCCCACTGGCCTCACCTAACATTGTTAGTAATAGTTTCTAAGATACCAAATTCAAAAAACAGTGACACCCTTGCAGGCTAGTGAATGTTTGCATAGGGCATAGTTTGTATTTTGTTCCTTGTATCATATAAATGTTCATAAATCCTTTTGGACAATTTTCTCTTGGATTTGCCCATGTAATATGCCTGGTAGCACCTTTGATTCACAATTTCCTTTTGCAAAAGTTATTTAAGAGGAACAGTGTTTGGTAGCACCACACTACTTTATTTTGTAATATATGAACAAAAACTTAACTTTCCACATTTTACTTTTCCTAAAAGCAGGTCCACATTTTCACATTCCAAAATTTTCTTGATATTATTATCAAACTTATATACAAATTGTGGTGCCTGGCCCACTGTATGAAACACTTCATTGTCTATTTTTAATATTGATCAATTCTTGTTAATTGTAAGAATTAACCCCAAAGGGGTTGGGAGGGTGGCCCAAGGTACAGGGTTTGAATCTCACAGGGGATAACTGGCTAGGCTTAAAATGGCTCGCAAGGGCAGTTAGCCTAGTACTAACCTATGAACTTATGATAATGGACATCATTTGGGTATGACTACCCTGTGTTTCCAAATGTTAGCTAAACATTCCACTTATGCTGCGCTGACAAGGTCATAAGAAGGCTGAAACATGCATATCCACAGCTAGTGGGGTTTGGCTTTATTGGCCTGAATTTGTCCATAATAGACTTAAAAAGAAAAAGTCACGGACATTTTGAATTGCCATACAGCTGAAACATGTGATGTCCTTATGGGGTCATTGCATATATTCCATGTTGCCTCTAATGAAGGGGGTTTCAAGGTATCACACAGTGAAAAGGTTAGCTTGGCTAGATTTTTTTTTTAGTTTTTACTATCCCTGAATAGGGAATTGTGCAAAAAGCTTTAGCTAGGCCGAGGTATGCAGTATGTGCCTTTTGCCTTTATCCATTGCTTTAGTGACACCGAGGTATGCAGTGTGTGCCTTTTTGCCTTCATCCATTGCTTTAGTGACATTTTCCAAAAAATCTACCAGGTTGAGTAAGTGTGACCTGCTCTGTATGAATCCAAACTGAGATGGGTCCAGTGATTGGAGATTCCCTATGTCCTGATTGATTAGCTCCGTAAGTCTTACTATGGCTTTGCAAATATTGCTAGTCAGACGTATGGGTCAGTAATGGCCTGGGTCTGTGGAAGGCTCTCCTTTATGCAGGGGAGTGACTGAAGCTGTTCTCCATTTACTTGGTACAAAACCTGTATGGAGGCAGACTGAGCAGTGTTGTTAGGAGTGTGACTAAATGATGGAATAATAATCATATTGATAATTTTAAGTTCACTAAAGTGATGAGTTTAAAAGGTCAAGTTTTGATTTATGGGTAATAAATGAATGGAACAAAATCTCCTCTGATTTGTATAATGAATAACATATGATATTGATATGAACCACTGGGTAACTGCACAAACTAATAGGACTTTCATTCTAAAATTCAGTTAGTGCCTAATATAATAAGGAATAGCTTTCCACCCTTTATTTAAAAAAATGATTCAAGAAAATCGTTATGTATCTAAAATTTATAAGCTTGTTAAGGATACAAAAGTATATATGAAAAATGATTACTGGAATTCCTTTTCACTAATCAGCCATACAAATGTATTTGAAGTTGATAAAAAATAATCTTATTATCACCACAAAATCTAGATCCTTTTTATATTGGAAATTCTTTTCATGGATATTTTTACATAGAACCTTTACTACTCCTCATAGAGTAGTACAAAATAAAAGCCAGTAAGTGATTGAGATGTAAATCTATGCTAAAAGCTGACTGACAACATGTTTTTTTTATTCTGAACTCTTACAACCTTTTTGGAATGAGATCAGTGGCTTTTTGCAAGCTCAATGAGCAGACAAATTTAATTTATCTAAAACATTACTTTATTTAATGTTCTAATGTCTGGATGTGTCCTCAAAATACAGTCTCTTCTTCTCTGGAGTCTTTAAGACATTACAAGGAAAGTTATTACAAAAAAAAAAAATGGAAAAATGAAATTACTTGCTTGTTTATAGAATTTATCAATACTGTAAACTCTGTATGTTAGAGTGAATTGATCGCTATTAAGATGAGAACACGTAAGATAACCTCTGAATATAATAATTGGTTAAAAACTGAATGTTTTGTTAGAAAAATATCGATTTACATATTTTACAATAGTCATGTGAACATATTTATAGATCTTTCTTTGAATCTCAAGGCTTAATTGTTTGATGTGGACACTATTGTACATAGTCATATTTTTTGTGCATGATTGTTCTTCTTTTGAATGTTAATATGTTGTATTAATGTGCTAAATTTGAAAAATGTTAAAAAAAATAAAATAAATACACATCTGTGTTTATGTTAAGCATTTATTAGTTTGCTGCTGTAATTCTGAGTTGTGCTGAAAAGAGTCTTTTTTGGTCAGGCCTCCACTGTTTATCAAAACCTAAATTAAATGAGTTTTGTCCTTCTCTAAAGTATTGATGCTAAAGTCTGACTGGCATAAGATCTGCTGATAAGGACACATGAAGGAACACCTTCTAGCCAATAAGGAGTGAGGAAACTCAGTATCGCTACTATCATATGATGAAAAGATTATAAAACAAATAATGTAACTGACTTTTTCAGAAAAAGATGTCACTTATGCTCTTGTTAACTGATAGTGTTGGTGATGCAATTTGATTTAAGTAATAATTAACACATATCCCAGAATAGTTAGCCTATATCCCAGTAATGATGCCCCTTCATAACATTTTTGACAAAGGATGATAGTTAATTCAGGTCAGTTTTAGCTTAGCTACATTGGAAACATTTTGACTGGATCACATTGCGGGTGTCAGTATTATACATGCCAAGAATGCTTAAGAAGATGGAAAAAAATCAAAAACTCCATAAACTTTCGGTTAAAATAAACATGGCACAGAATATGATGATATTCATAACATTTAAGGCACTGTGAGATATTCATCTTCTAAGGATAAATGTACAACAATAAAAAAAATACCTTGTCTATAAAATTTGCATCTTGCACCATTCCCATTTCTTCAAGAGCTGGTTTTGCTACGGACACAAGGAACACATTGATACCAGATTCTCTAGCCAGCACTGCAGCATCTTCTACGTCATCAGAAGGCCACCCATCCACAAAAATTACAATCACCTTTGGCTGACCTTTGCGAGCCCCTTTATCTGCAGAATAGAATGTTTGAACTGTGTGCTTCAGAGCTTTTCCTGTCATAAAATGAAACATAATAAATTGAGTTAATATCTGACTGTTCCACTATATTCAACTTTTTAAAATTATTGTATTTAAAACAATCCTATCAATCGCTTTATGCAGATTTGTCAGTTTCATATTTATCTCTCTGGACAGCTTTTTCTCCATGTAAAATTTAGTCTTGCCTAATTTTCTCAGACACCTCACGCCATACTATGTATTAGGTTCTCATCTTACTTATGGAATATTTAGATGGATTTTTAGAATCTCAAATTTGGAGGAGGAGGGAATCCCTTGTGCAGGTGCCCAGAGTCAAAATGAGATAGTCATTTGCACCCCTTCTACTTTCATACTTTTGGTTCCTAATCCTTAATCTTTCTAATACCATTTTCTGGGAGGCCATGTTTGTATGAATAAGGTCTTTGAGCCATAATTTCAAATGTGCAATACTACTGGTGGTAAGTATATTCAGTGGACAAATATTCCAGTCCACCGATTCAATGGATAAAAATAGCTGTCTCTTAACCTGATCCTAATAACATTTACAGAAAAACTCTGAGTGGCAAGTGTTGTACATGGTCTCTAGAGATTACATTCTTTAATGGCATTCCATGCTATCATTAGTGATAAGGGAAAGGCACTTTACAGAACAAAGAAATAATCTAGGGTGCTGGACAAGCCAGTGATGAGCAGCTCTGCAAATGTGCATTTTTGGCAATTTTGCTGAAAATACCGGTTCCTTCAAATGTCACTGTTAGGAGGAATCTGCCTCACCCAATACTGCTGAAACCCTGGAGTTAACTGTAACAGTATTTGGGGTGTAGCTTACTACAACTGGGTTCCAGGGATCTTCTCCCTCAAAAAGTCACTGACACCAGTTTTGATAAATGCTGACCAGGAGTCTATTTGGTGATTTTATTTTCAAGTTAACTGACATGGATCCAATAAGCTATGCTGATGTTCCTTGAAATTTAAAATTTTAACTTGTTTAATATTTTTAGTATATTAGTGCAAAAACCTGAAATTAATTTGAGTGGTAAACACAGCAGCAGCATGACTGAGGTATTTCAGGATTTCATTGTACTGAAAATGGTACCAATAATTGTATTGAAAGGAGAAGCCAGTAGTAATTAATGTGTGCACACACAGATCTTTGATATTGGATACCACTCGTATCAAATTATTGTCAAGAGCATGTGAATACTCAAAATGTACTATGCTCCTGTGCATGCAATATCTCTTCATGCTATTACATTTCATATGAGTACCATTTCCTCAGATGAACAGAAAGTCTAAATAGTTTTGGACAGCATAGAAATCAATGACTGCTGTACAAAGGGACTATAAGTTAAGGTAATCAGCAAGTTAGAAATCCAGATGAGTGAACTAAAACAGCAGAGAAGAAACAACCAATGCTATCCCACTACTAAATCTTTTGGTACCTACTGGTAACTTTTACATTCGGCAAAAAATCATCACAAGCCATAACCTATTGTATCATAAAGCTATTCAGTCATTGATAGATGAGGATGACAATGAAAAAAGTTGAATGGATTGTTAATTCTTCCTTAAAACACAACTTTATTTTACAAGAAAATCAGTTAGTACTTTAATAGCATGGCTGGATTTCTTTAGACTAACCAAACTTGGGTTTTAAGGAAGAATTCATATCTATTTTTGTATTATTTCACTGATACATCTGAAGCCATGTGTGATAGGCCTGATTGGTTCAGTGCTCCTTTGAATTTGTAATAGGGAATAAGACTGAACTATGCCTGATTATGATAATACTTTCATGATATATTCAGCAATAAAGCAGATCAAATTGTTAAATGCTGCCTCATAACTCTCAACTGAATCAGAGACAAATCTGAACAGAGTCAGGGACAATCAGGGATTCTTTTAAAATAGTAATGCTATTAACTTGAAACTTTCGTAGAATAAGAGAGTGTGACCTAATATACATTTTATGAAGTAAAATAAGTCTATAATTACTGTTATTAAGTGTAATTCATCACCTTTTCTCCAAAAGTCACCAATTTTAAGAGGGATTAAGAAGGACAGAGTTAAAATTTGAGTCAAAATCAGGGATGTCCATGAAAATCAGGGACAGCTGTGAGGTGCTGTACTAGTCAGTCATGGTCAGACATAAGTGATCATATCATGGATTCATCAAATTAAGTCACTGTGTTTGGGTTTTTGCTCTTGCTATGAAGTATAGTGACCTTGGAATTATTTATAAGTCTAGGATTTTACTACATTAGTTAAAAGTCATCTCAAACATTTTACTTTTTTTAGATACTTTCAATTATTTGGCGTTCAGCAAATTGTCCAAGATCCTTACTAGTGCAGCAGAAATCCAAAGCCACAGCTAGGATGGAGAGAAAAGGGCAGCTTCTCTGATCACAGGCTGTTAGGAGGTATATTTGGGCCTGCAGAAGAGGTATTGATTGGTCCCTGTAAGCCAGTTTTGTGATCAATGTTTCTGAGTGGTTTAGTGCAGATGCCTATTGGAACTGTAAGCAATATATGTAATAATTTAAATAGCTGCAATTAAGATGATGGCTGCTTAAATAATTTCAGAGACTGCTGCGTGTATATATTAGAAACCACAGCAAGGAGATGGCACAGCTCTTCTGTGAAAGGTGCTCTGAAGAGTACAGGAAAGAAAGAAAACAAAGGCCTACTATTGTAGAATAGCTTTCTGTCTATAGCAGGGGGACTTTTTTTTTGCTCTTAACTCTTTCTGCTCCTCAGCTCTTCAACAGTAACTGGGGGGTGCCAATGAGGGGATTGCCCAGGGCACCAAATGACCTAATTATACAGAGGATATAAAAAGTGTACACACCCTTGTTAAAATGCCAAGTTTTTGTGATATAAAAAATGAGACCACAATAAATCATTTCAAAACTTTTCCAATCGTAAATGTGACCTATAACCTGTACAATTCAACTGAAAAACAAACAAATCTATTAGGGGAAAAAATATAAAAAAAAAAAAAAACGTACAATAAGCTGGTTGGATAAGTGTGCACACACTTAAACTAATTCTTTGTTGAAGCACCTTTTGATTTAATTACAGCATTCAGCCTTCTTGGGTAGGAGTCTGTCAGTATGGCACATCTTGACTTGGCAATATTTGGCCACTCTTCCTTGCAAAAGCACTCCAAATCTATGAGATTGTGAGGGCATCTCTTGTGCAAAGCCTTCTTCATGTCACCCCACAGATTTTCTATTCGATTTTAGGTCTGGGTTCTGGCTGGGCCATTCCAAAACTTTAATTGTCTTTCTGGTGAAGCCATTCTTTTGTTGACTTGAATGTATGCTTGGGGTCATTGTTGTGTTGAAAGGTGAAATTCCTCTTCATCTTCAGATTTGTAGCAGACGCCTGAAGGCTTTCGGCCAAAAGTGACTGGTATTTGGAACTGTTCATAATTCCCTCTACCTTGACTAAAGCCCCACTTCCAGCTGAAGAAAAGCAATCCCAAAGCATGATGCTGCCACCACCATGTTTGGGAGATGTGTTCTTTTGGTGATGCGTAGTGTTGTTTTTGTGCCAAACGTACTTTTTGGAATTGTGGCCAAAAACTTCAAACTTGGTCTCATCAGACAATAACACATTTTCCCACATTCTTTTGGGAGACGATGTATTGTTTTGCAAATTTTAGCTGGGCTTGGATGTTTTTCTGTGTAAGAAACGGCTTCCGTCTTGCAACCCTACCCCATAGTCCAGACATATGGAGAATATGGGAGATTGATGTCACATGTAGTACACAATCAGTACTTGCCAGAAATTCCTGCAGCTCCTTCAGTGTTGCTGTAGGTCTCTTGGCAGCCTCCCTGACCTGTTTTGATCTTGTCTTTTCATCAATTTTGAAGGGACGTCCAGTTCTTTGCAACGTCACTGTTGTCCCATATTTTCTCCACTTTGTGATGAATGTCTTCACTGTGTTCCATGGTATATCCAAAGCTGTGGAAATTTTTTTGTACCCTTTTCCTGACCGATACGTTTCAACAATGCGATCCCGTTGATGCTTTGTAAGCTCTCTGCGAGCCATGGATTTTGCTATAGCAGGCAACTGAGTAAATGTCAGGAAAATCCTACTAGGACAGCTGAACTTTATTTCGGGATAATCAGAGTCTCTTTAATTGATGGTAGGTCTGTACCAAGAAGACTGAATGCTGTAATTAAATCAAAAGGTGCTTCAACAAAGTACTAGTTTAAGGGTATGCACACTTATGCAACCGGCTTATTGTATGTTTATTATTTTTTATATCTTTTCCCCTAGCAGATTTGTTTGTTTTTCAATTGAATTGTATAGGTTATAGGTCACATTAAAGGTGGGAAAGTTTTGAAATGATTTATTGGGGTCTCATTTTTATATCACAAAAACCTGGCATTTTAACAGGGGTATGTGCACTTTTTATATCCACTGTATCTCTGCAAAAAACATATGAGTGTTTTTTGGAGACATTAATTTGCATAAAAAGCTCTCACACAATCTGCCTTCCATGAACTGAATGATTCCCAACCCTCTGTAAAACATGCAGTCTAGGACCATCACTTTCAGGGAATAACCTGAATACAAAGATCATAGAAGTGAAATGATTGCAAGATGTTAAGGCACCTTTTTATATTAGGAGAAAAGCTTAACCTAAGACCTTAACAGAATCGCTGAAGCCCAGAAACAAGCAGTCTGAGAGAAGATAAGAAAATGATGACTTTATGTGTAACCATGGATTCAGCTAGTGAATGGAACAGTCCTACTGTACTAGCTCCAAAGCAGGATGGTATAGTCTGATTTTGTAAAGACTTCACAAAACTTAACAGCATCTGCAAATCTGACAGTACCCTATGCTCTATGTAGACGAGTTGGTGGAATTACTAGGAAGACTTAATTCTTATCTACCCTGGACTTGACAAAGGATGACTGGAAGATCCTCTTAACTGATGAGGGTAAGGAGAAAACTATTTTTCTAAGTCAGGATTATTTCAGTTTGCCATCCTCCCCTTCAGTCTCCATGGTGCTCCAGCCACATTGTACAGATTAATTACCATGAGCTGAAGACTCCCAAGTCCCATGCTGGCACAACTCATTGGTCAATTTTTTAAAGGTGTTCGAAAGCAAGCAAATGCCTATTATTTGTACAATTGCTTTTGCCTATAACAGGAGGATTTTACTTTTTTGTTGCTCTTAACTTTGGGGGCTCTTTTTGCTGCTCCTCATCTCTTCAGCAGTAGTTGGGGGGTTGATAATGATGGGATTGCCCAGGGCACCAGTTGACCTAGCTATACTTCTGCAGAAATATAAATGTAATATCTGTGAAGCAAGTTCTACACTATATGTGGCTGGATTGATTAGTAGCCCTAGAGGGCACATTGTAAACCTGAACTGAGTACCTACCTCTGCTAAGGGCCTAAAGGTCATCCACTAGAAAGACAGAGATTCACATCTTTCCACAGTGCAGGCAGTATTAGAGTCACTAAAATAGGCTAAGCTTACTGTTACTGCTCCAAATGACAGAAGTAAAACAAATCTTGGATATGTAATTGGAAGGGGGTTGATCAACCCCCTGAAAGTAACGGAAGCTGTAAAGAAGAGGCCCGTTCTCCAAAAAGAAATCCATTCCTAGTTTGCCTTCATTGTATGTCCTTTTATGAAAGGGAAGCCACCTGAATGGATCAGATAGACACTAGAAGCAGAAGAAGCTTTTTAAAGGCTTAATCAGATCCTTTGTGCAGAGCCAGTTCAGATCTCATTTACTTCTTAAAGCCATTCACTGGACACACAGATCCTTCGAGGTTGGGTTATGCAGTGCTAACTCAAAAGGTGGACAATAAAGAACATCTGCTCTGTGATATCAGCAGGAAACTAGGTAAAACAGAGACAAAATACTCCCCAACAGTAAGGGAGTACTTAGCCATTAAGAGGGGCTTTATGATCCTCACAATATTACATGTTGAGTAGGTAAATTCGCCTTCAATGGCTTCACCAACAAAAAGAAGGCAGTTTGAAGGTCTGCAGATAGATTCTAGCAGTCCACTCATTTTGCTTTTGGATTCAGTATTGTCCCAGTGTTCACCAGTACAATGCAGATGGTCTGTCTGGTTGCTTACTGGCCTTCCAGTGGGCTTATAGCAAGTGGGATCACAACTGGGGGGGGGGGTCATCTGTAACAAAGTATGGTGGTTCCACCAGGTAAATGCCCAACAGATAATGGAAACAGTAACAGATAGGGGCATTTTAAGAAGACAACACTAATATTAGGTTTTATTGGAGTATCTGACTGGGGGGAAGTGAATTAAGCAAAGAAACAGGGACTGGTCTGTTTAACCCGAGAAAACTGAACTTTAGGCATTTGTAGTCAGCTATTAATGTGTACCTTTTTAAGGCCAGGGTAACCTTAGTACAGTAGAAGCTGTTGAACTGTGAGTCCTGAAGAGTCTGGGGGACTTTTGGTGAAAGAAGTCAGACAGGCTGCAGCAGATGGTAGTGCAAGGTCCATGGCTGCCAGTGGGAATCCTGAGAACAGGAATTTGGAGGTGCCTGATAGACACTTTCTGGTAAAAGACTTAATTTGCTTTATCAGTGAAATCCATGGTGATAAAAGCCTTTGTGCTGTTTGGTTTATGTATTCTAGAGAAAGACTTTTATTACTTGAGTGAAACTTTTTGTGTTTTGGAAAAAAAAAAGTTTACTGTGGGGTGCATTTTAAAAACAGCATCCCTGCAGAATAGATTGTACACCTGAACTAAACAGCAGTAGTTAGTAACAGAACACTTGTGTCCTGACTATATCAAAAACTCAGTCAGACAGGACAGATGGACAATGTTACACTGTTAGCATCTACCAATTGTAAAAGAGCTGCTCCACCTGAAATTGCAATTAAAGTTTTAGTTTATATTCATGAGGTTCATAACTACTCTTACATGATTATAATGGAACTACCGGCTGATTAACTACTGGAATTAAGTATAATGCAATGTAAAGAAATGGAGCATTTCTCCCTGAGCATCCACTGAAAATGGATATTACCCAGTCAGAGTCTCTCAACTGTACAGATGTTTGCATAATGTCCAGATTTTACCTCATATTATTGGTCTGTTTTTCATAAAATTGAAGTTTTCTAGCAAATTAGTTGCAAATCATTAAAGACCGAAGTTAGAAAATAATGACAGACATTTGAGTTTCAGACTTCATACCCTTCACAAAATTCACACTAATGCAAAACCTGTCATTCTATCAACTTTCTAAGTTTGTCAGGGCAATTTTTAAAAAAATTGTCCCTGTTTTTGGACCTTTGTCCCACTTTTATTTATGGCTTTGTCCAGATTCTTGTTGTAAGAAATTGAAAGATATGAGTCAGCCTTTCCTGGCAAATAGAGACAAACAGATAAATAAATAAATTCTAGCTTTCCTTACAGTAGAGACAATGAGTATTTGACTGAACTGTCAAGGTTATTGCCCTTGCTTTTCCTGCTTTGTTATACCACAGATTTGGTAATTACATCACTATTGATTGACTTCCTACTTGTGGGCTAGAACTGGAGTCAGCTGAATTCAAGTATTCACAATATGATACCACCATAACACAAACAGGAGTAAAATTAACGTTAGAAAGGATATGGGAATTAACATGCTGTCTCAGAACACGTAGTTAAGGGCTGAAGTTTGCATGACAAAACAGTGTGAGTGTGTAGGAATTCACTTTAAACTCTATTTGAACAATATGGAAGTTTTCTATAGAACATGAAATTGGGGTTGCAAGCTATCTCCACACAGAAAAAGATACTTTATTTATTATAATACAGTGCTGAAACATTTATAAGCAAAATCAGAATGTACTAGTATATTGTACTGGCAAACTACCTGTGACATGGTTTGCAAAATCAAGCAAACCAAAACAGTAGTTTTCTCAGCCCCCCTCCCCTTGTATTTATAGGACAAGACAAGGTAGATACCACAGCTTTTAAGCTAGTACCATAAAGGTCAGTCATGTCCTAGCAGTTTTTGTTTTTTTTTTTTTGCATTTTTTTCCCCCTGCTGTCTGCCACTTATCAGCCCCTTCTCTGCCAACTGGCATTCCCAATCTCCAGGATGAGCAGGAAGGGCCATTATTCAGACAGCCATTGGGTTGGTTTGAAGATTTCTCTTCTCTCTTTTGCTCCTACGTGAATGCATCCAGTACAGCTTGGGGGGTTGTGGTTGATAAATTTTCCCCCTGCTCTATGAAGCCAGGCTTTCTTGCAACTTTTAATAAACTAATATGCTGACTCAGTGTTCAAACTTGGAATGAGCGGTTTGGCAGACATCAGGTTGGTTTGAGGACTTCTTTGCTCTCTTTTGCTCCTACCTTAATTCATCCAGTAAGGCTTGGGGGGTTGTGGTTGATAATTTTCCCCCACTCCATGGATCAAGGCTTCTTCTTAAGTTTTAATAAACTAACATGCTGACCCAGTGTTCAAACTTGAGTAAGTAGTTTGACACACATGTTAAAACTGTATCTAAATTTATTTATTTATAATTTGTTTGCCAGGCTAGTCCCACTTTGCCAGAGACTTCTTTTCAGGTGAAATCTGGGAGGGTCTTCATATTTACTAGGAGAAAGTTGGCCAGGACCCATGGGAAATTCACTTACTCTTTACAACAGGGAGAAATGGAGAGCTCTTTCCTTGCAGGTATGGAGGGGGATGTACACTTCTCCAAGATGGCACAGACAAATCCAGCAAGATAAGGAATGGAGTTGGATTGTATGCAGATGTCCCTCCATAAGGGTGGAGAGGCTGGTAATGTTGCTGCAGATGAAAGCCCCTTGAAAGAAACTAGATTGGACTATTACTGAATATTTATTTATTTTTTTTTTAATTTACAGTTTGATAGCTGCATAGGTGAGTGGTCCAGAACCCTTTTCAGTCACAATCTGGGTACAAAAGGTTCAGAATAAAGAAGCCTGCAGCAATTAATACAGAAATGCAAAACACAAGTAAAGAAGAAGACAAAACAATAAAGGAGTACAGGTGTCCCTTATGTCCTAAGATAACAAATAGGTTGTCAGGCAACAATTAGTACAAACTAATGCAGTGTCTTCTGAGGTTAGTTAACATTACAGAATATTTATAGTATTTACAATACATACAAGCAGTAGACAGAAGAATCATATACTCTTTGTACAATTGGTTAAAGCTTACATTGTTAACATTGGTTAATATGGATACGTTTGGTCAAAGACAAAGTTTAACCAGTATCATGGAAGCACTTGCACTCAGCTTCTTGGAAAAGGAAGTTTTTAAGTGATGTCTTGAATGCCAACAGTGTCTTGTTAACTTTAACTTCAGCTGGTAGCTTGCTCCATAGTGCTGGTCCTAGTCAGGAGAAAGCCTTTTCATCAATAGCTAATTTATAGCATGGTCTAGCTATGGAGTCTTGGGTGCCTTTCAAGGAGCAATTTTGTTCCCTAAGGAATAGGTGGCTTCTCACAGGTAGGCAGTAGCCCATATGCAGTAACTCAAACAGAAGTGAACCAAGATGAAAAGTAGCTCTACTATTGCAAGGAAACCAGTGAACCTTCTGTCATATGGTACACTAATATAAATTTTATTGTGCAATTAATACAAATTGACATATCTTATTCTCTGCAGTTTGCAGTTTTAGGGCATTTTTGGATGGATTTAGTGTAGTTAGTGGTAAGGCATATTCCAATTTAGGCATCAGAACATTTTTGGCTATAGATTTTCTAGCGGAGAGGGTGAGGAGGTGAGATATACAGCAGCATAGTTTTAATTGCTATAAAACTTTGTTGGTTATATTTTCAGTACGAGTTTTAAAACTCAGGAGTGGGTCTAGTGTTAGTCCTAGATATTTTTGCTCTATTAGTTAGGTCACCGAACCTAAGTTCTGGTAAAGAGTTGAGATTTTGTGGGTTAGCAAGTAGCATAACATTAGTTTTTTTTGTGGGGGTAATTAAAAGCCTTTTCAATTGCTGCCAGATGTATACGTTTGAGAAGTGAATAAGCAGCAGGATTCAGGCCGTTGTTTTGCATGACAGGAGAAAATCTGTTCTGTTTAGAGATATATGATTCTCTCATCTCTGGTCTATCAACTTCCTTCAACACAAACAGAATGCCTGGAGAAAAAGTGATGCTTATTTGGAATTAACCTGAGATCCACCAGGCTATTTAATGTGCCAACACAGATGCTGGATACAGAACTCTGCTTTGTTGCTTGACTGGAGTTTCTTTTGAAGCATAAACCAAGACTGATTAGGCCTACAGGAATTAAATCTCCCCTGTTTCTTTTAACAGCATTCTTATGATTAGAGTGGTTGGTGAAAAGATACAGATTAGGTCCTGACACCAGGCATTGGTCACCACTGCCTCTGCTCGTGGAATATCAAACCAGAACGTAGGTAACTGGTGATGCTAGTGACAGTGATTCCTGAGGTTGACCTCAGATTTTTGTCAACTTTGGGAAGGCATCATTGACCAGTTCTTACTCATTATACTGAGGTTTGCCTGCTACCCATCTCTGCCATAGTACTCTCTTGGAATAGAATGCAAATCATCTGGAAAATATAATTCATTGGAATAGTTTGGTCCAGAACAATGGCAAGAGTGCAACGTACAACAAATGTGTGCCTAACCGCCTGCTGATGGGCCACATTATTGTTGTAATTGTCTGTCACAATCTGTAGAGTTCCTCTTTCTATTGCTTATTAATTTATTATCAAAAACCCAGCCACTGGGGATGCACAAGCCAGTGCATTTCTTTGTGCCGGTCCCAAGCCCGGATAAATGGGGAGGGTTGCATCAGGAAGGGCATCCAGTGTACAATTTTGCCAAATCATACATGTGGACCACATTACAGATATACATACCAGATCGGTCGCGGCCCGTGTTAACAACGACCGCCACCAGTACCTTTGGCTAACAGGGTGCTGGTGGAAATTGGGCTACTGTTGGCCGAAGGAAGAGAAGAGGGGAAAGGCATGCTCGAAGGCAGGTAAAAGCTAGGGCTGTGATAGTGAGGGTCGGAACTTTGAATGTTGGCAGTATGACTGGTATAGGGAGAGAGCTAGCTGATATGATGGACCAAAGGAAGGTTGGTATATTGTGTGTGCAAGAGACCAGAGGGAAGGGGAGCAAGGCTAGGTGTATCGGAGGCGGGTTCAAATTGTTTTATCATGGTGTGGATGGGAGGAGAAATGGCGTAGGGATTATCCTGAAGGAACAGTATGCTAAGAGTGTTTTGGAGGTGAAGAGAGTGTTGGCTAGAGTGATGTTTATGAAGCTGGAAATTGATGGTGTAATGATAACTGTTGTTAGTGCATATGCTCCACAAGTTGGGTGTGCGATAGATGAGAAAGAAAAATTCTGGAGTGAATTGGATGAAGTGGCAATGACTGTACCCAAGGGTGAGAGACTGTTGAGTGGAGAAGATTTCAATGGTCATGTTGGTGAAGGAAACAGAGGGGATGAGGAAGTGATGGGTAGGTATGGTGTTAAGCAAAGGAAAGCAGAAGGTCAGATGGTAGTGGATTTTGTGAAAAGGATGGACATGGCTGTGGTGAACATGTATTTTAACAAGAGCAAGGAGCATAGGGTGACATACAAGAGTGGAGGAAGATGCACACAGGTGGATTAAATCTTATGTAGAAGGGCCAGTCTGAAGGAGATTGGAGACTGTAAAGTGGTGGCAGGGGAAAGTGTAGTTAGGCAGTATAGGATGGTGGTTTGTAGGATGACATTGGTGATCAAGAAGAGGAGGATGAGTGTGAGGGCAGCACCAAGGATCAAATGGTGGAAATTGAAAAAGGGTAATTGTGAGGTGGGAGTTTAGGGAAGAGTTAAGACAGGCACTGGGTGGCAGTGAAGAGTTACCAAATAGCTGGGTAACTACAGCAGAGCTAGTAAGAGAGATGGCTAGAAAGGTGCTTGGTATGACATCTGGAAAGAGGAAGGAGGACAAGGAGACCTGGTGGTGGAATGAAGAAGTACAGGCAGTATACAGAGAAAGAGGTTGGTGAAGAAGAAGTGGGATTGTCAGGGAGATGAAGAAAGTAGACAAGAGTATAAGGAGATGAGGTGGATGGCAAAGACAGAGGTGGCGAAGGCTAAGGATAAGGCTTATGAAGAATTGTATGAAAGGCTGGACACTAAGGAGGGAGAAAAGGACCTGTACTGATTGGATAGACAGAGGGACCGAGCTAGTAAAGATCTGCAGCAGGTAAGGGTGATAAAGGATAATGAGGGAAATGTACTCACAAGCGAGGAGAGTGTGTTGAGCAGAGGGAAAGAGTACTTTGAGGGGCTGATGAATGAAGAGATTGAGAGGGAGAGAAGGTTGGATGATGTGCGGATAGTGAATCATGAAGTGCAGTGGATTAGCAAGGAGGAAGTAAGGATAGCTATGAAGAGGATGAAGAATGTAACGGCTGTTGGTCCAGATGACATACCTGTGGAAGCATGGAGGTGTTTAGGTGAAATGGCAGTGGAGTTTTTAACTAGATTGTTTAATGAAATCTTGGAAAGTGAGAGGATGCCTGAGGAATGGAGAAAAAGTGTTTTGGTACCGATTTTTAAGAATAAGGGTGATGTGCAGAGCTGTAGTAACTACAGAGGGATTAAACTGATCAGTCACATCATGAAATTATGGGAAACAGTAGTGGAAGCTAGATTAAGAAGGGAGGTGATGATTAGTGATCAGCAGTATGGTTTCATGCCAGGAAAGAGCACTACAGATGCGATGTTTGCTCTGAGAGTGTTGATGGAGAAGTACAGAGAAGGTCAGAAGGAGTTGCATTGTGTCTTTGTAGACTTAGCGAAAGCATATGACAGGGTGCCTAGAGAGGAGTTGTGGTATTGTATGAGGAAGTCGGGAGTGTCAGAGAAGTATGTAAGAGTGGTACAGGATATGTACGAGGGTAGTGTAACAGCAGTGAGGTCTGCGGTGGGAGTGATGGATGCATTTAAGGTGGAGGTGGGATTACATCAAGGATCAGCTCTGAGCTCTTTCTTATTTGCAATGGTGATGGACAGGTTGACAGACGAGATCAGACAGGAGTCCCCGTGGACTATGATGTTTGCAGATGACATTGTGATCTGTAGTGAGAGTAGGGAACAAGTGGAGGAGACCCTGGAGAGGTGGAGATATGCTCTAGAGAGAAGAGGAATGAAGGTCAGCAGGACTAAGACAGTATATATGTGTGTGAATTAGAGGGAGGACAGAGGAATGGTGAGGATGCAGGGAGTAGAGGTGGCAAAGGTGGATGAGTTTAAGTACTTGGGATCAATAGTTCAGAGTAATGGTGAGTGTGGAAGAGAGGTGAAGAAGAGAGTACAGCCAGGGTGGAGTGGGTGGAGAAGAGTGTCAGGAGTGATTTGTGACAGACGAGTACCCGTAAGCGTGAAAGGGAAGGTCTACAAGAGGGTAGTGAGACCAGCTATGTTATATGGGTTGGAGACTTTGGCATTGACAAAAAAGCAGGAGTCAGAGCTTGATGTGGCAGAGTTGAAGATGTTAAGATTTACACTGGGTGTGATGAGGATGGACAGGATTAGGAATAAGTATATTAGATGGTCATCCCAGGTTGGAAGGTTTGGAGACAAAGCCAGAGAGGCAAGATTACGTAAATTTGTTGGTTTGGACATGTGCTGAGAGGGATGCTAAGAATGAAGCTGCCAGGTAACAGGAAAAGAGGAAGGCCTAAGATAAGGTTTATGGATGTGGTGAGAGAGGACATGCAGGTGGTTGGTGTGACAGAGCATGATGCAGAGGACAGGAAGAAATGGAAACAGTTGATCCACTGTGGTGACCCCTAACAGTAGCAGACAAAAGAAGAAGATTAAATTATCAAAATTCAGTCAATGAGCAGCTGATGTGGTACTTCGTATGAAATAGACACTTTCAGCCTTCCGTTATTATGTCCCCTAGATAAACTCCCAAGAGTAATTGGAAGCATTTGTTGTCAATGTGTAACTTGGTACTGGAGGTATAAAATGTAACTCTTCACTGTTGGCCTTACTCAAGACCTCTATAATTCCTTCACCAAAGGTGGAGTCAACAAAGCTTGTATTCTGGGGAATGAGTACTCTGATTCCAAAGATAATGTGGATATCACTGGAATTCAAAGATGTGAAGTCTGGCACTGAAAACGACACATATTCTTAGATTTTCAAGAAGGTCCTTGCATATACACTTGGTAGAAAAATATGAAAAAAGTATTCTATCATAATTTTTATATTATTCTAAAGAAAGGAAATTACCAAGGTTTACTTTTTAAAATGGTACTTGAAAATCTTTTTGTATGAAAAGGAGGAGTGTCTTGTTTCAGACAAATTACCAGCATGTAAAGTACTCCGAAGTATTCTATATGGTGAAATGTACAATCTCCAAAGACCGGGTCATATAGATCATACATGTAAGGATAAATATGAACTCCTTGTGCCTCAGATGGACAAAAAATGGTCCTAGAAATCTGATAAATAACCTGGTGGTAGTAAAATGGACAGACAGAAATTACTTAATAAAGACAATTCCATACCTCAAACCATAGAAACTGCCTGTGGGCTTTTTGAAAAGGGATATGGGAAAAGGCATCTTTCACATCCAAGATTACCAACAAATTATTCTTCATAAGAACAGGAAGAAAAGTGTGATAGGTCAACTTTCTGAACTTCTTTTGTCATTACCAATACAAGAACCAGTATGACACAGTCATAGTCCACGTGGGAGTGAATAACCTAAGGCATACTTCACAGGATTATATGAAGACAGACATGATGGAGCTCTCTGAATATGTGCCCCAGGCAGGTATGAATCTAGCCCTGAGTAACATCCTACCTTCACCAATGATGATGCCACAGTACAAGCAAAAATTGATTGACTTCAACAACTGGTTTAGATTCTGGTGTCACAACAAAGGGGTCCAATATCTGCCAGCCTGTGGAGACATGATCGACAAACCACACTGCTTTGCAGAGATAGTTTGAACTTGTCTGGATACCAGCCACAATTTTCTCTATCCCCATAGTGCCTTTTTTAGGCCATACCATGTTGTTAAACCCAACAACATAACAAAAATCACTCATGACTGCCTAAAGGTACTGTTGCTCAATGCTAGGAGTTTAAATAAAAAACAGCACTCACTGGAAGCACTCTTCAACCTGGAGAATGCAGATTTATGTGTAGTCAAAGAGTTTAGACTATGGAAAGCACCACAACTATCAAAAACTTCAGTGCCTTTCATACATTTCAATTTCCCTCAGCTCAGGATAAGACAAAGGAAGAGGAGGTACACTGCTAGACCGGTCCATCATCATGACTCACTTTTAGCTGCTCCAAGCTCAGTTAACCATAGGTGTGAGCCCCCTATCATAAGTCTGGAAACCACATCTCCTACCTAAATCTAGTGGAATCTCTTAACATTCAGCCTAACACTATACTTATGGGTGACTTCAACTACTCCTCCATAAACTAGAAGACTTATACAACCCATAATTCACTTGCTCAGAGATTTTTGGATTTCGTCAATGCAAACACTCTGGAGCAATTAGTTAGCTCCCCAACTAGAGTTACAAATATCCTAGATATAATACTTACAAACATGGGGGGATGCTGTTCCCTCCCATGCATTAACTCCTCCCTGGTAAGATCTGACCACAAAATGATCTCCTTTTGTGGTAAAACAAACTTAGAACCGCCATCAAACTCCAAACTTGTTAAGAACTTTGCTAAGGCCAATTACCCCAAACTAAGTGCCAGTCCCCTAGCATAAATAGGCTTTTCAACAATAGGAAAAAAAATCCCATCTAAAACCAAGAAGGAAAAGACAAAACAGTGCAAAAAGACACTCACCTATCTAAACAAGCAAATTAGAGAGCTGGTCAAATCTGACAAAGCAAACTATGAGGTAAAGATAGCCTCCCAGGTGAAAGATAACCATAAAGCTTTTTTTAATTATGTTTGTAACCTCAGGGTGAAACAATCAGCAATATGCCAAGTTAATCATGAATGACAACACATACCCAGCTGGAAACTATAGCTGCTGGCGGGCAAGTTCAATGCAAACTTCTCCCCCCATCATCTCCTACTACACCCAAAGAAATACCCACAACCATCCTCCAACCAGTCATTATGAAGGAACAGGTCTTTATTGAGCTCACTAAAGCCAAAAAACACTTCCTTCATGGGTTCCAGCAACATTCCAGGATGTTTCTTAAATAGCTTAAAAGAGTATCTATCAAGGCCACTATAAATCCTCTTTAACCACAGCCTCCAAACGGGCTTTGTCCCAGAGAAATGGAGGACTGTCTCTCTGCACAAGGGGGGCCTATCAACTGAGCCAGGGAACTACAAACCCATAAGCTTGACCAGTCTTATCTTCAAGGCCATGGAGAGAATTATCATGAACCTGATCAATAATGACATAGGAACTCTCCAAACACTGGACCAGACCCAATTTGGCTTTATCAAAGGGGGTTCTTGTCTGCTTAATCTGGTGGACTTCTTTGAGAAAGTCATCAGGGCCATAGATGAGAGTAAAACGATACACACTGCTTATCTAGACCTGGCCAAAGCTTTCAACACAACCCCCCACTCAGTGCTCATAGATAAACTTACTGAGTTAGGCATAAACCCCCTACATCATAAGATGGATAGCCAACTGGATCACTGACAGGGCACATGTTGTCCTGATAAATGAATCCACTTCCAGTTAGAAACCTGTTACTAGCAATGTCCCACAGGCCTCAGTGTTGGGACCCATCCTGTTTGGTATATAATTCTCTAAGGTGAATGCAAATGTTGGGGACCTCTGGCTCACCAAGTTTGTTGATGACTGTAAGCTGGAAGCAATCATTGGATCCCCAAATGATGGTTGACATCCTACAAAAAGGCCTAAAATGAAAGCAACTGGTGCCAAAACTATTGTTTGAGACTAAATGCTAAAAAATGAGTAATCATACCCATCGGTAAATCAGATAGCCCTGCAAATTATAATATTGATAGCACATCCCTAAAAGTAGACCCAGTGGTGAGGGACCTTGGAACACAGATAGATAGTAACCTAAACTTTGCCCCCCCAAGGTAGGTATGGTACTGAGGAAATCTTTCTGTGTGGCTCAACTTATATGTAAAGGCATGGCATCAGGTTCAAAGGAAGTCATAGTGCAATTGGACTCAGCTCTCATTAGGGCCATAATTGAGTATAATGCTCCCTTCTGCATGTATCTAACTAAACACTTACACCAACTGAAGTGGCTCCAGAGGTTTCTCACTAAAAAAATTACAAAGTTTAAGACATATGCCTTATGTACACCAACTAGAGGCCTGGCCCCTTTATTCTATCTCATATCGTTTATTGATGGGGGACTTGTGCCTAACCTACAAGACATTCTCTGATCCAGTTCTGATGAAAATGTTATATATTTGCAAGAAAATTTAAACAAAGGGTTAAGTGTTCCATGTACCTGAACCTTATTTTTGACTCTAACAGAACTTGCTCGAGAGCCAGATTCCTATTCCAAAGGCTACCTCATGTATGGAATAAACTTCCTAGCTTCGTAAAAGAAAGCCCATCCCTCATTCTCTTCAAATAGAATATGGATAAATGGATGGGGAAAGTACAGTTTTGTACCTACCATAAATGTAGATGTCTGATAGGTATGCATCTGCAGTCATAACAAATGGGTTGTCCTGCCTCAGGCAGCCCTTCGGTCGGCCGGATTCCAAAGTCTGGGTCTGGCCTCTGCTGATGTCGCACTTCACCCGACGTCATAGCTGCTGGGGTATAAAGGCATCAGCCGACGCCATTTTCCTCAGTGTTTCTTGCCCCAGATGCCAGGTGCCCTCTAGGAAGGCTAAATTTGGATAAATGCAAATAATTCCAAACAGTAGAAAGCAAAATATATATACATATATACATACAAACAAATACATCATAATAGATTCCCCCAGCTAGCTAAAAGAGGGGTAAGTACCCTTGGAATACCACAGAGGGGAAGGAGGGTGGGTAATCCTGACTGCAGATGCATACCTATCGGACATCTACATTTATGGTAGGTACAAAACTGTACTATGTCCTTCAAGGATGCATCTGCAGTCATAACAAATGGGTAGAGTACCATAGCCAAACTGGGGGAGGAGGCACTAAGATAATGTTGGTGTAGTTAAGATTCCTTGTAAAACAGCAGTTGCAAAACCTGCTCGGGATCTGGAGTATAAAGGAAGATTATAATGCTTGGCAAATGTATGCATGGAGCTCCAAGTAGCAGCTTCTAAAATGTCTTTGGTAGCCACTCCTCGTAGGAAAGCTGTAGTGGTGGCTGTAGCTCTTGTGGAGTGAGGCCTGATATTTTCAGGAGTTGTCTTTCCATGGAATGAGTAGCAGAATCGTATGCAATTTCCTATCCATTTTGAGATTGTCTGTTTTGAAATTGTTTTTCCTTGCACTCCTGTTGCATATGCTACCAGAAGCTGGTCAGTTTTTCTGCTGGCCTTGGTTCTGTCCGGATAGTAGCACAGTTGTCTGTGTACATCCAAGGTGTGTAGTAGTTTTTCCCCCCTGTTCTGTGGGTTGGGGAAGAATGTAGGTAAATGTATGGCTTGGTTCAAGGATACCCTGGATACCACCTTTGGCATAAAAGTAGGATTGGTTCTCAGAGACACTCTATCCTGATGGAAGATAAGGAAAGGCTGCACTGCCATTAATGCCTGTAACTCAGATACCCTTCTTGCTGAAGTGATTGCTAGCAGGAAGGCAGTTTTCCACGATAAGAACTGTAAGTCTGCTGTTGCTGCTGGTTCAAAAGGGGGAAGTGTTAATTTTTCTAGCACAAAATTGAGATCCCATGCAGGCAAAGGTGGTTTCCTTGGAGGCTTTACATTTTTGATCCCTCTCAAAAATTGTTTGAGGAGAGGATGAGAGAAGACAGGAGGATCCATGTTGTACTCTGCTGAAATTGCTGATGCATGTATATTAATGGAAGAATAGGACAGGCCATTGTGGAACAGTTCTGCTAAGTATTCCAGGATGTGTGCTAGGTTTGCTAGTGTGACATTTTCTCCCTTTTCTGCACTCCAAATGAGGAATCTTTTCCATTTGGCTGAATATGTTTTCCTTGTGGAGGGTCTGCGAGCCTCCAGGATAATGTCCTTAACCCTCTGAGATAAATCAAGTTGGTTTTGTTTTATGCAATTTTCCAAGCAGTTAGCTGCAGTGTTTTTAAGTTTGGATGCAGGGTCTTGTAATTGTTCTACGTTAGAAGTAAAGGACATAGAGGTAGATGCCATGAATGCGTCCGAAACATGCTTCTCAGTAGCGGGTACCAATGTTGCTTTGGCCAGTCTGGAGCTATCAGAATTACCTTTGGCTGTTCCTCTCTGATCTTCAGTAGAACTTTGTACATCAAAGGAAGAGGTGGAAAGGCATATACTGTCAGGTCCTTCCAGCTGAAAGAAAGGGAGTCCACCCTCCAGGCAAGTGGGTGGCATACTCTTGAGCAGAATTTCTTCAGTTGGTAGTTGCATGGGGAGGCAAACAGGTCTACCTCTGGCATTCCCCATTTCCTTGTTATGGTTTTGAAAATATCTGGATGCAGCATCCATTCGTGAGCATCCGTGGTAGTCCTGCTTAAGCTGTCTGCTAGTGAATTCTCTTTTCCTGGTACAAATCTGGCCTGCAGTTGGATGTTTAGATTCAGGGCCAAGTTCCACAGGTCCATAGCCGTCCGGCATAGAGGGTATGAATGTGTGCCTCCCTGTTTGTTGATGTACCACATGACTGTGGTATTGTCCGTCCTTATCAGCAGGTGTCCTTGCTGGATGAATGGTCTGAATGCCTCGATTGCATGTTTCACTGCCAGCATCTCCTTTAGATTTATGTGTAGATTCAGCTGGTCTTGTGACCATAGGCCTTGGATACACTTGTCTTCCATGTGTGCCCCCCAGCCTAGGTCTGAGCCGTCCGTGGTGATGGTCTGCCTTGGATGTGGTTTGTGGAAAGGCAATCCTCTGTTTATCTGACAGGCTTGAGCCCACCACAGGAATTCTTTTTTCAGACATGGAATGATTGGTATCTGGGCTTCTAGACTGTGTCTGTGTTGAGACCATACATTCCTTAGGTACCACTGTAACTTTCTCATATGCAGCCTGGCATGTGGGATCAATATTATGCAGGATGCCATGTAACCCAGGGCCTGCAGGACTTTCCTTGCAGTAAGCTGAGTTTGTCTTGTTAATGCCATGAAATAGAGTGGTAGTTGCTTTTGTTTTTCCTCTGTGAGAAAAGCCATCTGAGTTATTGTGTCCAGTTCTGCACCCAAAAATGTTATCCTTTGGGATGGCACTAGTCTTGATTTTTGTATGTTGACTGTGTATCCCAAGGCTTGCAGCAGTTGCATGACATTGACCAAATCCTTTATTAATTTTGTCTTGTTGTCCGCTTGTATTAGGCAGTCGTCCAGGTATGGGTAGATTTGAATTCCCTGAAGCCTGCAATGAGCAATTACTGATGCCAGGCATTTCGTGAATACTCTGGGCACAGTAGATAAGCCAAAGGGCAATGCTGAGAAGTGATAATGCTCTGATCCTGCAAGAAATCTGAGGTGTCTTCTGCAATCTGGTCATATAGGGACGTGCAGGTATGCCTCCTTGAGATCTAGAGTCACCAGCCAAGACTCCTTGCCCAACATGGGAAGAAGTTGCTGTAGGGTCAGCATTTTGAATTTTGGAACAATGAGGTATGTGTTGAGTGCGGACAAATCGAGAATAGGCCTCCATTGATTTTCTTTTCTTGGTACAAGGAATAGTCTGGAGTAGAATCCTTGGCCTTGTTCCATAGATGGTACCTTTTCTATTGCTCTCATCCTTAGTAAACTGATGATTTGTTTTAGAGCCTCTGATTTCTGGCTTGGTGGAAGGTTTGGCATTCCTCTCTTTTTTGGTAGAGTGTGGAAGTGAAACCTGTAGCCCTTGTCTATTGTTTGTAAAGACCATTTGTCTCCTGTAATACAATGCCAATTTCTTGAGAATAAGGCTAGCTTTCCGCCCAAGGGTGCTTCCAGTTGTTCCCTGGTAGACGGAATCAGAGCCAAGTCATTGTGTCTGTCCTGTAGAAGTGGTTGCAGTCGCAGCTGTGGCGGCACTTCTTTGGTTGGCAGGTTGCCACTGACAACCCCTGTAGGCACCCCTAGATTGACCTCTGCCTCTTGGGAATCTATTTCTGCCTCTCTGTGCTCTGGAGGTGTCTGGAAAGGACCAATTCTTTGAAGGCCAATTTCTGCTAAACCTCCAAGGTTGGACCTGCAAAAAATCCTTGACTGTTTGGACAGATTTTGCTTTTTCTTCCACTTTCTTTAGAACCTCCTGTGCAGGGGAGCCAAACAAACTTTGTTTCTCCATAGGGGCATCCAGGAGTTAGACTTAACATGGTCTGGTAAGTTGATTGTTTTTAACCAGGCATGCCTTCTAATCACTGCTCCAGTCATAGCTGATCTAAATGAAGCCTCCAGTGCATCATAGCCACATTTTAAGAAATGATTACTGACCTGCTGAGAATTGTGTACCAAATCCTGAAGGGACTTACGGTCTAAAGGTTCAGGAGAGGCCAGCTTTTTATTCAGCTGATCTAACAAAAATTCCTGGTACTGTATCATGTGAAATTGACAGTTTAAAGCCCTGGCAGAAAGAGTAGAAGATGTATAAACCTTTTTACCCCATCTCTCTAATGCTCTAGATTCTCTTTCAGATGGTAGTGGGTTTTTGGCAGAGGCAGCTGCAACACCTTTAGGGCCCTGAGAAATGGTTTCTGGGTCTGCAGCATGAACCTTATACAAGTGGTAGTGAGACTCCGGGACCCTGTAGTATCTGTCAGGCTTTGCAGGGGCCGGGGGGAGAGAATCAGGGGCAGTACTGGCATCATTGTATGCATCATCAACAACTGATAGTACAGGTGGAATGGCTAAAGGCCTATGTTGTGGTAAGTGTAAAAAAGTCCTTAGCCTTTTCCTAGAATCAGAAAAATCCTGACCCTGCCATTGGAAGTGTTCCCTCATTGAGTGTAGGGTTTCCCTAAAAGAAAATTCTTCTGGAGGTGAGGCAGAAGGAATGGAGTCTTCTGCATCAGAATCCTCATAAGGTGAGTACGGGCCTTCCTGATGGTCCGATACATCTGAACCATCCGAGGAGTAGTCAGAGGACAGAGGTTCAGGGGTTCAGTCCTAGGCCTCTTTCTGGAGGGTTGTGAGGCCCTGTCTGGGTGAGGATGGGTTCCCCTGATCAGAATAAGGTCCTCAGCAAGGCTGAGAATCTGGGAACTTGAGGTAGGCCTGTGAGAGGGAGCTTTTGAAGGTAAGGCCTTGGAAAGTTTGGCTGCTTTAGCCCTGGAAAGGCCTTGATAGACATAGAAGCAGGGGGTCTAGCTGGCAGGAGTAGAGATGTCCAACGGAATAGTGTCAGACAACTCTTGTGTGCCTGCTACTTCAGCAGGAATTTCTGTACGACTCAGCCATGGCCTGTGGCCTCGGTTATCGGAGGCATGAGAACCCGAGGTCTCGGTTTCAGTTGAAACGAGACACTGTAGGCCTAACCGTGGTTTCAGCCTTTAGCTAAATGTGTAGTCGGAGTCTCCATTTTATATGCAAAAGTGGAGCCAAAAACTCTTCTGCAAACTCCGACCGATGTCTAAGAGTCCGTCGGTTGAAGGAAGCACAGGCTAAACAAGCTGATACGCCGTGGTCTGGGCCTAAGCAAGGAAGGCAGTAAGAGTGGATCCTTATGAGGTATTTGTTTCCCACAAGTTAAACAATTATTTACTTTGTCTGACATCGGCTGAGGCAAGAAAGAGTCCCCAACGGGTACTTAGCTTTAGAAGTCTTGACGCTGAAATCTCTGGATCTGACCGACCAGCACTTGCGAACAGCTTCTGCTTAAGAAAGACTGAGGAAAATGCTGATGCCTTTATACCCCAGCAGCTATGACGTCGGGTGAAGTGCGACATCAGCCGAGGCCAGACCCAGACTTTGGAATCCGGCCGACCGAAGGGCTGCCTGAGGCAGGACAACCCATTTGTTATGACTGCAGATGCATCCTTGAAGGACATCTGTAAATTCACTCCGAAGGTTCTGCCCATGTCCCTTATGGACAGAGGCAGTCTGTAACATGACCTGGGGCTCCAACACTCAAAGGCACACTACCCCGATACTACCCCATCCCATATCTGGGGAATTAAGATATAATATTGTCATATCCTGAGTATTATTGGTTAAGCTTGCAAAGGGTCTTGTACTATTAGCTTAGTAATCACATATGAACCTATTATGATGTTGTTGAGGTTTGTCAGATCTTGCATAAGCCTTTGCTTTTCTTTGGTACCAGGAAGAATCTTGAATTAAAGCTACGTCTAAATCATACGACAACATTGGTTGAATATCCTGAGACAGTAGAGGTTCAGAAGCCAATGCAAAGCTGCCTGAGGCTGGTCTTTTATGGAGTCTGGAACTGGTCCTGCCACTGGGAATGGGTATTGTATGCTGTAACATGTGAACACTACTTATCTTACCCTGCTGGTATCATTTATAGCATACAAACTGAGAGAAGCAACCTCCTATAGTTTGGGATCCAGGACAGATGACAGAGGATATTAGCTGCTCTGCTCCAGATGCCTTTGTTTTTGAGAGTTTTGTTGTTGTGGCTGCTGCTTCTCTCCTTTTAGTTGCTGTTATACCTGTTTATGTTGGCACTCCCTATGTTTCTTACACTGTTGCTCCCTTGAATACTTTCTACAGAAGGACCAGCTCTTGGAAAGACAAATCCTGGTTTATTTGGAGGGAACTCTGTTTGTGGCCAATGCTGTTTTTCCAGCTGACAAGAGTGCAGCACTTTTCCTGCTGAGAGCCACTTTCAGCGAACATGTGATGTTGCTCTTTCTCCAGCGCTATGTATCTGAGTTGGTATATATAAGTTGGATAATTTTGGGCATGTAGGGAGGGGAGCAGGCGTGTTTGCTTTCTCTTCTGGAAAAAGTTTCAGTTTTGTGTTCACTGAAAGTGGCTTCAGTGATTTGTTTCTCTGTTTTATACAATGGACAAGGTGTTCGTTAAATAATCATGAGCCCCATTTGGGGACTAGCTATTGAAATGTTTGCTTTACATTAACATAGTGTGTCTTTTTCCTCCAGCCATTTTACTTTTTTTAGAAGGAAGACCAAATAAAACATTTTTATCCAAAGGGTTCTCTAGCAAATGTGCCCTGGATGGATTTTTAACCAAGCACTTCTATCAAAATCTATGGCTGCAGCAGCTACTTTAAAGCCAGAAGCCATAGGGTTATAACTACATTTGATAGCTTGTGACTCTATCACATCTGTAGACTAAGCTTGCTTCATCTTTTTCTCTTTAAGATCTTCCTTTGCTACTAATCTCTCCTAAGTCACGGCTAAAGTAGCCGATTATACATTCTCTTTCCAAACCTGTCCAATGATCTACTTTGTCATTAAGAGATTATTCAGGCTAGCTTTTATTATTTTTTATACAACCATTATAGAATGATCAGTCACTGGATTGTTATAGAAATTTACCTTGCTCCTGAACCCTTTAAAATCAAATGGGCTTTTAGGAGATAGCATGTTACTCAGAATCAGCAGGAAGGAACCTCTGTTTATCTAAACTTTGTAACTTTAACGTTTCCGTTGGCCTTCACATTTAGTTTTCTGCTTAGGAGATTCAGAAGGAACATGAGTTAGAGAAGTCTACAATCAGTCTAGAAGACTTAAGATCTTTTTGCATAGGCATTTTTATATACCCATAGCTGACTTCATATAATTTTTTGTCAGGTAGATTGTAAATGTTGGAGGTGTGATGAGGAAGAAAGAGGTAATTGGGGACATACTTTTTGGAAGTATAATGAGTTGGCAGACTTTAGAAATTCCCTGCAGACTACTCTATCAGGAATACTGGGTGAGTAAATTGGAGTAACTAAGGAAATTATTTTTTGAGCTGTGATACTGAATCGAAATTGCCTAGACATTGTAAGACCTTGCTGAGTTTAATTCTGGTGGCTGCCAAAAAAGCAATTACAAGAAAATGGAAATCAAAGTCTAAACCAACTGTACTGGAAGAAATAAATATATAACATAGATAAAACAACTGGAAGTGGGATCTTTAGAAAAACATGGAAATTTATGGAACAATAAATGCATTATAATGTTTTGGAGGAGGAATGAGGTTTAAGGGAAGGCAGGAATTGAATGAGCTTTGTAATGTTTGACTGACGATGACTGGATAGATTATAAATTATGTATAATGTTTGCAAATGAAAATGTGTCAGTATGGTTTGTTTTCACTTATATAAATGTATGATTGCCTATGTGATAATTTAATAAATATGTTTCTTGTTAAAAAAAAACTATAAATTTTCTCTCCATTTTAAAGTAATTTTGTTCAAAATGACAGTGTTCACAATTATTTGTATCATGGCTCTTCCTAAACAAAACTAACTGTTAAGGTGACATTTTTTTGGTGATATCTAAAGCTGCTTGCAGGAGAACATATTGGTAAGCTTCCCTACAGACATCATAAGAAAAACCTACAAAACAGTGCAATTTTAAATATAAATTTAAATATCACCAAAGTACTGTAAAGTTCTGTACCCAGCAGAATAAAAGCACTCTCATCAAACTAAACAAACAACTTAGAGGACAAATAAAGTCTACCAAAGCCAAATGTGAGGTAAGTTTGGCCTCCCAGGCCGAGGACAAACATAAAGCGTTCTTTAGCTATGTCCATAACCTCAAAGGCAATACACAATTGTGTGCAGAGCTCATTGTAAATGGAGCCACCTATATTGAGCCAGATGACATAGCAAACCTCCTGGCTGATAAATTCAGCTCCAACTTCATCCTTCTCTCCCCCTCAACCTTCTATCTGGAAATATCATCAAATATAACTCCCCCTACTATCACTAGGCAACAGGTCCTTAATGCTCTCTCTAAGACCAAGAACACTGCATCAATTGGTTCAGACAATATTACAGGATGCCTTCTAAATAACATGAAACATGACCTATCAGGGCCTCTGGAATTACTATTTAACTGTAGCCTCCAAACAGGTTTTGTGCCTCATGAATGGAGAAAAGCAACAGTTATCCCTCTACACAAAGGTGGGCTTCCACAGACCCTGGAAACTACAGACTCATAAGTCTCACTAGTCTTTTATGTAAAGCCATGGAAAGAATTATCATGAAGATGATCAACAGAAATATAGTAAACCTCCAGACACTGGACCCACCCAGTTTGGTTTCGTCAAGGGCAGATCATGTCTACTCAGCCTGGAGGACTTCTTTGAGAAGGTCACCGAAGCAATGGATGAGGGCAAAATTGTTCACACTGCCTACCTTGACCTGGCTAAGGCATTTGACACAACCCCCACTCGGGCACTGTTGACAAACTCAAGAGGTTATGTAAAAATCTGTATGTCATCTGGTAGATAGCCATCTGGCTCACAGAAAGGACCCAGGAAGTTAGAAGTGGGGAGTCCACCTCTACAAAGAGGCCAGTCACAAGTGGAGTCCCTCAGGGATCAGTCCTTGGACCACTCCTTTTTGGCATTTACTTCTCAGACGTCAAGGCCAATGCCAGTGGTCTTTGGGCAGACTAAATTTGTAAATGATTGCAAATTAGGAGCTGTCATTGAATCTTACACTGATACAAATGTTCTTCAGGAGGGGCTGACACAGACAAACAACTGGTGTCAGAGCCATGGACTAAAACTAAATGCTAAGAAATGCATAATAGTGTTCTTTGGGAAGTCATCTATCCCTGGTAACTATCATATTGACAATACACCCCTTAGGGTTGACCCAGTAGTCAGGGACTTAGGGACACACATAGTAATCTAGCCTTTGACCATCACCTGTCTACAGTGGTGAGGAAACCATTCTATAATGCACAACTTATAAACAAAGGTATGGCATCTAAGTCCAAGCAAGTCATTGTTCCACTGTATTCAGCATTCATCAGCCCTATCATTGAGTACATTGCCCCCTTTATGTTCCTAACCAGGCACATCCAACAACTGGAACGTCCACTACGGTTGCTCACTAAAAGAATGCAAGGCGTAAGTAAAATGTCCTATGCAGACCACCTCAAGGGCCTATCCCTGTATTCTGTCTCCTACAGGCTTTTGAAGGGAGATCTATGCATGGCATATAGGGCATTGTCAGACCCCACTCTGATGAACCTTCTGCATATCCACAAAACAAACATCACCAGAATTACCCATTCTAAAGACTTAAAGCTTGCGTGTGATATAAATAGGATCTGTTGGAGAGATAGGTATGTATCTGAGACTACTGCGTCTATGGAATAGGCTCCCAAACCATGTGAAGCAGAGTTCCTCCATAACCCAATTCAAGTGGAACTTGGACAATTGGATAGGAAACTGAAAATTCATCCCAGGTTTGGAACCTAAGCCTCTAATGGAAACAGATAACCTGTAAATGGTTCATCTCCCAAACCGCTGCTTACACATATCAAGGGTATTAGAACTTGCCAGAGATTTGGGATGCATGTCTAGGCTTAAAAAGGCCCTTGTGGTCATTAGCCTAGTAAACACAATGAACCTATGAGCCTGTAAATGCTAGAAAGAAGACATATTGTGAAGTTTTAGGTTGGGGTGTATTGTCAATATGATAGTTACCTATGGCTGCACACAGCACCCACAGAGTGAGTCGATGTGATGGTACCCAGCTATAAAAGGTGATACCGCTCTGTGCTGCACGAAAATCACGGTTTGCTACCCTCCAGCTCTCCAGCCTCTTCATTCATAGGGGCAGTTCTCAGCCCCAGGGCCTGCCTAGCCATACTTTCGGCTCAGCAGGACCCCAGCCAGGGCACGACGGAGTCTCGGTGAATTTTCCCTCCTGCCTGTGAAGAGGACCAAGGAAGCAAGAAGCAGAGCGCCTCTTGGAAGTGACCAAAAGGAACCTTGATGGGAGATGGGAGATCACCCATTCACCCGGGATCACGCCACTATGTCAAGAGGGGGTAAAGAGAAGTAAACAGTGGGGAAGAAACAGCTAGGGAAGGCTTAACTCTAGGTTTTATAGCCCTAGGGCTGATAGCCTAGTACCAACCTATGAACCTATGGAGAAATAACTAATGAAGTACCCAAACTAAATGAATCAACATTCACCTCAGCAACAAACTTGTTCAGCTAATCACAGAGCTGTATTAATTTTATAGCTGGGCTCCATCTGATGGCCATCACAATGGGTTCTAGCTGTGCAGCCATAGGGACTTCCAGTTGTTGGAGAATATTTGACTGGAAGATTAATGGGGCTCATAATGTTATAGTGAGATCTGTTTAATTTGGAATCAAAATATATTGCAAATATATCTTTACCATGCATACACACAGTGTGATACAGCAAAATATTATTCAGAACTCAAATAACACGATTTTTGCAATTGGGCTGTGCAGTTCTGCATCCCATACCCTGTATGCATAAATGTACTAATTCTGAGGTGCACAGACTCAGGGTAAAGAGAAAAGCAAATAATACAAAATGTCTCTTTTATTTACTCTGATCTGCCTTAGCTCTGAGTCAATATTAAATAAAGAGAAAAACATCCGTGACAAACCAACAACCTGCAAAATGAAGTGTTTTCAATCCAAACTCTTGACAAATCATTAATGATACTAACTAGATGCTATATGACAAATGACAGTGCTCCCAACTGCCACAGCTTTATGCAAATCATATTATGATTTCCTGCAGCAATTATCCTTATGAAGTACATTGTGTATTTATTTACATCTAATATTAAAGGGTCATTTTGGGAGACCTGTGTCATATCTCTGCAGGGCACAAGTAATATAAATCAAAGCATCTACTGTACAGCTAGTATGAGCAGTTCTGCATGCACCTAGCATGAGGAGCTCTGCATCTGCCTTGCAAGGGGAGCGCTGCACCCACCTAGCATGAGGAACTCTGCACATGCATTGCAAGGGGAGCTCTGCACCTACCTAGCACATGAAGCTCTGCACCTGTGTAGCAAGGGGAGTCCTGCACCCACTTGGCATGAGGAGCTCTGCACCTGCATAGCAAGGGGAGCTTTGCATCCACCTAGCATGAGGAACTCTGCACCTGTGTAGCAAGGGAAGCTCTGCACCCACCAAGCATGAGGAGCTCTGCACCTGCGTAGCAAGGGGATCTCTGCATCCACCTAGCATGAGGAGCTCTGCACCTGCATAGCAAGGGAAGCTCTGCACCCACCTAGCATGAGGAGCTGTGCACCTGCTTAGCAAGGGAAGCTCTCCACTCACCTAGCATGAGGAGCTCTCACCTGTGAAGCAAGGGAAGCTCTGCACCTGCCTAGCACAGGCAGCTCTGCATCTTTCACACATGAGGAGCATATTAACTTGTGCCCTTCTAGCATGGAGAGTCCTTCACCTGCCTACCAGCGGGTTTTCTGTTCTCACCTTGCATTGGGAGCTCTGCACCCTTCTAGCATGGGAGCTCTAAACTCTCCATGCATGAGGAACTCTGCATCTGCCTAACACAGGGAGCTCTACACCCACCTAGCTTTGGGAGTCCTGCACCTGCCTAGCACTGGGAACTCTGCACCATCCTAGAATGGGGAGCTCTGTACCTTCCTCACATGGGGCGTTTTGCAGTTTTAGGTTGGAGAAATAACTAATGAAGTACCCAAACTAAATGAATCAACATTCACCTCAGCAACAAACTTGTTGAGCTAATCACAGAGCTGTATTCCTTTTATAGCAGGGCTCCATCTGATGGCCATCACAATGGGTTCTAGCTGTGCAGCCATAGGGACTTCCAGTTGTTGGAGAATATTTGACTGGAAGATTAATGGGACTCATAATGTTATAGTGAGATCTGTTTAATTTGGAATCAAAATATATTGCAAATATATCTTTACCATGCATACACACAGTGTGATACAGCAAAATATTATTCAGAACTCAAATAACACGATTTTTGCAATTGGGCTGTGCAATTCTGCATCCCACACCCTGTATGCATAAATGTACTAATTCTGAGGTGCACAGACTTAGGGTAAAGAGAAAAGCAAATAATAAAAAATGTCTCTTTTATTTACTCTGATCTGCCTTAGCTCTGAGTCAATATTAAATAAAGAGAAAAGCATCTGTGACAAACCAATAACCTGCAAAATGAAGTGTTTTCAATCCAAACTCTTGACAAATCATTAATGATACTAACTAGATGCTATATAATAAATGACAGTGCTCCCAACTGCCACAGCTTTATGCAAATCATATTACGATTTCCTGCAGCAATTATCCTTATGATGTACATTGTGTATTTATTTACATCTAATATTAAAGGGTCATTTTGGGAGACCTGTGTCATATCTCTGCAGGGCACAAGTAATATAAATCAAAGCATCTACCATTTCAGCTAGTATGAGCAGTTCTGCATGCACCTAGCATGAGGAGCTCTGCATCTGTCTTGCAAGGGGAGCTCTGCACCCACCTAGCATGAGGAACTCTGCACAAGCATAGCAAGGGGAGCTCTGCACCTACCTAGCACAGGGAGCTCTACACCTGTGTAGCAAGGGGAGTTCTGCACCCACTTAGCATGAGGAGCTCTGCACCTGCGTAGCAAGGGGAGGTTTGCATCCACCTAGCATGAGGAACTCTGCACCTGTGTAGCAAGGGAAGCTCTGCACCCGCCAAGCATGAGGAGCTCTGCACCTGCGTAGCAAGGGGATCTCTACATCCACCTAGCATGAGGAGCTCTGCACCTGCATAGCAAGGGAAGCTCTGCACCCACCTAGCATGAGGAGCTGTGCACCTGCTTAGCAAGGGAAGCACTGCACTCACCTACCATGAGGAGCTCTCATCTGCGAAGCAAGGGAAGCTCTGCACCTGCCTAGCACAGGCAGCTCTGCAACTTTCACACATGAGGAGCATATTAACTTGTGCCCTTCTAGCATGGAGAGTCCTTCACCTGCCTACCAGCGGGATTTCTGTTCTCACCTTGCATTGGGAGCTCTGCACCCTTCTAGCATGGGAGCTCTAAACTCTCCATGCATGAGGAGCTCTGCATCTGCCTAACACAGGGAGCATCTTCCTAACACAGGGAGCTCTACACCCACCTAGCTTTGGGAGTCCTGCACCTGCCTAGCACTGGGAACTCTGCACCATCCTAGAATGGGGAGCTCTGTACCTTCCTCACATGGGGCGTTTTGCAGTTTTAGGTTGGAGAAATAACTAATGAAGTACCCAAACTAAATGAATAAACATTCACCTCAGCAACAAACTTGTTGAGCTAATCACAGAGCTGTATTCCTTTTATAGCTGGGCTCCATCTGATGGCCATCACAATGGGTTCTAGCTGTGCAGCCATAGGGACTTCCAGTTGTTGGAGAATATTTGACTGGAAGATTAATGGGGCTCATAATGTTATAGTGAGATCTGTTTAATTTGGAATCAAAATATATTGCAAATATATCTTTACCATGAATACACACAGTGTGATACAGCAAAATATTACTCAGAACTCAAATAACACGATTTTTGCAATTGGGCTGTGCAATTCTGCATCCCACACCCTGTATGCATAAATGTACTAATTCTGAGGTGCACAGACTCAGGGTAAAGAGAAAAGCAAATAATAAAAAATGTCTCTTTTATTTACTCTGATCTGCCTTAGCTCTGAGTCAATATTAAATAAAGAGAAAAGAATCAGTGACAAACCAATAACCTGCAAAATGAAGTGTTTTCAATCCAAACTCTTGACAAATCATTAATGATACTAACTAGATGCTATATAACAAATGACAGTGCTCCCAACTGCCACAGCTTTATGCAAATCATATTACGATTTCCTGCAGCAATTATCCTTATGATGTACATTTTGTATTTATTTACATCTAATATTAAAGGGACATTTTGGGAGACCTGTGTCATATCTCTGCAGGGCACAAGTAATATAAATCAAAGCATCTACTGTACAGCTAGTATGAGCAGTTCTGCATGCACCTAGCATGAGGAGCTCTGCATCTGTCTTGCAAGGGGAGCTCTGCACCCACCTAGCATGAGGAACTCTGCACATGCATAGCAAGGGGAGCTCTGCACCTACCTAGCACAGGGAGCTCTGCACCTGTGTAGCAAGGGGAGTTCTGCACCCACTTAGCATGAGGAGCTCTGCACCTGCGTAGCAAGGGGAGGTTTGCATCCACCTAGCATGAGGAACTCTGCACCTGTGTAGCAAGGGAAGCTCTGCACCTGCCAAGCATGAGGAGCTCTGCACCTGCGTAGCAAGGGGAGGTTTGCATCCACCTAGCATGAGGAACTCTGCACCTGTGTAGCAAGGGAAGCTCTGCACCCGCCAAGCATGAGGAGCTCTGCACCTGCGTAGCAAGGGGATCTCTACATCCACCTAGCATGAGGAGCTCTGCACCTGCATAGCAAGGGAAGCTCTGCACCCACCTAGCATGAGGAGCTGTGCACCTGCTTAGCAAGGGAAGCTCTGCACTCACCTACCATGAGGAGCTCTCACCTGCGAAGCAAGGGAAGCTCTGCACCTGCCTAGCACAGGCAGCTCTGCATCTTTCACACATGAGGAGCATATTAACTTGTGCCCTTCTAGCATGGAGAGTCCTTCACCTGCCTACCAGTGGGATTTCTGTTCTCACCTTGCATTGGGAGCTCTGCACCCTTCTAGCATGGGAGCTCTAAACTCTCCATGCATGAGGAGCTCTGCATCTGCCTAACACAGAGAGCTCTACACCCACCTAGCTTTGGTAGTCCTGCACCTGCCTAGCACTGGGAACTCTGCACCATCCTAGAATGGGGAGCTCTGTACCTTCCTCGCATGGGGCGTTTTGCAGTTTTAGGTTGGAGAAATGACTAATGAAGTACCCAAACTAAATGAATCAACATTCACCTCAGCAACAAACTTGTTGAGCTAATCACAGAGCTGTATTCCTTTTATAGCTGGGCTCCATCTGATGGCCATCACAATGGGTTCTAGCTGTGCAGCCATAGGGACTTCTAGTTTTTGGAGAATATTTGACTGGAAGATTAATGGGGCTCATAATGTTATAGTGAGATCTGTTTAATTTGGAATCAAAATATATTGTAAATATATCTTTACCATGCATACACAAGTGTGATACAGCAAAATATTATTCAGAACTCAAATAACACGATTTTTGCAATTGGGCTGTGCAATTCTGCATCCCACACCCTGTATGCATAAATGTACTAATTGTGAGGTGCACAGACTCAGGGTAAAGAGAAAAGCAAATAATAAAAAATGTCTCTTTTATTTACTCTGATCTGCCTTAGCTCTGAGTCAATATTAAATAAAGAGAGAAGCATCCGTGACAAACCAACAACCTGCAAAATGAAGTGTTTTCAATCCAAACTCTTGACAAATCATTAATGATACTAAATAGATGCTATATAACAAATGACAGTGCTCCCAACTGCCACAGCTTTATGCAAATCATATTACGATTTCCTGCAGCAATTATCCTTATAATGTACATTGTGTATTTATTTACATCTAATATTAAAGGGTCATTTTGGGAGACCTGTGTTATATCTCTGCAGGGCACAAGTAATATAAATCAAAGCATCTACTGTACAGCTAGTATGAGCAGTTCTGCATGCACCTAGCATGAGGAGCTCTGCATCTACCTTGCATGGGGAGCTCTGCACCCACCTAGCATGAGGAACTCTGCACATGCATTGCAAGGGGAGCTCTGCACCTGTGTAGCAAGGGGAGTTCTGCACCCACTTAGCATGAGAAGCTCTGCACCTGCGTAGCAAGGGGAGCTTTGCATCCACCTAGCATGAGGAACTCTGCACCTGTGTAGCAAGGGAAGCTCTGCACCCACCAAGCATGAGGAGCTCTGCACCTGCGTAGCAAGGGGATCTCTGCATCCACCTAGCATGAGGTGCTCTGCACCTGCATAGCAAGGGAAGCTCTGCACCCACCTAGCATGAGGAGCTGTGCACCTGCTTAGCAAGGGAAGCTCTGCACTCACCTAGCATGAGGAGCTCTCACCTGCGAAGCAAGGGAAGCTCTGCACCTGCCTAGCACAGGCGGCTCTGCACTTTCACACATGAGGAGCATATTAACTTGTGCCCTTCTAGCATGGAGAATCCTTCACCTGCCTACCAGCGGGATTTCTGTTCTCACCTTTCATTGGGAGCTCTGCACCCTTCTAGCATGGGAGCTCTAAACTCTCTATGCATGAGGAGCTCTGCATCTGCCTAACACAGGGAGCTCTACACCCACCTAGCTTTGGGAGTCCTGCACCTGCCTAGCACTGGGAACTCTGCACCATCCTAGAATGGGGAGCTCTGTACCTTCCTCGCATGGGGCGTTTTGCAGCCTCCTAGCGGAGGACTCTTTGCCTTTTTCGTACAAGGAGCTTTGCACCAATCTAGCATGGGGAGCACCACATCCACATAGCATGAAGAGCCCTGTACTCTTCTCGGTTGGGGGGCACTACATCTCCCTTGCATGGGGAAGACTGTACCTTCTTTGTATGGGGAACTCTTTACCTTTATAGCATGGGTTGCTCTACACTCACCTAGTAAAGGGAGCTTTTCACCCACCTAACTCAGGCAGCTCTGCAACCTCCCTACATGTAGGTCTCTGTACCTTCCTAGCACAGGCAGTTCTGCACCCTCCTACATGGGGAGCTGTGCACCCACTTAACATGGGGAGTCCTGCGGTTGCTTAGCATTGGGAGTTCTCCACTCAACTGGGAGATCTGTACTCACTTGGCATGGGGAACTGTGCACCCCCCCCCCCCCAGCATGGGGAGCTATGAGCCTTCCTAGCACAGCCTCATACCAGAGTCTGACCATGTTTCAAGTCCTTATACTGAAGTAACTAAAACCAGCCTTGTTAGAAGCCAAGTACAGAACAGAAGACCCATTTTGGTGGAAATAAAATTTAAAATGTATTTGATGTTTGGGGTGCACAGATATCTGCTATCTCTCATCATCTGCCTCTGTAGAACTATAGATGACAGTTAAGTGTGTGAGCAGATTAATCACAAGAAAGAGTAAAACTGCCAGTAGATGGGGTTGGGAGAAACAGAGAGTGAGAGAGAGGTGCATTACAACCTAACTGTATGTAAGTCAAATACAATGAATGTATATAGTGTGTTAATAATGAATATATTGCATACGTTCATTTACTGACTTTCCAGTTTGAAAGGGTCATGGGAAAACTGGAGCATAAGCAAACACATAGGGGTGGGTGGGTGGTTGTAGGTTAGAGAAGCCAGTCCTGAGCAAGGCACCAACAAATTGCAGGATGCACACACACTTACCCACGTATGATGCACATATCTATGGGCAGTTTGGAGAATGACCATTTAGTCCACTTACACTCTGTCTTTGGAATGTGTTAGGAAGCCAAAGTATTGAGTGAAATATGGAAGATGTGCAGGCTCATTAGAATGGAAACCCATGGAAGAACTGAACCGAACAGCCAAGCACTATGAGGCATCGACACTAACTGCCCTTTAACTGTGCCATCCATTACAATGCATAACTAAGAGATAATAATGTTTGCATCTGAAGGATATATGAGGGATCTCAGACAAAAATCAAAGTGAGAGGGTTCCTCTCAGGTAAGTTGTGTCTTAACAGAGGAACCACGCAGGGGTGTCCTCTTTACCCTTTATTTGCGTCATACTTAGAACCATTGGCAAAGAAATTCAAGGGTACAATTGGTATGGTATCATTTTGTAACCCAATGTAACCAAAAAAGGGCATCTCAGTGTTGTGGAATATTCTGTGACAGCTCTGTTTTTTTTTTTTTTTTGGGATAGAAAATTAATGACGATAAAACAAAGGCTATAGGTATAAACTATGTATCCACGTGCAAATTGGGCTAGAAATACACATAGTTATGGGGTGTGATAAAACAAAGTATTTAGGAGTACAGATAAAAAAGGATTTGGTTAAGTCAGCTAAGGCTATGTGAGTAAAGACTAAACAAAAGATAATACAAAAACTGAGAAACTGGAAGTTCTTGACTATGAATATGGATTAGACCTTTTAGTTTTATATACAGGTCAGGCATATTTTTATCAACTAGAGTAGAAGCTGTGGACAGTTAACAATAAAGAGTTGAAGGACTTTATTTGGGAGGAGAAGAGGACAATAGTCAAGTGGGATAAGTCGAGTTCCCCAAAAGAACAAGGAGGTTTAGGATTACCTTATTTGAAGGGCTATTTTAGAGCTATACAGTTAAGGCTCTTACACATAACACAAGTAGAAAGACAAAATTCAAAGTGGAAAGGAATGATAATGATACAGGGGGTAAAAGGAATGATAATGATACAGGGGTAATTCAAGAAATAAGGAAAGACTGGGATTCTGGATACAGATCCTTAAGGAGAATAACAGTTAATACAGAATATTACATTTATACAGTAACAGAACGTATATTAAGAACTAAGCCAACATGGGAATGGAGAAAGGAGATTCTGCCAATAGGGATAACTGCAATTAGGGGCACAGAGAAAAGATAAGATGGGACTGGAATTTACTGGAGGAAGATGGCAAATGAACCAATTATATTGGGAACAAATAATTAGGGAAGGAAAGCTAATATAACGGGAAGATGCCAAGAAGACATCTGGATTGCAGGCTAGTGATTGCCTTCCTTATCAGGAACTGATATCAGAGTATAGACAGAGAAAGGAATAGGGGAATCTTAAATGAAATATATGCAATACTTGAGTTTTTAAATGAATCTAAAGCAGAAGCTGCTGTTAAAAAATGAATAATTAGTAGGGCATGTAAAGTTGTGCATGATAACTACAGGAATCAAACAGAAAATGTCAGAAAAGATTGGGAAGAGAGATTAGGTATGCAATTCACAAAGAAACAATTGGAGGACATATGTATGGCTCCCAAATATGTAACAAAGTATAGAAGATTTAGGAATTTTGCCTGGAAGTGTTTGCATAAATACTTTTATACCCCAAGCAGACTCCAAAGAATTTTTCCTCAGGTAGATGGCAAATGTTGTAGGTGTGATTGGGAAGAAAGAGATACCTGGGAAGATTTGTTTTGGGAGTGTAATCAGCAAGTGAGTGTTGTTGTTGTTCTTTTGGCTTTTCCCGGTTAGGGGTCGCCACAGCGGAACTCCGGTCAGCTAATGATTGGCAGTAGATTTTTACGATGCCGAGGTGCCAGCTCGATGTCCAACCTTCAACGAAGGCACTCCCATTCACGCATGTCTTTTGAACGCCACTCGACCACGGGGAGGACATGCAGACTCCACACAGAAGGCGCTCCAGCCGAGAATCGAACGGGAGAACCTCTTACTGTGAGGTGACAACGCTACTGCTGCACCACCACGGCTTCCAGCAAGTGAGTGTAACTAAGGAAATTATTTTTTGAGCTGGGATAGAGGATCTGAATTTCCTAGATATAGTAAGGCCTTGTTAAGTTTAATTCTAGTAGCTGCCAAAAAAGCAATTACTAGAAAATGGAAATCAAAACCTAAACCAAGTATATTTGAAGTAGTGAATATTGTAACAGAGATAAAAGAACAGGAAGTAGAATCTTTATGAAAGGAGGAGTAATTTACATAGGAAAAAAATGGAAACTTTGCGAACAATACATGCAGAAAAATGTTTTGGAGGAGGAATAAGATTTAAGAGAAGGCAGGAATAGAATAATTTATGTAATGTTACTTACATTATAGGATAAATAAAATACACGTGATGTATAATATTTGGAAATGTGAACTGGTTGATATGGCTTGATTAATTTTATATAAATTTATGTCTGTCTGTATCATGTGATAATTCAGTAAAGGTGTTTTAAAAAACATTTGTGTCTGTAATGACTCCTTGTGTAACCACTTTAATTGGTTCCCCTTCATAACATTGTGGCCCAGTTTGTAGAGTCTGAAAATGTTGTAAGTGTAGAAGCACAAACTCCTGGAACATCGTATTTCCTCTCCGGGAAAGTAACCACTTGGCCACCATGGTGAACTTTGCCCTTTCTCTGCTGTAGTGCGATCTCAGAGTTGGTATATTTAAGTAGGGGGTGTGTGGGGGTGAAGCCCCCCACTTTGATGGGTGTAATTTGCTACTGGTTGTGTTTTCATTGGTGGCCAAGTGGTTACTTTCCTGGAGTGGAAATGCAATGTAGCGGGTGTTCATGCTTCTGCACTTATGATGTTTTGGTTACGACATTTTTAGACTCAACGAACTAACCCTGTAATGTACATCAAATGCATTAAGTTACAGAAAGTCATTCTTCTGATGTGGAAAGAGCTCATGTCACTGCTCCACAAGTAAAGTGAAGATTATAGATTTTCTATAATAAATAAATAGCAAATAAGATAAATGATGGCAGTTCCAGTATTTTCAAATAGATAAAGTGCAACAAAAGAAGGTACTGACATGGACTTAGCTACCAGAATTTACCTTTCAATAGTACATATAAACACATTAGAGGTGGACTCATATTCTTAAGGTTCCTTAACAGCTAAAACTCCTTAAAGTGTTGTTTAAGTACATTATTATACTTTGTGTGCAAGCACAAACTGGTTATTGGGAACAGACATTTCTGAAACAGAATAGAGTCAGAGTTGATTACTTTCATTCCATATAAAACAAATAAATATAGGAAAGTTTTGCACAAATGTGATACACTGACTAAATAACCAGCTGCAGTAATGTTTGGTTATTTGCACATAAATCAGAACCAGGACTCAGGTAAAATAATCTGTCTGAAGCTTAAAACACATTTTCAACACCCATTAATATGCTGAATGGATAACTCAAAACGTTACAGATCTGCCAACAGAACAGTGAATTTGTGTTACTTTTTAAATGTTTCTGACAATAAAAAAAAATCACTGACAACAGTTCTCCTTCTGCAGTATGAAATGTTTACTTGTTATATCTAACACCATCAAACCCTTTTTGTATTTCATAAATAATTCAACATTACTCACCAGTATTTGAATGACCACCTAGGAAGTTGATTTCTTTTATAGCAAAGATGACATCTTTTGAAGTTTTATAGTCCTTAAGAAGAAATTCTGTTTTTGGATTTTCGCTAAGTGAAAAATAGTACAAATAATTGATTATTTTTATTTAGCCTTTTAGGCAAAGGTTTGTAATTGTTTCTAATTAGTTTTATTTAGTTGCAGTGCTTAACAGATGCTAAGATTACTACTGTCCCGATTCAGGATTCTGACAACAGTTCCAGTTTAATGAGCTTTGTTCCCACATCCTCACATGAAGGGTCCTGCCCTCTGATGAAATGAGATCAGTATTGCATAAGTTAGTACAGGATTGTAGTTTACTGACTTGCACTCACTAGGATCATGATTAACCAAAATTTCACAGAATCAAACTTTACCTAAAACATCATACTGAATGCTCAATTCCATGATCACAGTGAAATTAAGCTCATTCAAACAAATGCAAAAATACCAATTTAAAGATTTCCAGAAGAATCTGAGCATTTTGAGGGTTGACACTTTATCACCTGTACTTATTTATATAAATAATTTCAGAGTTCACATTATCATAACACAAGAATTAATGAAGACAATCACATCCTTCCTTCACAATAGCGTTTTCATAACATTACTGTAGCACATTTTGCATGCATTTCATATACACTAACACAAGAAAACAAAACATCCATCTCCTCCTCTCTTCTTCAGCTTCAACTGAATTTTAAATCTAACTTTCATGACACACAATAAACAACAATGAACTTCACAAACAATATAATCAGTTCTCTAACATGCATTAATGGGGGAAGGGGGCAAAGTGGTTGGCTGCCCCAAGTGCAAGTTGTTAGGGGGTGCAATCTGCAGTTGCATGTGGGGTACAAAGGGAATATTGGCATTCATTTAAGAAGCCATAAATTATATTGCGGCTTCTTAAAGATCATATCTAAAGGTATGAAACAACCTTTGTTTTTTTATAAAAATGTGTTTGCATGCATCAATATGCAAACACTTTTTATACAAAAAACAAAAGTCATTGTGCACCCATCCATTAAAATATATATTTTTTAAAATATTCCTTCTGAATGCAGAAGACTAAATGTAGTAAGCCGTGTTTACGCCATTAATATTCATAGGAGGGCATGGACCTGTTATGTCATTCCGGGTTCTAGCTCTAATGCTGCTGGATTAGTGTAGGTAAGTAACTGTAAATTAGTTTTATAATTTCCAAACTGTTAAATTAGCAGTTTGACAGAAAACTATATCAGCCTAAGAGCTGATGAGGAAAGAGAAAGTTCGGAAAGAAGAAGGAAAAGCAGAGGTACAGTTAATGAAATGAGTGCAGTCATTAATTGATTAGCACAGAAGGTGTTAGTGTATTACTATAAAATGAAGATTTATAAGTTAAATTTATATATTTGCAATAGAGGAAAGATTATGATTCTGTAGAAAAGCATCTCTGAATTCTTATCACCATACATGTCTCTCTCTTCTACAAATCTTAAAAGCTTTTTTTCAGCCTTCTGTAAATAACAGAAGGAATACCTTTCAAGTTAACATAATACATGGAAAGCACTTGTTTATGTGAACAGAAGAACTTTGTTATTCTGCCGTGCCTTCTTCACATACTTTGTTAGACTGTGTTGCTTATGTAGGTAGGACAAATACCTTGAGGTAAATAAAAAAGCAACAGACCAATGTGTGACAAAGAGGGTTTGCAAGTTCAAACACTATTTTGTAAGTAATGTCATTTCAAATTATATCATTTCAAATTAAACATAAAACTAACTATAAAGGAAACTAATTTTTAACAACTAATCTTCTTAACATCATAAAGGAAATGAGGTTATAAAATAGAAATAACTTCCATAACAAAAAACTAAAGAACTCTGCTTCCATCCACTTTGTTTCTCATGACCAAAAACAATATATAAAATAACGCTAATTTGTTGAATTGTAGGTTCATATATATGTACTAGGCTAATGACCACAAGGTCATTTTAAGCCTAGTTATGCATCCCACATCTCTGACAAGTTCTGGTACCCTTGGTAAGTGTAAACAAGGGACTGGAAGATGAACCATTTACACTCTGCCTGGGCCCATTAGACAGCTATAAAAACTAATATATAAGAATTACATGGAAATTATACTACTTGAAATGTATATACATAATTATTACCTCAAGAACTTTCCACTTTGGAGGTCAGAGTTATCCAACCATTCCTCTCAAAATATAAATTTCCTGGTTATTTAGTACTTTTATACTGGCCATTAAACCTGCCTTCTGACCACGTATAAACTATATGCTGGAAATTGATGCTGACAGAGTTTATAGTAATTTAGAAGAAAACTTAATCATGGCAACAGAGTAAAACGGTGACAGAAGAAAGTCATATGGAACAAATTATCATTTGTTGTTAATGTCACAATGCAGAATTGTGACAAAGGGAAGAATCTAAGTATGGCATGGACAGATTACAAAAAAATCATTTGACAGCATCCCACATTCATGGATAATAGAGTGCTTACAGATGTATAATATACACCCTGTATTGATCTGTTACATTACAGTCACCATGAAACAATGGCAAATCACTTTGCAGCTAAGCCATGATAAAGGACAATTTATTATCCCAGGGATAAAAATTCAAATGGGGATATTTCAGGGTGACTCTGTCAACACTGCTCTTTTGTCTTGCCATTAACCCATTAAGCTGTCTACTTAATAGATTAGGTCATGGTTACAATTTAGCTCCCAGAAAACAACAAATTGTAAAGACTTCTCATCTTCTTTTTAGAATCAGAATCAGAATTAGAATCAGAATCACATTTATTTTTTAGTGGATGACTTAAAACTATATAATTCATCAGATGAGGAGCTGAAAGCAAAATTGGTCAAAACTTTCTCAGATGATATAAGAATGTCATTTGGTCTTGGTAAATGTGCAAGCTGCCATTTAAAGCAGGAAACCTGCAGCACTAAGAAAACTTCAGTCTGGGACAGGAATGCGATATAAAGGAACTTGAGCAGGAGGTGGTATAAATATCTGGGAACTGATGAAGGATTGACAATAAAACATGAACTAATGCAAACAAAACTCAGTAGACTAAAATGAATACCAAAACCAGCCCTGACATCTAGGAATAAAGTCCAAGCTATAAACCAATTTGCACTTCCTGTTCTAACTTATAGTTTTGGAAGGATTAACTGGTCCCAAAAGATATTGGATCAGTTAGACAGGAAAACAAGAAAAATGCTTCACGCTTATCAAATGATAAATAAAAATCAGTATATACCAAGTTTATACAGTCCTCGTTCTGAAGGAGGTATAGACTTCCTCTAAATTGATTACATGTACAGATCTGCAATTTTACGACTGCATACATTATCTGCTGACCTCACCGGATCCCAAAATAGTGAAACGTTTAAAACATGAAGATAACAAGTATAAGATGACTTCCCTGTTTAGTTTAGCAGAAGCACAGTGGTGTCCAGTGGGAATGGAAATCAAACCAAAAGTAGACAAAAATCAGGCAGTAACTGAATGTGCCAAAAAACAAAAAATTAATATAAAAAGGATCAGATGAAAAGGCAAGACATGTGGAAAAGACTTAAATACAGTTGCAAATCCAGAAAACTCTTGGAGCAACCTCGTGTCAATCAGGATCTGATGCAGGAATGGTTAAGGACAGGTGAATTTAAATCAGAAGATGAAAGGTTAATACTGACAGGCCAAGGATAGTGGACTACATACGCATTGGTTTACAAAGTCCTTTGAGCATGTGGGAGAAACAGACAAATGCAGGTTCTCTAAAAGAAGAGAGTTGCTGGATGTGATAAACTAAAGGCAGAGGGCCTACATACTGAGAGACATAATAATGTGGCAAGACTGTTGCACTGTGAATTGTGCAAACATTAGAATACTTGAGTAGCTGAAAAGCATTGGAAATATGAGCCACAAAGCGTTACAAAGAATGATGAGGTTTATATCACATATGATTACGAACAGTTCAAAAAATATAGGTGAGAAAACCAAGCATAGTACTGAATGTTGTAAAGAATGATGGAGTAAAGAGATAGGAATTATTCAGGGTTGTGCAGTATATTGAAGATTAGAATTACTTGTGAATACAATACAGAATTATTTAGTTTGAGCCAATTTAGTTGTTTTAGAGGAAGGCAGTTGTAATTGGTACTGCTGGTTGGTTGCAAAATTGGCTACTTTTTGTAGCATTGCTCTTGTTTGGCTAATAGGAGTTGAGAAATTAGGATACGAGAGGCATAGAATAGTGTGGGGAGCAGAAAAGAAGTGGCTATATTTTGTCTAGCATATTCAGTAAGGTAGTGTTTTAACTCTACAGCGGACTAGCTTTGATGTGTCTTCTTTATGGCTTGCTGAAGGTGGATATCAAATTTCAAGTGGTTATACTTAATGTGGGATACCAGTTCTATATTGGTCTTGCTAGATAATAGTATATTAAAGATAGTTTTTGTGGGAAGAGAGCGTTGGGGGTGAACAGTAGTAGATTAATTATTTTTTAATTTGGGAGGACTTATAAGTTGTCGAGCCAGTCTTCTACAGTGGAGAAGGGTTTCTGGCTGAGCATTTGGACCGTGGGAAGTGTCCTAGCATCACATATTAGGGTGGAGTAACGGTGTATTGTTCTGCGGTGATCTCTTGGGCTGCTTTGTCTAGGTTGTTAATAAATAAGTTAAACTGTAGTGGTCCCTGGATGGAGTCTTGTGGGACTCCAACGTATATGGGAGGGAAAGAGGAAACGTCATCTTGACATTTCACTGCTTGGGATAATCAGTCAGGTAACAAAGAAACCAGTTAAGCGACATGGATGATAGCCATAGGAAGAGATTATAGTTAGGAAATTTGATGAGTAACTGCGGTAAATGCCTGGGGTAGATCCAGAAATAGGGCTGAGTTTAGAAGACCTGAATTCTATTGTGCTTTATTATACTTGTGAATCTTAGAAGGGCAATGATTGCACCTTGACTGGGTCTGAAACCATGCTCTGAGGGAGTGAGAGGAGGTTATGAAAAGTAATATATGTAGTAAGTTCAGAGTGAAGACATCTTTCCATGATTTTGGATAATGGTGACAGAATGGGGAATGGTCTATAGTTTGTGAGCTCAGATGATGAGCCACCTTTATGGAGGGTATTATATAAGATTTTGACCAGTTGGCATAATAGTTAAGGTTTTCACCTCCCAATGTACAAGGCTTGAATCTGACTTCCAGCCAATGCCTGTTTGGAGTTTACATGTTCTCCCTGTGTCTTTGTAGGGTCCCTCCCAATGCTGAAAAACATGCTTCCATCTCAAGCTCACCAAAAAGAATGCAGCTGTGGACAGCTGCACAGACTCTATATGCTGCCCTATAGGGGAAAAGTTGTATAAACCAACTGCTATGGGCATCTACTATTGTGCACAGTATCCTCATAGGCTCATAGGTGTTTACTAGGTTAATGACCACAAGGGCCTTTTTAAGCCTAGCCATGCATCCCAAATTTCTGACAAATTCTGATGCCCTTGATAAGTGTAAGCATGGGCCTGGGAGATGAACCATTTACAAGTTACTTGCATCCATTAGAGACATAGGTGCCAAACCAGGGATGAATTTCTGGTTTCCCATCCAATTGTCCAAGTTGCACTTGAATTGAGTTAGGGAGGAACTCTGCTTCACATAGATGGGGAGCCTGTTCCATAGATGGGGCAGTCTCTGAAATACATACCTATCTTTCCAGCAGGTCCTATTTATATCACAGGCAAGGTTTAAATCTTTAGAATGGGTAATTCTGGTGCTGTTTGTTTTGTGGATATGCAGGAGGTGCATCAGATTGGGGTCTGACAATGCCCTGTATGCCAGGCATAGATCTCCCCTCAAAAGCCTGTAGGAAACAGACTACAGAGATAGAGCCTTGAGACAGTCTGCATATAATATTTTACTTAAGGCCTGTATAGACAGAGCCTTGAGGCAGTCTGCATAGGATATTTTACTTAAGACCTGTATTCTTTTAGTGAGGAACCTCTGTGGACATTCCAGTTGTTGGATATGACTGGTTAGGAACATAAAGGGGGCATTGTACTCAATGATAGGGCTGATGAATGCTGAATACAGTGGAACAATGACTTCCTTGGACTTAGATGCCATACCTTTGTTAATAAGTTCCGCAACATAGAATGATTTCCTCACCACTGTAGACACGTGATGATCAAAGGCTAGATTACTATCTGTGTGTGTTCTTAAATCCTTGACTACTGGGTCAACTCTAATGGGTGTGTTGTCAATATGGTAGTTATCAGGGATTGATAACTTCCCAGAGGATACTATTATGCATTTCTTGGCATTTAGTTTTAGTCCATGGTTCTGACACCAGTTGTCTGTGTCAGCCCCTCCTGTAGAACAGTTGTATCAGTGTGAGATTCAATGACAGCTCCTAATTTGCAATCATCTGCAAATTTATTTAACTACAGACCATTAACATTGGTCTTGACTTCTGAGAAGTAAATGCCAAAAATGAGAGGTCCTAGTACTGATCCCTGAGGGACTCCACTTGTGACTGGCCTCTTTGTAGAGGTGGACTTCCCAATTCTAATTTCCTGGGTCCTGTCTGTGAGCCAGTTGGCTATCCACTGTGTGACATATGGGTTTGTACATAACTTCTTGGATTTTTCAACAATGCCCGAGTGGAGTATTGTGTCAAATGCCCTGGCCAGGTCAAGGTATGCAGTGTGGATGACTTTGCCCTCATCCACTGCTTCTCAAAGAAATCCACCAGGTTGAGTAGGCATGATCTGCCCTTGACAAAACCAAACTGGGTTGGGTCCAGTGTCTGGAGGTTTATTATATCCCTGTTGATCATCTCCATGATAATTCTTTCCATGGTTTTACATATAAGACTAGTGAGACTTGTGGGTCTGTAGTTTCCAGGGTCTGCATATGGCCCACGTTTGTGCAGAGGGATGACTGTTGCCCTTTCTCCATTCATGAGGCATGAAGACTGTTTGGAGGCTACAGTTAAAATAGTAATTCCAGAGGCAGTGGGAAACACAGATCACACACACTGCATACCATGTCAGGGCAAGTCACTTGATAGTGTAAAATATGGCTCTAGGTGATTCAGTCATGTTGACTAATGTCACCAATGGGCATGGACATTTACCAGTGATAAGTGGGTTGAGGATCCGACTTATGACAGGGACACATGTTAATAATGGGAGGAATGCATGTGTCCTACTGGCCAGTGTATGCCTTCCATAAAGCTCAGCAGCCCTGGGTCAACAATCTGCTGGCTGTCTGGTGTCCAGTTGCCCAGTGTGGGTTACCTGGGATAGCTTTGTTGAACAAAAGCTGGTAATGTTAAACCAATCAACCTGCCAAACATGAACTAAGAATTTCTACAATCAATGCAGGTTCACTGACAGGATGCATCTTGGAAGAGGATGGTGTGATGTTAAGGAGATGACTGAACATCCTATGTATCCAAGAGACAAGATGGAAGGAAAGTGCAGCAAAGCCACTTGGTGTGGGATCCAGAGACTACTACTCAGTAGGACAGGCTAGAAATGGTGTGGGAATTGTGGTGAGGGTGAGACTTTAAAAATCAATGAGGGATATCATCAGAATTAGTGCCAGACACATGGCAATCAGACTCCAGTGCAAGGACAGGGCAGTATTCATAATCTCAGCCTATGCCCAACAACAGGGTTCTGATAGTGAGGAAAAAAGTGCATTCAGATAGCAGTTGCAGGACCTACTTGATAAAGCAGGACAACATGAATTGGTGTTAATAATGGGTGACCTGAGTGCACATATTGGGACAGACAAAACAGGATAAGAGGACTGCCTAGGTCCTGGGTGGAGCAACAGGAATAAAGGTGGAAAGGTTATTTTAGCCCACTGTTTCACAAATGATAGTAGCCAACACATGGTTCAGAAAGAGAGACAGTCACAAGATCACATACAAGACTGGCCAACATGCAACTCAGGTGGACTTCCTCCTAGTAAGGAAAGGGCAGTGGAGTAGAATCAGCAATTGCAAAGTCATCCAAGTGAAACAGTTGGGCAACAGCACAAACCACTTGTTGCCACAATCAGTTTCAGGCAGTGAGCAGAGAAGGCTCTAAAGTCAACAGAAACCAGGCTGAAGACCTAGAAGATGACTGGAGAGAAAGCACAACAGTTCAAGGCAGTACTCAGAGCCCTAGCACCTCAAGAAGAAGAGGAAGAGGAAATAGATGGAGTTGAAGAAGAAAGGTAGCACCTCAAAACAGTATGTGTAAGGACTACAAAACAGATATGCGGCTGTGCCACATATGGAAATAAGGTACATAAGGAAAGCTGGTGGTAGAATGGAGAAGTCCAGGAAGTCATTGATGAAAGAAGGAGTGCGGGAAAAAGTGGGAGATAGAAAAGATAGACCAGGCTACGAAGGTATACTGGCTGACTAACAAAGACACTAAGTAAGGAGTTGCAATAGCAAAGAACAAGTTATCAGAGGCACTCCACCAGCTTATAAAAAGTAAGTCAGTGGATGGCATGAATAAACGATATCAGGTTGCAAGGCAAAGACAGAGGGATAAAGAAGATAGTTAGACACCCTTCATAAGGAATGCCATCAACAAATCCACAGGACATTAAAGACAGATGGAGGTACTTCCAGCAGCCTCTGAATGAAGAAATCCCCACAGAAGCTGTACTGCCCAGACACAGCCTACAATGAGAGGAGCCCACCATACAAGTAAGAACAGCACTAAAGAAAATAAAGTCATGGAAAGCAGAAGGCTCAGGTGAGATCACAGCAGATACGATAAAAATACTGGGTGAGATAGGGGAGAAATGGCTCCTGAGGGTACACATAGCAGTGTGGAGAGAAAGGCATATCCCAGATGACTGGAGAGTAACATACTACTGCCAGTGTTCAAGAACAAAGGGGACATCCACAACTATAGGTAGTACAGCAATATCAGACTCCCGTCACATCATATGAATGTTCTGGAGAGGGTGATTGATAAGTAAGATGGGAGATGAGCAGTTCAGATTCAGATCAGGACGCAGCACAACTGTCCTGATGTTTACATTTAGACAGATAGTTTTGAAGAGGCTAGAGATGAGGAAAGAGTCCAACTGGGCATTCCTAGGCTTGGAGAAAGCATATGACAAGTTCCCAAGAAAGCTGATTTGGGCTGTCTTGCAGTGGTTCTAAGTCCCAGAACAATTGGTAGAATTAGTGCAGGCTATGTTCAAGGACCCAATAATTCAAGTATGAATAGTGTTTGGTCTAACAGTGGGAGTTCCCAGTGGGAGTGGGTGTGCACTAGGGTTCAGCTCTGAACCTACTGATGTTCATACTGCTGATGGACTACATTAGCAAACACATCGGGGGGGGGGGTGGATCAAGAAAGTTGCTGTATGCAGATGATATGGCATTACTGGCAAACTTTGAACAAGATTTTCAGCAAAGGACAGAGAATGGAATGCAAAACTGAAGGTACATGGGATGAAACGAGTACAGGTTAGGACAGGTGTAATAGGCAGCAAATTACAGAGTTCAGAAGAGACTGAGAACTGAAATAGAAGGAAAAATAATGGAACCAAGTTAACAGATTCAAGTACCTAGGAGGGGTGGTTGAGGAGAAGGGAAGTCTGAATGAGGAGGTCAAAGCTAGAATGAGAGGGTCCACAGCCAACTGGCACAGAATGTTAGGGACAATGTATGACAGAAGAATGCCAAAGAAGTGGAAAAGTAAGGTGCACAAAGCAGTGGTCCACACAGTACTACTGTATGGTACAGAAAACTGGGCAGTAAAGGCAGAGCAGTTGAGGAAGCTAGAGGTGATGAAGCTCAAGTGTCTGAGATGGGTAGTAGGATGCACAATGTGGGACAGACAAAGAAGTTAGGACATCAGAGCAGAAGCCAAAGTAGCTCCAATTGCAGAAAAGGAAAAAGAGAACAGATTACTGTGGTTCATGCACATGTGCAGAAAAGCAGAAGACCATTTGGGGAAGAAGATTTGGGACAGACAGGAAGAAGGCAAGAGGAAACTGGGGCATCCAGCAAAGGGGTGGATAGATTGTGTGAGAGAAGACCTGTGAAAGTCAGGCATGAGTGGCAAAGAATTTAGGAGAGTGGCACTAAATAGAAAAATGGTGACAGCTGACATGACATCCTGACCCCATATAGAAAATGGGAAAATGAGGGTTGATGATGACTGTATAAGATTTTTTTCCCTAAGGTGGGGACATATTTTTCTTGTCCAGATTTTCACAGAATGTTCATATTTTTGCCTCATATTTTTGTTCCTTATAAAATTTCCGGTTTTCTGGATTTGTGTCAAATCAGTGAGGATTGAATTCACTATATAATGGCAAGCATTTGGGGTTTCAGACATCACATTCTTCAGAAAATGTGCGGCAACATAAGACCTTGTATTCTAGCAACATTCTAAGTTTATAAGAGCAAGATTTAAAATTTTTGACTTTGTCTAGATTTTTTTGTGCCAAGAGGTTGAGAGCTATGATCTGCAGTGAGTTTAAACTATTCAGATAGAAGTTGGTCAGGGGCAGTGGTCGTTGTCTTAAGGGAGTGTGGGTATTTTTTAAATGTAGATGTTGGCACTGGAGTGGGTGTGAAGGCCTCTTGTGACCACAGTGACTGAGGTGGCATGATTGGATTTGTAGTAGTTTTCTTTTGTAGGAAGGAGGTTACTGTATCTATAAAATGTGAGCTAAACTGTGAAGCAATGCTTTGGAGGTTACTGGTTGGGGATGAACTGCGTTGGGTTAGTTTTCCAGGATTAGGCAATGTATTTATTGAATTCCAGAAGCTTTTTGTATTGACTGATGATGAATTTTGGGTGTTGCTATAATAAGCTTTTCTTGTCTTGATTGATGCATGATTTGCTATGGTTCTTTAACTGCCTACATTGTTGCAGGGCTGTTTGTTTTGGTTTGTAGCCATGACTTCCAGGCTTTATCTTTAAGTTGCATGAGCTGCTTTGTAGTTTTAGTTAATCAAGGGGTTGGTTTGTTTTTAAAACCAAAAAAAGCTGAGACAAAAACAGCCCAAAATACAACACAAAGATCAAAGCAAAAGGCTGTATAACCAGTCAGACACCACCAGCCAATAAGAAAGTATAAATATAATGAAATGTTTATTTAGCAGGCAACAGTTAAGCACGTTCATCCATAGGACTTCAGAACTAACTTAAAATCAAACTAAACATATTTATGTAAGAAACGCTAATGAATGCGTGTGACATCTGCCTAATCACAAATAAAAATCAATCAATATTGTATTAATATTTAAAAATATTTAAAAAAAATATTAATATAGCACTAAAAAATCAATTGATAAAAATCCTAGTAATAAAAATGTGTATACAGATCAAGGGGGTGGTTTGTTTTAACAAACAAGTAGATAGCTACAAGTATGAGAATAAATGTTAATTCTGTACCAGCATACTGCTGGATGTAATGCACAACTACACAAGCTAATACTGGAAGTTCCACCATCTCAGGATACAGTTTTACCCTGGCATGCAGTAATGTTATTTTAAATTATCTATCTGTCTATCTAATCTATCTATCTATGTATCTATCTATCTATTTTTAAATAACAAAAATAAACTAAAGAGGGTGGAAAGCCAAGGCAACAACTAAAATGTTTACATTTTCAACCTTTGTATTGCAGTATTGGTTACTGCAGTATATCTAGCATGTATACACTGGCATAAGACAAAGAAACAAGGTGCAACTAGAATGACTAAAAACTGGCCCTTGTCTTCTTTTAATATTGTAAGAATGGGTGCATGTATTATCTAAACTGAGTCTACCCACACATCAGTAGCTTGAGGTGAAAGGAACTAGGCCAACAAGGAGTACTGAGGGGTCTGTAGGAAGTTACAGTGGTGGGGTGGAATGAGTTCTCTTGGCTGATGTATTCACAGCCTTTATTTAAACATGGAGGTAGTGGGACTTCAGGTGTTAAGATACCTCTCAACTGAACAGATTTTTGCCGAATGTTCAGATTTTTGCCTCATATTTTTTGGTCTGTTCTTCATAAAATTTGCAGTTTTCTGGCAAACTATTGGGGTTTGCAGTCACTAAATAATACTAAATAATGACATACATTTGAAGTTTCAGACTTCAAATCCTTCAGAAAATACATACTAATTCAATATCTGTTGTTATAGAAACTTTCTAAGTTTACAGGAGCCAGTTTTAAAATCTGTCCCTATTTTTGGCCATTTGCCCCCCCATCATTTCTGGCTTTGTCCAGATTTTTTAGTACAGGTGTTACAATCCTAGGGATCAAGCTTTTTTAATAAAATTAGACAGTGTTTCCTTGTGGCTGTTTTTTCATTATATAGAAGGCTAACCATCATGGCTGATTTAAAGGAATTCAATATTGTATGATTTCATTACTGTAAACAGAGGAAGTATACTTCAGCGATTTCACTATTTTCTTTACAAACCCATTTGACAGTTCAGAATCCTTCCTAAGAAATGACAGTATGAAATATACCCAGTTTGTCTGCATCACAGCGATGTACACAGGAAGTGTATGCTCTACAGAATGAGGCATGTTCTTAGACCTGCCCAGAATTAATAAGGAAATGATTACCAAAAGTACTTTGAAACTGCACAAGGTATGTCTCTTCTCCTAAACACTTCTGTTTTACAGATAAATCCGCATAATTATTAAAAAAAGGTGTGTGCGTGTGCAGGTATATTATGTATAGACCCATCCATTGCATAATGTTAAGTTTTCAGACCACCCCATTCCAACTTCACACTAACAGAAGCTGCCAGTCCTTATGAGATACCTATACTCCTGGAAGGCGAAGGCCGAGACGTCAGAGTTTTTTTGTATCTTTGAGAATAAATCGAGCTTGGTGAATCCTGCTTTGTTGTTCCTTTACATTCCTCATTTTGAGTGCTGTTGTTTATGCTGCCTTATGAGATACCTACCTGGTAAAGTGACTTTAATTATTGTTTTAAGGGTTACCAACTAGCACCTTAATATTTTTTCAGAAGCTACAACCAAACATCAGGCTTCCTGGTATGGGGGCAGGGTCATGGGGCAGGCACCTTTCCAGTCAAGATGCTTTCTTCATGAGTAAGGGGGGGGCAGATGAGTGGTTATGCTGTTCTTTCCATGGTTTCTCACCTCCACATCTCTATTACAATAACATGACATGGGTGGCCAGTCCATGTCCTCTTACTATGTACGTTAAGCACTTCAGACTGGTTTCTATGAGCAAATGGCCTCAGTACTTGCTAAGCAATTTGTAATCATTTGAGAAGACACTTATGAGGCAAATCCTCACTCTACTGGATAGAATGTACTTCTCTTGCAAGTATATACTTTTTACTTTACTTTGCTGATAGGAAGCCAGATATGTATCTGTGGAATGGAAACGGTACATACAGGTCCAGTATGATTAAGTCATTTTTTAATTTATTCATTAAAGCAAGTGAAGTGTGGTTGAGAAGGCTGTATCAGCAAATTGAAAGACATTATTGTGGCCATTATTTCTTCCACTTTGGTGCTTACACAGCGTCGTTGATCACCAGACATGACTATCTATTTGGGGAGAAGTTTGTAGATAAAGGCAACGGGAAGTAACTACTATGTCTTTTTGTAGGTGGGAGCAGTGCATGTATATTTCTTTTCTTTGTCAAGTTGTTCTTTTATTTCATCACAATATAACTTGAATGAGGCATGCAAAAGGTGGCTATCTTCTGGGGAACATGGAGGCAGCTGCAGATGTCAAACTATTTCTGAGATATAATCCTACATTGACAGTTTTCAAAAGTATGTCAACATAGCCATTAGAATGTATCAGGATGGCAAGCTATATTATACAAAGTTTGCATTAAGTATACCCAGCCATTACAGTGTACCCGAATGCCAAGTTGCATTATGAACAGTTTGCCTTGGGTGTACATATGCAACTTCTGCTTGGGGTGCAGCATGCAGCCCATATCAAGAATGTGTTTATATTGTGATATTACCAGGCAAGACAAAATTTCTGTTACTACATATAGGCTGAGGCCTAAACTATATGTACTGGAGGCAGTGTGCTGTCGTGTACATCAGGACTGAGATGCAGTAAAAAACTTGCAGAATCGCATTCTTGATTTTATTTTATACTTATGTATCTTAGTAGAGTTTATTTTTTTTCTGCTCTTTGTTATGGGGAAGCTGACATGGCTTCTTTTATACAGACAGAATTAAGAAAGATTAGCATTTGTAATAAACCTGTAGGCATTAGATATTCAAAGCCTTCCCTTGCCTTCAAATGTGGATTGTTATGATTTAGATATAAAAATTACAGATTTCACTTTTTAATTCTTGCCGACTACTGTAGAACACTTAAGAAATGGCAATATTTAAAAATGCAGATTTCAGAAAATTCAGATCAGTTATAAACCAGTAATCATCTGTTACTGATAGCATGTTTAAAATAGGCAGCATAAGCACTTTCATACTTTAAAGCTAAACAACATAAATGCTTATGTAACTGAACTCAGCAACACAGCCCTGTGGAAGGACTTGACTTTACCTTTAATAATGTAGAAATGCAAATTAAAAATTCTGGTCATTTACACAACATTAATCAACCACGATTGGAAACCTGCCAAAGCTGATCTAAGTACCATAGGTACCGTCATAATTAAACTTAGACAATATTGCCACTGTTAAAATGCCAGTGTCTATATTTAGCAGTCTGGCATTTGAAATTCAACAACTTTCATTACCTCAATGTAAAAAGACCCTAAAAATATTTATATTACACAACAATTTCTTGTATATTAAATAGACAATCATAGAAACAGAAACTCTCCAAAGGCCAAAGACAGTTGCTGGCTTCAGACTAACTCTGTCATTTGTTCCCTCTTGTTTTTCTACCTCCTTCCAACACAACTTCAGGCGGTTATCCATCTACCTTTTCAATCGATCCTACTCTGTGCGTCCAATAAACATATTAAGTAAATGGGTGCCTCATGGCCATTTTTAAAACACTATCCCACTTGGATTACTGCATTCTGTCAACTCAGTCCCGACTGCAAGCATTACCTAATATAGCCAACTTGCATGGCTTCAGATACACTAACAAAGCAACTAAAGATGACTAACTGCAAACAAGTGCTGACCACCACCCACATAAAAGAGCCTACCTCACTGTAATTCTGGCAAACCTAAGTAAGCAGCATATGCTACTATTGTGTTTTTGTTGAGCTTTTTAAGTTCTTTGTTGTAATCACTGGCAGGATTGCAGCTGACACTGATGCCAACTAATCTAAACTAAACCTAAACAGAAAAAGACAATAGAACAAACTAAGCAAGGGAACCAATAAAAAAAAAAATGGCCCCAGAAATAGTCGATTACTTAAAGTAGTTCTCCCTAGTATCGTACATTAGACTACTAGCTCAAAGTTTCTGGTGCAATAATCCCAGGTGTGTATGCACTCTCATTTTACCTACCAGAAACTGACTGCACTTTAAATAAAGCACACACAGTGCAGGCCCTACATACAACTAATTGTTGTCTTCAGTTCTGCCACTCCAGTGTTGTAGGGAGACGAAATGGATTGTCTCTTAACTTCCTGCCTGTTTTAATCTACTAATAACTGTAAAGTCCACACCATTTTTATAACACTATCCCACCTGGATTAATGTGTTCTGACACCTCAGACCTGACTGCGAGTGTAAGTTATGCCTACGTCTGGATATTTGATGTAAACAGTGCTAAATCACCAAATAATGATCAGTGCAACATTGTACTCCATTATGCACTGAAACAGAATTTAATATTTTGCTACAAACACTGTCTGACAATGTAACAGTATTATGTTTGTTATGTTCATTAGGTTACCAGGCTCTCAAAGGCTCTTTCTTAGTTAATTACTCCCTAGCACAGCCTTAATGATACTCTCAGTGGCCTAATTTGCAGAAAGTTGCATTAGTTTTTCTATCAGTTCTCATCTGTGTTAATGTAAGGATGTAATAGTCACTGAATTACTATTTAACATAATATTCCTAGTATATAAATTCTACTAGATTTTGCCGATAATTAGTATATGCCGATTACTAGCAGACCTCCACTCTATGATTTTTTTCTTTAGCTGTTTGATATGCATTCTTGCTGATGTATTTTATCTGTGCGATGCTTATCTGCTAATTACCTTGCTAACGTTAATTATCCAACTGCACCTACCAAAGCTAATGTACTACAACAACAGAAAATGCTGTAGTATATGCCATAAGCAATAGCTCATGATCTGTTTGCATTTAAGTATAGTTTGAGTAGGACTGCAGCTGTATGGTAGTTACTAACTTCCTTCATGGAATTGTACATGATCTTAAGAAGCTAAAGCCAGCTGGACTGTTTTTTTTTTAATTAACAAAGCAGACTTATGTTGATCTTCTGTAGTGATTATATTATCATGCAGAAGGCATTCACAGGCCATGGGCCATGTTTAATTCTCTTTACTGCCTGGCTTCACCTCTCCACTATTAGCTCTATTTATTTTTCCCCTGAAAAACACCATTACTTAAAGTAGTTCTCCTCCCTAGTATCATACATTAGACTACTAGCGCATGGTCTCTAGTGCCATAATCCCATATATGTACGCACTCATCTTACCTACTAGAAACTGACCGCACTTTAAATAAAGGATGTACAGTGCAGGCACTACTTTCACTGATTGTTTATCCAGTCCTTCTACTCCAGTGTTGTAGCCTGCTCTGTTCAACATCACTAAAGTGTAAGCTCACTCTGCTCATCTACCCTACTCCAATTCCTATCCACCCCACCTTCTCTACTTTTCCAGTTGTCCATCTCCTTCCACCCACATCAGTAACCAATCCAATTAGCCCAAACACATCTTTCTGCCTATCATACGCCTACAATACTCCCTTAATTGCTTCTATTTCTCTGCTTCTCACCCTCCTTACACAAACCCTTTCCAAACCCACACCCTGCATCCAATCTCAAACTAACATTTTTTCCTCTTTTTCCCCACTGCTCACACTGTGTGAGCCAATGCTATTTCACTGTGCTACACTTCACCCCCTCACATCATAATACAATCCATACCAAGATACATCAAAATTCACCCTATTAGAACATCTAATTCCTTAGTTCCACATTCTAGTTTCACCTACTCCTGTTCAGAGGAAAACAATTTAACAAAATGATACTCATAATACTGCTACTCATAAAATTACATCTCTCATTACTAGCTCGTATTACCTTCTACTATCAAACAATTATAAAAGTAACCACTACTAAAATTTTCAACTCCCCAATATCTCTCACTTTACTATATCTCCACCTCTCTCTTTGCAGCTGAAACCACCTACCTCTTCAAAAGCTATTCTGTTACCTACAAACATCCTACTAAAGAAACTAAGCCTATGCCCAAAACTCAAATTTAAAAGGCCTATTTTATGTTGTACTATGCTCAGCACTTACAACTACATGGTGATATGTATCCAGACCCAGACCCTTCAAACCAAACTAACTACCCCCGTCCCATATCCATCCTCCAAAAGCACATCTGACTTATGCCTACATACTATCAACCTGAGAAGCATTTGCAATAAATTGCCAGATGTCCAGACATGGATAGCTCAACACTGCCCTGATATTCTAGTAGCCACCATAACATGGCTAAGACAGGAAACTAAGGTCAAAGAAAGTATTCCTTCTGGATATAGTATAATAAGACTTAATAGGACTAGAAAAAAGCTGGAGGGATAGATATAATCTCCAAGAAAGACAACTCTGCCTCTGCTTCTCTCTATCTAATCTCTACCCCTCAAAATTAAAAAATGCAGAGATGCTAATAGCATCCCTCAAACTAAATAAGCATAAATGCCTCTGTATCATAGGAATGCACATACCCTCTGGTAACAATATTGACACCACAGAAGAATTTCTGTTTTGGGCATCATCTAACATTCCTCCAAAAACCATCATAATTGGTGATCTCAGCATTCACTAGCTATCCCTAAATAATGTAATCCCTAATAACACCTTCCATCTATATGGCTATTCTCCGCTCATCTCAACACCTACCAGATATAACAAACCAACAAACAAAGCAACAACAATTGATTGGATATTGACCAACAACCCTAAACACATTACTAAAGCTAGCACCCTCCCAGGTGTACTAAGTGACTATCTCCCCATCTATGCTATAAGGGACAACATTCCTATAAAAAATGCAGCATCAATAAATAATGCTCTCAACCTCTCCTTCCAGCCTGACTTATTTATCTCCAACTATAAAGCAGTCAGTTTGAAGGTACTGCAAACTATCCACCTAGATGAAGCAGGAGCAGTATTTAACTCAACATTTAAACATTTATGAATACACTAAATAGTCATGCTCCCATTAGAACGAAAAGAATTAAAGTCAACCCAGCCCCTTGGCTGTCTAACGATACTAAACAATTGAAAAAACTAGGACAATGCACAGAAAATTTAGATGAAACACAGAGCTAATTCCAGTCTTCAATCATACAAAGAACTTAAAAAATGTCACCAAAAAAAGATCAGAAATGAAAAAAGAACTACCATGCTAGATTATAAACTGAGTGTCAAAATAACCCTAGAGCCTTCTAGTCAGCCATAAAACATCTTCCAAAACCACTGAAATCATTACAACCCACCTGATGTATAAATAAATAGTATCTCTAACAAATTCAATACATAGTTCATATAATCAGTTACCTCTGTTATTAACACCCCACCCTCCTTAGCACCAATTCACCTCAAACCACAAAATAACCAAAACAGAATATATTTACCTTCCAACCAGTACATATTGCTACAGTCAAGAATTTCCTTAAACTTAAACCTACAACCCTGACCCCAGATAACCTACTAGCTGAATATATTAAACTAACAGCATAAGCCTTATTGTACCCAGTCAATCATAATAAACGGGTCCATTTATGTTCCTACAAATTGGAAAAAAAATCAAAGGAGGTAAATCAAATTAAATGTCTAAGTATAGACCTATAGCCACCTTACCCCCTCTGTCAAAAGTGTTAAAGAAGTGTATTCACATACAAGTTATGAGCTTTATTATTAAGAACAACTGTCTTACACCAACTTATCATGGGTTCCACCATCACTACAACACTTAACCTGCACTTCTAAAATTGATCACTACAGTTGACGTTAACAGAAATCAGGGTGAGTCTTTCTCAGTGATATTATTGGATCTGTCCCAGGCATTTGATATAGCCCATCAGAAACTATTTACTTAAACTATTTTCACTAGGTCTAGGCTCATCATTACCACTCTCTTGGTTTCACAGCTACTTCTCAGATAGGATGCAGGTATTTAAATAGCAAATCGATATCTCCTCCTTTTTCCCTGTAACAGTTGGAGTTCCCCAAGGCTCAATATTACGTCCCCTTTGGTTCAGTATCTTCATCAATGATCTACACTTTGCAACTAAACATGAATCCATCATACAATATGCAGGTGACTCTAAACTAATCTGATCTGTTCTTATAATAATCTAGAAAAACTACAAGACCTAATGCAGGGATCCCTTACTTCCACTGAGACTTGACTAACAGTCTCACCATTGTTACTCATTCCAAAAAAAAAAAAAATAAAGAAAAAACTGATCCTACTCACCCCAAAGCAATTAGCTTCCTACAAAGAGCAATTTATCATAACCTCATCCAATAATGTGAAAATAGTGCTAGTAGCCAGCATCAAGCTATTAGGTGTCATCTCTGATTACAGTCCGAAATTCGATCATCACATAAAGCAAGCAAAAAAATACAAACCAAAACTTAGGACCCTCTATACACTCAAACCAACTTAACAGACAAATCCAGAGCAACCACAACATTTTCTTTCCTTCTTTCTCCCCTTCTTTATGCCACTCCATACTTAACCTGCATTCCACCTTACTTTCCTCACTAGAGCAGTGTTATAACAAAATACCAAATTTGCCTCAAACCACAGCTATCGAATCCACCACTGTGTCTCTCTAAAAGAACTTTAGTGACATGAGCAACGGCACTCCCTCACCACTCACAATTAGTGAATACCCACACTGTCAGTGTGCCATGAGCAACGACACTCCTTCACCACTCACAGTTAGTGACTACCCACGCTGTCAGTGTGACATGAGCAATGGCACCCTCCTCACTCACAGTTAGTGACTACCCACACTGTCAGTGTGGCATGAGCAATGGCACTCCCTCCTCACTCACAGTTAGTAACTACCCACACTGTCAGTGTGGCATGAGCAATGACACTCCTTCACCACTCACAATTAGTGACTACCCACAGTGTCAGTGTGGCATGAATAACAACACTCCATCCAGTCCCCTCTCACAATTAGTGACTACCTACACTGTCAGTGTGGCATGAGCAACGACACACCCTGCCCTCTCACAATTAGTGACTACCCACACTGTCAGTGTGGCATGAACAACGACACACACTCCCCTCTCACAATTAGTGACTACCTACACTGTCAGTGTGACATGAGCAACGACACACCCTGCCCTCTCACAATTAGTGACTACCCACACTGTCAGTGTGGCATGAACAACGACACACCCTCCCCTCTCACAATTAGTGACTACCCACGCTGTCAGTGTGGCATGAGCAATGACACTCCCTCCTCACTCACAGTTAGTGACTACCCACACTGTCAGTGTGGCATGAGCAATGACACTCCCTCCTCACTCACAGTTAGTGACTACCCATGCTGTCAGTGTGGCATGAGCAATGACACACCCTCCCCTTTCACAATTAGTGACTACCCACGCTGTCAGTGTGGCATGAGCAATGACACTCCCTCCCCTTTCACAATTAGTGACTACCCACGCTGTCAGTGTGGCATGAGCAATGACACTCCCTCCTCACTCACAGTTAGTGACTACCCACGCTGTCAGTGTGACATGAGCAATGACACTCCCTCCTCGCTCACAGTTAGTGACTACCCACACTGTCAGTGTGACATGAGCAATGACACTCCCTCTTCGCTCACAGTTAGTGACTACCCACACTGTCAGTGTGGCATTAGCAATGACACTCCCTCCTCGCTCACAGTTAGTGACTACCCACGCTGTCAGTGTGACATGAGCAATGACACTCCCTCCTCACTCACAGTTAGTGACTACCCATGCTGTCAGTGTGGCATGAGCAATGACACACCCTCCCCTTTCACAATTAGTGACTACCCACGCTGTCAGTGTGGCATGAGCAATGACACTCCCTCCTCACTCACAGTTAGTGACTACCCACGCTGTCAGTGTGGCATGAGCAATGCCACTCCCTCCTCACTCACAGTTAGTGACTACCCATGCTGTCAGTGTGACATGAGCAATGGCACTCCCTCCTCACTCACAGTTAGTAACTACCCACACTGTCAGTGTGGCATGAGCAATGGCACTCCCTCCTCACTCACAGTTAGTAACTACCCACACTGTCAGTGTGGCATGAGCAATGACACTCCCTCCTCGCTCACAGTTAGTGACTACCCACACTGTGAATGTTGTTTGAACTTCTGCTCAGTATGTTTCTGTATGTTATTACATGAGAAATAAAAAAAAAACCTATATATTTTCACTAGAAAAAAATCATTTGCAACATGCTATAGCTAGAACTCCCTGAAAAGTGCCAAAACATAAGCAATTTATTCCAGTTGTACAACTCAAATGGACCATTATGTTCCACTGACAAGTTGCTTCTGACTGTAAGTCCAACACTCCTCTGGAGATACACTGCTGTACTCCTTCTGTACGGCAAAAGTATGGAAATCTACACTCCCAGCACTTAGACAAACAAAATACTAAATTATTCAAAACTCAGCTAAAGCATTATCTACCTGAGTTATGCCTATGCTCATTGTCCACTCAGGGCTAACTCATTACTGTAGATATTCCCCTACTCTGTCCTTCTCTACACTCTTTCACTATGTTACCCTTCTTCCCCCCACCCATTATCTGCTTCTACCTAACTTCTTCTTGTTTGCCCTAACTGCCACAACTCTAGAATATCTCTGATAAAACATTGTATATGGTATATCAATTCATCAATCTTATAAATAATTGTATTTACTATATATACTTTACTAAATTGTTTGTATCTTTATATTAATATATTAACATATTGTTTGATATATCTATATGCTATCTGTCTAAACTATAATGACTGTGGAGCTTTTTTCCCCAGGCCACCACTGAAAAGGGGCATCTGTTTTTGCCCAGTCAGACTACAATGGTTTCAAATGCAGCAGATAAATAAATAAAAAAACTTCTCAATGCGATCTTCACATTCATAAGTACATGTGCATCACTGGGGAAAACTCCCTTAAAACTGCCAGAAAAGTCAGCTTTTACCTAAGATTTTATCATATACATTCCTTTATCACATCTGAAAATAGCTGCCTTTGCTGTAAAGTATTATCAAGACAATGTGATCAGTAAATGCAGAACAACCCCCTGCTGTGCACCTTATGCTCAGCTGCCATAGTACCTGTTCCTTCACACACCAAGAGATGAATGTTACTAGGAAGATATGTGGTTTACAGTATTTCCTTGCAGCCAGCCAGTGACAATAATAAGCTATGGGCCCTCTCAGGTCCCAAGGTATGCTTAACAAAGCCCAGTCTACTGCAACATTTTAATTTTAACACATTTCAAGCAATCTTTGTCCTCCTCTCCTTCCAGTGCAGCACCTAACCACAGATTTTTCCTTCTCACATTCAGTTCCAAACATAACAGTTGCTGAGTTTGCACCATATGTCCACACATCTATAAAACTGTTAAGATACTCGACTAGCCACTTATAAGTCACAGATCATGTGGTACTCCTTCAAGAGCAATAACACCATCCATTGGCAAACATCATTTTATCACTTCCTTTTGATTTTTATCATCCTCAAGCTGGGGTTCAGTCACAAGCCTGACACTGCTCTCCATTAATTCATCACCATGCTTTCACAATTCTGCTACCATAACCATATATATGAAGCCTTCACATACTAGCAGCATCAAACTCCCTTTAAGTAAACAACTAAAAATGTTGTCCTTATAACTTAGAGGGATGGAAAGAGACTCCCATGTCCAAAACACCAAGCATGCACTCTAAGAATAATATTCTTAAATGATTTATACTCAGGTATCACATTAGTATTCCCTGATTTTTTTATTACAAACTGTCTTAGGGAACAGATATGCATCATCTTACATACAGGCAACAAACTCAGTGTTTCAGAGGGCTTTGGTTGTCACAGTCTGACATTATACCTAATTTCTACTGGAGTGGCTATCTGATCTCTTCTGAAAGGCTATTTGAAAGCAATGTGAGGGATGTATGTGCACTAAGTGCCTATTCTAACAGAAGTAAAGGTCCTATGCATTTCAATAATAATAATACAACATATATGCACCCACACCCCATATATATATATATATATATATATATATACATATATATATATATATATATATATATATATATATATATATATATATATATATATATATATATGTAGGGCTACTTTCATTTAACTGGACAGTACTTCACTGAAAATCAAATGTTTGAAAAAACTTGACTGAAAAGCAATTGAATGAAAGTCCATTTGACTGAAAACTCATTTGATGGAAACCCATTTCCTTGAAAATCCAAATGACATTAACTCATTTCACTGACATCACAAACCAGTGAAAACATTCAACATAAGAAAATGCAACATCAAATAGTATTTTGCAGGGGGAAAACATTATATACAGCAAATCAGTACTTGTACACAAATTGTGTATGGTGTTTTTTCCTTTCTAAAGGGGTTGAGTAGCCATGGAGTTAGTATATATAATTAAGGGAGTGTGGGGGGCTTTAGTGGGTAATACTATTTTATGTTGTATTTTCTTATGTTGAATATTTTCAGTGATTTGTGATTCATGAAATGGGTTTCAGTCATCTGGATTTTCAGGGAAATGGGGTTGTCCAACAAAAAATGAGCCATCAAGCAGAAAGGGACTCTGCTTCTCACTCATATGATAATAAAGCACATGGGCAGATTTTGCCAGTGAAATCTTTTCCATTGTTTCAAAGGAAAATGCTTGAAAGACAGAGAAAACACAGGCATCGACCAGAAGAAATGGCAGTACAGTGAACCAGAATCTGAAGTTGGGAGATGGTGATGGGCAGGAAGAAAGTCAGAAACATGGAAATTAGTGAATAAATGTGAGACTGCAGAGCATCAATTGTATTTGTGAAATACGACTATATAAGAGTAAGTAGAAAGAGTGGACTTTTGTTGACTTTTTTAAACTTGTGGAGAACTGAAAAGCATTTGCATCACTTTGTGTCAGAGGAAGGAAAAAGGTAACTAAGTAAAACAATTTCAGTTCTTAATGGCATTTTTATGAAACTTTTGAAAATGTAATTTGCATATTTGATAACAAAGGACTTTTGGTTGTTCTTGTATGTGATAAAGTTATTCAAGTAAACATGTGCCTTTTTTCTTTTTCCTCTACTCTTTATTTCTTCTTCTTTTTTTAGTATTAAGAAATGTAGGCAGTACAGTGCAAAAAGAGCAGAAAAACTGGACAAAAGCATGTTTAAGTTAACAGGTTGAAATCTTGGGTTGTTGAGGTGAGGGATGGGGGGGGGTAAAAAAAAGCAAGTAATTATGAGAACACTGGGTATGATGAAAAGTTTTCCTTTAGCAGTAAATGTTTCAGCTTGTCTTTCAAGCTGTAGCAGGGGACTACTTTTTTCTTTTTCTTACTCTTCCATGAACACAAGATGGCAACAGGGCAATAAAATATAGAATGTCGCTTTCTTCAAGGCTAAAAGCTAATGATTTCTGAAAGCATGCAAGTTGTTTTCACATGGGGGTAAAGATAAAACAAAGAACAGACCCCAATTAATGTAAGCAGAAGCACAGGCAATAACATGTGTCTAAGCTTGGATAACCACAACATCAGGGTAATTAGGTCTTGTGTTGGCAGCTGTCTATTTGGCACAAATGTTCCTATTAGGAGGGTTAAACTTCATTATTTGAAAATGTACATAGCTATGTGTGTTTGTATTAAGCTAACAGGTTATGGGGGTGTTCTGGGGGTGTGTTTTTTAGAGTTTTTATTAAAACAAAAAGTCTTGTAAAATGTGACTGTTTCTAGTGTTGATGATAAGAAAAAACTGAATAAACAATTAACCTACCAAACATTAATGAGCACACATATCACTGAAGCTGGAAATAGACATTTAAAAACATGCCATATGTGTAACAGGTGGAAATAATGACTTCTTATCATAATGGTGATACTTTGTATATTATCTTGAAATGTGAATGATTGCACAGGTATAGACAAAAAGGAAATAATACTTAATTATATTAAAAAATTCAGAGTGCAAATAGTAATGCTATAGGAGACACATTTGGAAAGAAATGAGCACAATAATTTTTTTAAAGAAGGGATTTCAGGATGGATATTCTGCACAATATCAGGGACAAAGGAAAACATGAGCACCTATATTAATTGCTAGAGGAGCTCCAGTAATGACAAAAGAGGAAAAAAGAAAGATAATATAATTTGTTCATAGTTGATTACTAGTCTAATGACCCCAGGGGCACCTTTTTAAGCCGAACTATGCTTTCCTAGGTGAGAATCAATGGAAGATTTGTAGTAGTAAGGGGCTACTGGCATGGAATGAGGATTATGCTGCATATATTTATATTCTACCTAAAACTACTATTATGGAGCATAAACATCTTTGGGAGAAGTAATTAACTTTCAGCAGGAAGGTTTACTTATTTGTGGGGACTGGAATTTAATTTGCAGCAATAAAGATATATCAGGGTACCTACAAGGGAAAATATAACAAAAGAGAGTAGACTTCTGTCAAACTTTATGAAAACATTTGGTGTGAAAGACATGAATTTAGTAGTAGGAACTCTGAGACAATTTACAAATTATTCCCCAAGGTACAGTAAATAGGATAGACTGGGCAGAAATTATATTTCACAGGACTATATGCATTTAATTGAGAACTTTGATACATATCCAATAACTTTTTCATACCATGTGACAATAATTACTAAGATAAAAATACAGGGTAATGAAGTAATGATGAGACAATGGCACCACCCCACCTAGCAGTTAAAAAGAGAGGAATTTAAAGAACAGGTAGTGAAAATTATCCATGAGTTATTAGGGAAGATAGAAAGTACTCCAGAAGTTATAGCTAGTGAGTGAAATAAAATGAACGTAGAGTTTAAAGATAAGGTAGAAATAAAAGAAAAAGAGATCTGGTTAAAAAGAAATAAGAATTATTTAGAGGAGTTGACAAAGGTTAAAGTATTACAAACTAAGTGGTGTCTCACAGAACAAGAAGAGGTGGAATTGCAGAGTTCTAAAGAGAAAATAAGGGATTACCTGGATAACATGCATGAGTTTAGAAAGATTGCTGTTAAGCAACTCTTTTTTGATAATAACCCCAGAGCACAAAAACATTTGTCACAATAAGTTAGGCAACCAAAAGTAGAAAGGGTTGTTGCAAAACTTAGGGAGCCTATAACAAGAAAAATAACCAGAGATCCTGTAGAGGTATATGAGATATTTCAGAAATTTCATGAAAATTTGTATAAAGCAGAGAAGTGGGGAAATCAGGAGAAAGTACAAATGGAAATATTTATGGAAGACTTAAATATGCCAAGGTTAGACGTAGAGGAGGCACAACAACTAACAGTTAAGACAGGAGGATAGGAGAGGAGATAAAAATGCTGATATATGACCAATCTGCAGGAAAGCCTCCAAGAACAGATGGTATTCTAGTGGAAGTCTTGAAGCTAGGAGAGAAGAAAGTGATAAAGATCTAGAAGGTTTTGTTTAACAGTATTTTAAAAGGAGGGTAGGCACCAACATCCTGAAAAAAAAAGCCATGGTGGCTGTAATATCTATAGATGGTAAAGACCTATTAGATCCAACTTCATATAGGCCCATTTCAATTCTAAACCATAATCATAAAGCATTTATATATATAATGGATAAAAGAATGGCAAAGGTGATGCCATTATTGATAGATGTGGATCAATGTGGAGCTTTTCTCCCCAGGCCTCCACTGAAAATTGGTTTCTGACCCAGTCAGACTTTCCTGGTCACCAAATGTCAATAAATAAATAAATAAATAAATGTGGTTTTGTGGAGGGGAGGCAAACATTTGATAACATTAATGGAACAATGATGATTCAGAAGGATGCAGAATATAAGAAAATACCACTGTTGTTTGTGGGTCTTGAATTATAGAAAGTATTTGACAGAGTAAACTGGGATTTTATGAGTAGGGCAATGGAAGCATTTGCATTTCTTGATACAATAATAGGGTTAATGAGAAGGATCTATGAGGGATCAGGGGCAAAAATCAGAGTAACAGGGTTCCTCTCTGATAAGCTGTATCTGAACTAGGCAGGGGTGTCCTCTTTCCTCTTTGTTATTTGTGTTATATTTAGAACCATTGGCAAAGAAAATAAGGGACTCAGAAATTTAAGGATATAATTGGTGTGGTTTTCAAGAAAAGTTGGGTTTATTTTCAGATTTTATTAGTTTGTACCTAGTGGAACCAGAAAAGGACATCTCCGTGTTAAGGAACATTCTGAGACAGCCCCCTTTTTTTGCAATATAAAATTAATGAAGATAAAACAAAGGCTATAGCTATAAACTATGTACCCATACAAGGACTGGTTCAACAATACCCATATTTATGGGGATATGATAAAATAAAGTACTTACAAGTATGGATTAAAATAATTCTGTTATGGTAACTAAGGATATGTAGGAAAAGACTAAACAAAAGCTAACAAAAAACACGCAAAGCTGGAAGCTCTTGCCTATGGATATGGATAGCAAGATACAAGCAGTAAACATTATTTTAGTCTCTTTAGTTTTATGCACAGGTCAGGCATATTTTAATCAACCAAAGCAGAAGCTGTGGATAGTAATTAAGAAAGAGGGAAAGGGTTTTATTTGGAAGAAGAGGGCAAAAGTCAAGTGGATAAGTTGATCCTCCTAATAGAACAAGGAGGTTTAGGATTATCTGATTTGAATGGATATTTTAGAGCTACACAGTTAAGGCTCATACATAAAACAAGAAGATGGCTACATTTCTAATTTAAAATGGATAATTATGAAGCAAGGGGTAATTCAATAAATAAGGAAAGAATTGGATTTTGGACCCAAATCCCTAAGGAGAATCATAGTCATTCAGAATATTATATTCATAAAGTAGCAGAAAGTATGCTAAGAATTAAGCTAACATGGTAATGGGGAAAGAAGATTCTCTCACAGCATACTTCTTGACAATTATTGTGTTACAAATGGAATTTACTCCTTATTTGTGAAATGAATTTGCCTGTATTTGTGTTTTCTGAACAGGGGTAATATACAAGTCTAGCATACTTTTAAATACAGGCATGTTTATTTCATCCAACTGTACTTTATAACAATAAAAGCATATATGTAAAGCACTTTTCGTTTTTCTTATTAAAAAACTTCAGACTATTACTATATATATATATATATATATATATATATATATATATATATATCACTGACTCAATTTATACATTTAGTTTCATTATGTCTACATCTGATTGCCAAGCTTCCTCCACACCCCCCTTTCTTATTAAAAGCATGCTCAATGTTTTTTTTAAATTTTCAAACATTTTGCAGTTTGTAAATCCACAAATACAATGAATAGATATACATAAATCAATAAGAAAGTAGACCCATTTAAAACCAGACGCTCCAACCTTTCACTGAGCTAATGCTTTTAATTTTAAAACACTTGAAATTGAAACATTTTCATTTAACCCCGGCCAATCTGTAACATTTAGCTGTAGTTGTCAATATAATTCAGCTCTTTCGAGGCATAAAGTCCAATCCCCTCCCTTGTCATTAACTTCAATTTTCTCCAAAATAATTAATTTAAAATAATGTCCTTGACTTTCACATGCATGTTTATAAAGTGCACTTGTTTCTTTTTTAATTTTAATGTCCCTTATGTGCTCATACACTTTTCTTGAGTTTTCCTCAGTTTTTCCCACATAAAACCCACTACAAGAGCAGCACAGAGCACAATAGACCACTTTTTTCTGTGATGCAATTACATTTTTTGGATATAGTAATAAAATTATTGTTAATGCAAAAAACATTTTGCCTTCAAGAATGAATTTACAATATGAAGAAGCACCACATTAGGACATAGTCGCATTTTTTCTAAAGTATGATTTCTTTCAAAAATGCTTTTCAAGTTCATTCCTCTCCTATAAACAATATACGGTTTATCATCTACTTCTTTTCTTACATCTTTACCATTATTTAATATTATCTAATTTTTTTATAAAATTTTCTTACAACTGTCAACATTAAATGTTGTGACAAAGGAAGGTTTATACTGTATGTTCTGTTCCACTTGTTTGTCCCCCTTTTCTTCCAATCTTTCATCAAGTTCGATGTATTGATTATTAAATGAAGGTTTCCCTAAAATTGGTACATAAAAATATTTCTCCCTTTTATTTATAACTTCCAACATTAAGCTGTTTATAATGCTTAAGGGATACCCTTGAATTAGCAATTGCAAAGTCATCCCCAGTGAAACAGTAGGGCCAAAGCATAAACCACTGGTTGCCACAATCAGCTGTAAGCAGTGGTCAGAGAAAGCTCTATCAACAGAGACTAGGCTGAAGACCTGGAAATTGACTGGAGATAAAGCACAATAGTCCAAGGAATTACTCAGGAATCTAGCCCTTCAGGAAGAAGATGAAATAGGTGGAGTTGAAGAAGAATGGTAGCGCCTCAAAACAGCATGTGTGAGGACTACAGAACAGACATGTGGCTGAGCCAGGTATGGAAATAAGGTATATGAGGAAAGCTGGGGATGGAATGCAGACGTTCAGGAAATCATCAAAAGAAAGAAGAGTGCAGGAAGAAGTGGGAGATCAAAAAGACAGATCAGGCTAAGAAGGAATACTGGTTGGCAATCAAAGACGGTAAGAGAGGAATTGCAATAGCAAAGAACAAGAGAAAGGCACTCTGTCACCTTCTGAAAAGTGACTCGGTAGACTGCACAAAGAACCTATATCAGGTTGCAAGACAGAAAGATAAAGAAGCTAGACAGGTTTCATAAGGGATGTCAGCAACAACCTGCTTACCAGTCTGTAGGACATCAAAGACAGATTGAAGAAGTACTTCTAGCAGCTTCTGAATGAAGAAAACCCCACAGTAGCCATGCTGCCTAGCTACAGCCTACATTGAAAGAGGAAGAGCTGAAGTTAGAACAGCACTAAGGAAAATGAAGTTAGGGAAAGCAGTAGGTTCAGAAGAGGTCACAGCAGATAGGATCAAAATGTTGTATGAGACAGGAAAGAAATGGCTCCTGAGGGTAATTATAGCAGTATGGAGAGAAAGGTGTATCCCAGATGACTGGAAATTATGCACACTACTGCCAGTGTACAAGAACAAAGGAGACATCCACAAATGCGGGCAGTACAGTGGTATCAAATGTCTGTCACACTCCTTGAAAATTCTGGAGAGGGTGAGTTATGGAAAGTAAGATGGGAAATGAGAAGTCCAGATTTAGATCAGGATGCAGCACAAATGACCCAGTATTTAAAGTGAGACATTTTAGAAGTAGCTAGAGATGAAGAAAGAATGCAACTGGACATACATAGACCTCGTCCCAAGAAAGCTTATTTGAGCAGTCCTGCAGTGAAATGAAGTCCCAAAAACATTGGTAGAGTCAGTGCTGGCTATGTACAAGGACCCAATGATTCAAGTAAGAACAGTGTTCGGTTTCACAGAGGGGATCCCTGTGAGAGTAGGTGTGCATCACGGTTTAGATCTGAATCCACTGCTATTTATAGTGAAGACAGACTACATGAGCCAACAGATTGGAGGGGACAGATCAACAAAGTTGTTGTATGCAGACAATGTGGCATTATAGGCACACTCTGAGCAAGAACTTCAGCAAAGAATAAGGGGAATGGAATGCAAAACTGAAGGTGCATGAGATGAAACTGAATCCAGATAAGACAATTGTAATGGCAGCAAATGAGGAAATAAGAAGCTGTGATTTGAGATAGAAAGGAAATAGTGAAAGAGTTTAACAGTCTCAAGTATCTGGGAGGGGTGGTTGAGGAGAAGGAAAGTCTGAATAAGGAGGTCAATGCTAGAATCAGAGTGGCTGCAATCAGCTGACTCAGAGTGTCAGGGGTAGTATACGACAGAAAAATGCCAAAATAGTTGAAAAGTAGGGTGTACAAAACAGTGGTTCCATTGTATGGTACAGAAACCTAGGCAGGAAAGGCAGATCACTTGAATAAGCTAGAGGTGATGGAAATGAAGTGCCTGAGATGGGTCGTAGAATGCACACTATGTAACAGATGAAGAGATGAGGACATCAGAGCAGAATCCAAAGTAGCTCCAGTTGCAAAGAAGGTCAGAGAACAGGTTACAATGGTTTTGCCAGATGTGCGGGAAAGAAGTGGACAATCTGGGGAAGATGATTTGAGACAGATGGGATAAAGGTAAGAGAAAACAAGGATGTCCAGCAAATAGATGGATGGATTGTGTGAGAGAGGACCTGTGTCAGTCAGACATGACTACCATAAGGGTAGGAGAGTGGCATTGAATCAAAAGGGAATGTGACAGTTGTGACACAACACTCCGACCCCATGTAGAAAATGGGGAAAAGGAGGTTGATGATGATGATAATACAGTTGTGGAAGGAAACTTTGCATAACAGTAGATGTTCAAATGATCACTTTAGCTATATGGGTTATAGCCTGTCAAGGATGTAACAATCAGCCAGCTTCCAAAGCTTCATGGCACCTTCCATACACCCAGACCATTAGTCTGCTAAAAAGATAGGTTTAGTTACCAAGCCATTCAGTACTTTCATGTCAACAGAAAAAGTGAAGCTGCACCATGAGAGGTTAATGCTAGGAACAAAAAAAAAGGGTCAATACCCTGGCACAAACACACCAAAACAAATTAAAAAATAAACAAACAAAAAAAAACAAGTAGGATGGAAGAAGGGAGTGGCTACTACAGCAGTGATCATTCAAACATCTACAGTTATGGTAAGTTTACTTACATAACTGTATTATGCTCATCATACTGATCACTGCTGCATTAGCCTTAACTATGTGGGTAGAGTACCCTAGCTTACTACATTTTGGAGGTGGAAGGATTAAGGTTCAGGAGCTCCAGGCAAATGGTCCTAGTAAAGCCTGATCTAGACCTAGAGAAGGAATCAAGCTTGAAATGCCTTGTAAACATATGTATGAAGTACCAAGTTGCTACTTCTAGAATACTTCTAGAATCATACCCTTTCTAAAAAGCCATAGGTGAAGTGAAAATGACCTATAGAGAGGGCATTGACTATGTCTGTAATAGTTTTGTTGTGGTGAGTATAACAGAAGGTAATAGCCTTAGATGACCATTTGGAAATACTCTGCTTTGACACAGGCAGTTCCTTCTTCTTACCTGCAAAAAGAAATGAACAACTGATCTGAAGATCTGTAAGATATAGTTCTGTCAAGAGAGCACCTGAGTTGTCTGTGAATATCCAAAGTATGGAGTATCCTTTCTCTCTCATTTTGAGGTTAGGGAAAGAAAATGGGGAGATAGATAGTTTGGCTTAAAGTAAACTTGGATATCATTTCACGCATAAAAGAAGGATAATTCTCAAAGAAAACTTGTCTCTGTGGAAAATGAGATAGGGCTAACTCACCATAAGGCCTTGCAACTCAGATTATCTTCTTGCAGAGGTCAGAGCAATCAGTAAAATAATTTCCCATGTTAAGAACCTCAAGTCGGACAGATTAGCTGGTAAGTGATAGCTTCTCTAATGCAAGATTAAGATCACAAGGTGGCACCTCCAGTTTTCTTGGAGGCCTCTTATGAAAAAACCTTTCAAAAACATTTTGATACGAGAATGCATTGAAAGAGAAGGACCCATGGCAGATATGCTGAAATGGCTCATAAGTGAACCTTGACAGAGGAGTTAGAAAGGTTGTAAGATAGTAACTCACACAAATATTGTAAAATAAGAGAAACACTAGCCTTGACTGGGTGCTGGTTATGTTGTTGGCACCAATGAGGACACCTTCTCCAATTGCTAATATATCATTTTCTAGTAGTAGGTTTTCGTGTCTCTGTTAGTACCTGCTGCATGTCCTCAGTAAATAGGTGCCTGAAGGGAATTAAGACCATATCATCTAGGCAGTCAGTTGAAGTTGATTGGGGTCGAGATCTATCAATCACCTCTGATCTTGTGTAAGTAGATCCATTCTGAGAGGAAGCTTGTGGTAATTGTCCCTGGCCACTTCCAAAGAAGGAAGAACCACTCTTGTCTGGGCCAGAAGGGAATCATCACAATGATGCTGGGGAATTCCTTTTGAATCTTCAGAAGTGCCCTGGATATCAATCAAAAGGATAGAAAACCATACAGGAACATCCCTGTGCAAGGAAAGAAAATACATCTGTCTTTCAAGTCTTCCACAGAGTTCTGGAGCAGAATCTTGCCAGCTGATTGTCAAGAGAACAGTCAGATAGATCTACATGAACACCCCACAGACAGATCAAATCTTGGAAGATCCCCGATCTAGTTTTCATTTGTGACAGTCTAACCTTGTCATGTGCGATTTTGCTATGACTGAATATAGGATGCCTGTAGAGTGAGATTGTGCTTTGAAGCTATATCCCAAGCTAACATGGCTATTCTTCAAAGAGGATATGACCTGATTTCCCTTTGCTTGTTGATGTACCACAATATTGTGGTATTGTCTTTAACAATGTCAAGAGGTCCAGGGGACCAAACCTGATTGAGAGAGTTGAGTGTCTTGATCAGGGCAAGCATCTAACTTAGATTTATGTGCTTGTATCTTTCCTCAGTGTCCACCATACCATGTACTTTTATCCCACCTGGAACTGCTCTCCAAGGTAAGTTTGAGGCATCTGTGGTGACTGACTGCTTTGGAGCAGGAAGAGAGAAAGGGAGACCTGGGTTTAGAAAAGTTTGCTGTCTCCACCAAGTAATTTTTCTTTGGCAAACCCCAGCACTGGGATTTGAAAAGATAAATGATAGTGGTGTTAGGACCACAGATACTTCAGATACCATTGTATCTTTATCATGTGGAATCTCAGAGGTATCATGAGAATCATAGATGCCAAAAGACTCAAAATCCTTAGGTATTCTCTGAAATGAAGTCTGAGAGGAAACCTTAGAAACAGATCTAGCTATAGCTCTGTTTTTTCCTGTGGAAGGAAAACACTTTGAACTGAGGTGTCTTGCTGAAACCCAGGAGAATAAGCCTATGTGAAGGAGTCAAAAAAGACTTTTGAATGTTCTCTTGGAATCTCAGCTTGTGTAAGAGATCTCTCACCCTAGCAAGAGATTCCTGACACTTTGAAAAAGACTGCAAAGATAAGCAAGTTGCCTAAATATGGAAAAACATGGACACCTTACAGCCTGCAATGAGAAATAACTGGAGCTAGACACTTTGTGAACATTCTTGGTGCAGTGGATAATCCAAAGGTTAAGACAGAAAACTGACAATGGGATCCAGACATACAAAAGCTCAAGAAATGTCTGAAGTCTGGATGAACTGGGATGTGATAAGCATCTTTTAAATCTAATCTTAAATGAGGAAGAAAAGGTAACAGGCTGTGAAGTTACAGTATTTTGAACTTGGGCACTATCATAAACAGGTTTAGGAAAGAAAAATCCAGAACTGGTCTACAAGCATCATCATTCTTTGGCACTAAACATTTCCTTGAATAAAAACCTTTCCCAACTTGGGATGGAGGAAATGGTTCTATCATTTCCTGGGACAGCATGTGATGAAGGACTGGTGGAAACAAAACAGTACGGTCTGGAGGATGAGGAACTATCACCTGGAAAGGAGGGATTTTCTCCCACTGCCATCAGTAACCCTGATGAATGATCTTCAGGACTCATTTGTTTGAAACTATCCGTTGCCAAAGAGAAAGGTGGAGATTCAGATATTTTGGAAAGGAAAATGGACTGCCAGGATGTTAGGGGGGACAGGGTCCCTTAAACGGTCATTCTTACTTGTTGGACTGTCCTTGGTTTTGGGGGAGTGAGTCCCTGAATTATTTTTCAAGTCCCCCTGCCATTTCTTCTTAAACGTCTACTTTCACACATTTTGGTGAGACTGTTTATTTTGTTTTTTTGCTGAAATTGGATGCAAAGTTAGAGAATCCCTAAGAAAATATGGAAAAGAAGGGTTGACATATCTTAAAAATTCCCTTTATCAGCTTACCTCTTTCATCACAGTTTTTGATAATCTCTGCTGCAGAGGAACCAAAAACTAAACCTCTATCTAAAGGAGAATTTAAAATCTCATTTTCACAACATCTGGAAGGTTCTGAGAATGCAGCCCGGTAAACCTCATTAAAACAGTGCAGTGGCCATAGCAACATAAGTAGTATCAACAGAGTAATACACACACTGTAAACAATTAGTAGTCACCTGTGCAGTAGAAGAAACTTAAGTTATTTAAAGCAGATTTTTCCTCACAAGAAGAAACTGCAAACAAAATAATCCTCATACTTGCCCAATTAGTCAGAATAAACTTTAACATATGAGCCTGACAATTCAAAAATCTGAAAATCAAAGTTGCAGACGCATAGGCTTTTTTTCCATGTTTATCAGAAAGAATAGGATTAGAATTAACCAAATGCTTAGCAGCAGTGGGATTAACTAAATCTATAACTGCTGGTTCTGGTTTGGGATAAGTGTATAAAAATGTAAATGATTGAGGAACTTTATACATTTTGTCTGCCATTTTATGGGAAGCAGGCTGACTATCAGTAAAATTGCAGGCAGTAATACACATGTCCTCCAAAACTGCTGGAGGAATGGCTGTAGGTTCTGGAAACTGCTTTTGTAATAGATCATTGTATTTTCTGAGGGACTGAGACACCTCAGCATTATCCCACTGAAAACACTGACACATTCTAGAAATAGTCTCACAGAAACATAAACTCCCATGGGGGATCAGAAATTGAACCCTCCTATGAGTCTCAGTCAGTAAACGGAGTAGAAAACCCTGCATCTGTTCCTTCATCTTCCTGTCCAGATTCAGAGTCATGAATCTCTTCAGGGAAAGAAGAAACCACCTTAAAAGAGGAAGAATCAATACCCTGAATTAAACCCTGAGCCTTGTCTAAGGAAGTTTGAGGAGTAGAGACAGGTTTAGTTTTCTGTTTCTTTTTGTCAGGAAGAATGGGGCCAATAGTGTTATTAACCACAGCAGCAGCTTCCCCAGGGATGGGCATAACATTCTGACCAAACAGGGAAGTCTTCCCAGGACCAAAAAGAGTGGCTCTCCTCTGCCTAATGAGGGGATTGCAATAGCCACAGAGGACAGGGCTGGATTAAACCCCCCTGGTCTATAGTGACTATAAGTGCTACATCAGAGGAATCCAGGTAAAAGATGAGTGATCTGAGAAACTGGTTTTGGCCACAGCAGTCACCCACACATGGCTGAGGCAAACTGCTAGCCTGCTTTAGTGGCAAAGCCTGTCTGACTACCTTTTTCTTTTCATGGCTGTAAGAGGGGCCAACCATGGTACTGGTAGATTGTTTCATGGTCAAGCTGAAAATGGTACCTGTTTCCTGGAGAAAACTAACCACATAAGCTGGTGAAACATTTAGTCTTTAAATGTCACTTCTTTTATGAAAAAACACAATAAAAAATCACTTTACACACTTTGTCAGCCTCACAAAGTAAAATAAACACAATTTCTCCACAGGAAAAAATGGTTTTCAACTAATTTAAACAACTTTTAACCTGGAAGGAAAAATGCACTCCAATTTAAAAGTACAGATAATTCTCATGACAGTCCATTAAAACACATACTCCTAACTTAAAATAACTTTCCTAAGCAGAAAGCACAAAAAAAAATAATTTTTTAATGTGGAAAGTTTTTCCCAAAAGCGTACATATATGCCCAGCAAAGGAACAACATATGCAGACTGTCGATTCTTGAAGGCTCACAAAGAAGTTCTGACCAAACCTGTCTTTTTAGTCAGCTCAGCTCAAGTGGATTAATGGTTTGGGCATGTCAAAGGTGCCCTGAAGCTTTGGAAGCTGGCCAGCTGCTATATCCTTGCCAAAGTACATCTCTATCTAAGGCTACTGAGGCAGTAATCAATATGATGACTATATGAGTTCATCAAGGACTGTTTTTTATAGTTCAAAGTGAGATTTGAGTCAAATCATAGCAGCAGGTAGGTTACTTTGTGTAAGAAGAGTTGTGATAATCTGTTAGGGTAGTTGAAGAACTTAAGGTAGTTGAAGAACTTAAGACATTTAATTTTCTTGATTAAAAATCTTTGGTGCCTTTTCACTGGAGTAGGATGCTTGGATTTCTACACTGTAACACCTTTCAGTAGATATATTTCTAAGTGAATGTGATGTATTTCATTTTCAGATCATACTACTGTAGATTAAGTACTGCGGTGGTGGTGCTGCGGTAGCATTGTCGCCTCACAGTTTGACGTTGCCCGTTCGATTCTCAGTTAGAGCGTCTTCTGTGTGGCGACGTGTGAACGGGCGTTCCTTCGTTGAAGGTTGTGCGTAAGGCTCGGCAAGCCAGCACGCAAAACTCTACTGTCAATCATTAGCGGACCAGAGTTCCGCTGTGGCGACCCCTAACCGGGAAAAGCCGAAAGACACAAACAAACTACTGTAGATTAAGTAGCATATTTTGAAATCTAAAAGTTGTGTTTCACAAGGGCATTCATATATGCCTTGCAAAGGCTTGTGGTCTTTCCTTACTTAATCAATTTTACCATAGCTATGTTCTATCTGAGCTTATTTCTTTTGTGCATTTGTAAATATTCTTGGAATTAAGGTAACTGGTCTGTTCTCATGTAGGATCACAGCTTCTATACCATTTACTTTTAACATAATTGGCGTACTTATATCTCTGTACTTTAATGATGGAACACCAACAACTAGTTTCATAAACATTTGAAATAAAATTTCATGTTTGTAGCTCCAGCTTTCTTTCATAAATTTCTTAGAGCCATAATTGTCTCAAATACATTACCTACAAATTCTATAAAATGCTGCATCATTCATAGAAACATGTATAATGACTGTTTGCCTTCTGGACTTGGAATTTGTATGTAGATCAGCTCATATTTTTTTCTGTATCCCCCGATATTACACAACGATCCATGTATTTTAGACACGTATTTCAGACCTTTTATTCTGATTTTACATTTGCTCTTATTTAGCTTGTAATTAGACTGACTTATTCTATTCAGTAACTGTATATGCCTCTTGTCATGACATTCTTGTTTTATATCCCAGACTAACAGAGCAACATTTTTATTTATTTTATTTCACATTTATTGACCGAGTATGTTTGAGTGAGCTGAGTAACCCTTTTTCAGCAGAGACCCGGGGAGAAAAGCTCCACATAAAAATACAATTAACAAGTTACAAGGCATTTAGCAGCAGACAAAATTCATAATTCTTAAAATAATCACACAAATAGATATTAGTAATATATCATACATGAATTAGAAAAATTCAATATACGGTTTCATATCACAGTACAGTAGATATTGACAGTAACATTTTGTCAGGTGATGTAGCATTTGTTATTTCCAAAGTATGTTCCCAGAGGTTGTAAGCAGATGGTGATTATGGAGGGTGAGTGCAATGGCAGACCCAGTGACTTTTAAAGTACTCTTTGGTGGCTGATTTAAATTGTTTAGGATGTGTGAGGGCCCTGATTTCTAGTGGAAATTGATTCCATGCAATAGTTGGGTTATAGTTATAAACACTGCACCCTGATTTTTGTCTTGGGTTTATAGACTTGTAGCAGGTCTTGGTTAGAGCTCCAGAGAGTTCTAGTGGGAGAATAGTAGGAGATGATGGAAGATAATGTTGGACAGTATGAAGGTTGGTATAGGATGGAGTGAATGATCTGGAGCTGAGAGGGGAGAAGTAGATGGGGTAGTTCGAGACAGTTTAGGTGTTTTAAAGAGACACAGTGATGGGATTTGTATGTTGGCTGAGTGGCAAATCTAGCTACTTTGTTATAGGTTGCTTTGAATCTGCCCAGGAGTGAAGAGTTCAGATTTGTGAGTGTTTGGGAGCTGTATAATAGGGTGCGTAGTAGGTAGGCATGAGAGAGAATGTTTGGCCTCAGTTATAAGGAATTTCTTGTTTCTGTACAGGAGCCCTAATTTCTGTTGGGTTTTCCTAATACAGTTGTTAATATGGAAGTCGAATTTCAGTTGATCATCGATGGTGACACCTAGAAGTTTAGTGCTGGATTCAACTTCAATTAGAGTATTATTAAAAGAGGGTATGGAAAAAGTGGATTTAATATGGTTTTGGGGAGAAAGAGTAACAATTTTGTTTTTTTAGGGTAGAGAATGAGTTGGTTATTGGAGAGGCAGGTTTTAACTGAGTTAAAGGATGTCTGAGTAGCTGAAAAGAGTACACAGGGTGAGTTGGCAATAGTGATGACTGTAGAGTCATCAGCGTATTGTACTAGGAAAGACAGAGGGCAAGAGGTATAAGTAGGTTAGAAGAGTCATTAAAAAGTAATGGCCCAAGTATAGAGCCCTGAGAGACTCCCATTTTTACTGGAAGTGGGGGGAACTGTGCAGAGTGCCATTTAATATTTATATTTATAACACTTTTCAAGCATTCAGTTATTTGAGAAATAGCTCTTTGGTACACCCCTGCCACTAATGAAATACCAAACAGAAGTCTAAGGAATTTGTATCTTCTTACTGAAGTATTACCACAATCTGGAAGTTTTTTCATCTAGCTTTATCTGCCAGAAACTCTGGTTTGTATCTATTTCTGAAAAGAACTTGGTATTTTGGCATCCACAAGATCACTTTTTTAATCATAAGCAGTGATTGTGTTCTATTTTATTCATTCTATTTAGATCTAGCTGATTAATACAGATCCAAATGCTGTCTCTCCCTCTTTGCAAAAGTGGCCATGCTATTCACCCATTCGCTTGGTTCTCACTTTTTTCTTAGTGACACAGACGCTTTCTGTTTCCTTTAATTCTTATTCAGTTTTACTTATGATTGCTACCAGTACTTTTCTAGAAGCATGTATCATAGACATTGCACCAGATTTATATTTGTATATTACATTCTCATGGTAAGCTTTCTAAGCCTGTAGATAAATCAACAGTCATGTAGGATATCATTGCTGTGGTTCTCTACAGAATCAGAAATATCACTGCGATTGTGGGAATGACTCTCAACAAATACAGTCTTTGCTTTTACCACATGAATTTTTGTTTACCATTCCTAGCCTCTCACAAGCCACACAACCCAAAATATTAATGAAATTAATTTCTTTAAGTCCAACTAGCTGTATGGACTCAGCAATAACTAACAGGACTAAATCATCTTCCTCAAGGAAGAATAAACCTGTCTGGTGGACAGTAGCAATAAACAAACTCTATAATAAAAGGAAAAAAATGCTGTCCAGAACCAAGAAGGAGTAGGTGCCAAGTTGAAAGCAATCTCTCCTTTATCTGAATGAGCAAATAAAGTCAATGGTGAAATCCTTTAAGGCTAACTTCAAGTCTAAATTGGCCACATCCACTAAGGACAATCATAAGACCTTCTTTACATATGTCCACAATCTCAAAGTAACACCCAAATCTGCTCTGAACTTGTGGTCAATAACACCACATACACAAATGCCATAGATACAGCCAACCTGCTGGCAGACAGGTTCAGTGAAAACTTCACCCCCTGCCCCCCCCCCATCAGTAAACCAGGACATCCCCAGCACCTGCCCCCTCCCCTCATCACCAGAGAGCAGGTCTTTAATGCCCTCTCAAAGGCAAAAAATACAGTCTCTATGGGACCAGATAACATCCCTGGCTGTATCCTACATGAACTCAGGCATGAGTTCTCAGCATCATTAGGCACCCTATTCAAGCAAAGCCTGTGCACTGGCTTCATCCCAGCTAAATAGAGTAAGCCACTGTCATCCCTCTACACAAAGGGTGGAACACCCACTGACTCAGGAAATTATAGGCCCATCAGCCTAACTAGCCTCATCTGCAAGGTCATAGAACACATTATCATGGAACTTGTAAACAAGGACATTGGCAACCTCCAAACACTTGACCCCATATAGTTTGGTTTTGTCAAATGGAGATCATACCTGTTAAACTTGGTCTATTTCTTCGAAACAGTCACCAAAGCCGTGGACTAGGGGAAGACGGTGCACACCACCTACCTTGACCTAGCCAAAGCCTTCAACACTATTCCCAACTCGGGCATATAGATAAACTATCCCAGGTAGGCATCAACCCATATGTTACCAGATGGGTAGCTAACTGGATCCCTGATACAACCCACTCAGTCAAAATAGGGGAAGCCACCTCTAGTAGTAGACCTGTAACGAGCAGTATACCCCAAAGATCGGTCTTGGGGCCTCTACTGTTTGGGATATACTTTTCTGAGGTGCAAGCCAAAACCAGTGGTCTGTGGCTGACCAAGTTTGCAGATGACTGCAAGCTGGGTGCTATCTTAAATTCCCCTAGTGATGTGAACATACTCCAAGATAGCCTTACCCAGACTAATGACTGGTGCCAGAAGCATGACCTCAAACTGAATGCCAAGAAATGCATCATTATCCCCTTTGGGGAAAATGGCATCCCCACTAATTACCGCAATACTAACAACGTACTAAGAAGGCAATCAGTCACGAGGGACTTAGGCACCCAAGTTGATAGCAACCTGATTTTTGACCACCACGTTGCTTCCATTGTACGGAAGGCTTTTTACACAGCCCACCTCATAAATAATGGTATTTCATCCAGGAACAAGGAGGTCATAACATCCTTGTACTCCTCCCTTATCAGACCCATTATTGAGTACAATGCCCCCTTTGGCATGTGCCTTGCCAAGCACATGCAGCAGCTGGAGAGACCACAGAGGTTCCTGACCAGGAAGTCCAGGGTCTCAAACACCTATCCTGTACAGATAGGCTAAAGGCCCTGTCCCTCTACTCAGTCTCATACAGACTGCTCAGAGGTGACCTGTATCTGGCATACAAGGCCATCTCAGACCCAGCCTTGATGGAGTTGCTGCATATCCATAAGTCAAAATCTACTTGCACAACCCACATGTAAGGCCCTAACCTGGTCTGTGACATTAATAGAACTTGTTGGTGGGATAGAATTGTGTCCCAAAGACTCCCCCATCTGTGGAATAGACTCCCTCTCCATGTCAAGCAGAGTACCACTCTAACCCTCTTTAACAGGAACCTGGATGACTGGATGGGAAACAAAAAATACACCCCTGGGATCCTGCCTGTGTCCCTGCTGGACAGGGGAAGCAGGTGCTGACTTTGAGAGAACATGGGTGAAATTCTTGGCAAGGCTTATAACGGCCTCCGGGCCAATAGCCTAGTATCATTCTATGACCCTATGAACTATTTGAAAAAGAAACAACTTTCTTAGTTTTGTACATATATGCCAGCTGTTTTTGACCTACTGCCAAAGGTATGTCTTGGCAAGCAACACAAACACACACACACACACACACACACACACACACACACACACACACACACACACACACACACACACACACACACACAAAACACTGATGGCTGCTTGAATGTCAGATGCATTGTCACTTGATCTCATGCAGTAAACATGAAGGGCTTCAAAGACTTCTCATTACAGAAACAATGGTAATCAATCTTTAAGGAAATCTAAAGATGCCACTTGTTCCTGAAGGAGGGAGAAGTAAAACTGGATATCATTTACTTAAAAGTGATACCTCAAAATCATTCCCTTGAATACTACCTAATGAAGCCATTCTTTAAAGAAAAGAAACTCCAAAACAGATTCCGGCAGACTCTTACAGTGTAAGATGTAGAGGGTAATCTTAAGAAAATATTGTTGCCTATACAACTCTCTGGGCATGCTACAAGAATTAGAAGGAAAACAATTCAATGACTCTGGAAGAAATAACACATTTGCTGTGCAGATACTCCATCAGGATGTTATGGTCCATGATGTTGAACGACAGTGAGAGATCAAAACAGACCAAGAGTAAATAAAAAGGTTGATCTTCACTCAGTTCATGACAGCTCATAAATAATCATCTCAAAACACAATTGAATGTAACCCCAAATTTCAAAGTAATGTCAAATGTTTTTCAATGATGCTGTGCCCCAGTTACCCCTCCTGTGATGGACCTTATCCCCCACCCCTCTTTCTTAACTATGCCAACTATGAGGATGCACTCACATAGAGAAAGTCTGAGAGAGGGTATTGGTTTTTCAAACTGCAATAGTTCAGTGATTTTTTTTGTTTGGAAAGTGATAACTGAAGCTTCATTTGCAGTAGATAGAAACATCACAGTCCTCATTGTCATCCTTATAGTCTAGAAAATAACTTAACCAAAGACCTCTAGGCAAGATAACGGAGGCTTGGATGGACTAGATTCCAGTATTTATATTGTAGAATTTATGCCAAAAATCAAATTTGTGACTTTAGAGTAGTCATCAAAATGAAAGTCACATCATAACCAAGCCTGCAAGAACTGCGCTAGATCACTGCATAACCCTATGAGTAGGCCTTGGAAAGCCGTCTGCCTAAATCTCTTAGAGAAAAAAAAATGAGCAACAGTCTCAAAGTCAGAGGCAGAAAAAAGCATGATGATTAACTAAGACAAGCTGGACTGAACAATTTGCTGAATAACTGGAACAGTTCTGTTGGCAGATTCAGTCCAACAGACCTCTCCTTGGACAAGAACACTATCTTTTTTGTATATAAAATAATATTTGTTCAGTTGATGTCTTTCCTTAAAAGGCCAGGATTTGCATTGGGATTCTGTCTTTCATTCTTACATTCTTGTGACTGCAGAGTTCCTGGTCAGATCAAGGCTCATGAATCTCAGTAGAAGTGGGGTGTATGTAAAGTGAGGCAAGATGGTCAAGTGTCAGTATTGGTCCTATTAAAGGACACCTTCATTTCCAAAGGGAGCTGGTCAAGTAATGGAATTAGGTTAAAATATGTTATATCACTCAGGTCATTGTATTCCACAACCGCTGGATTGGGATATAGGAAGTGCCAAACAAAATGGAACAGATGATTGTCAGACCAAGAAATTAATTCCATCACCAGCTATGAAATGGTCACATCTGTCTAGAAAATCAAGTCCACAGAATAGACTTTATGATCAGACACAGTGATTAATAACCTGACAAAAGGGACTGAATAATTACAAAAGATGATGGGAAAGTCACATAAAATTAACTAGCTTGGGGGCAAAAATCAGTGAGCCAGACAGAAAGTTGGTGGACTCTTGTAGAAATTAGTTTACCTTACCTGGTAAGCATGACATGAAAATAACCCGACATTTTTCCTTTTGAATATGACACAGACAGAAGTGTTGAATTCCCTACAAAATATTGTAGGCAGTTCCAATGAGGATCTACAACAGAAAGACCCTTCCTCAACCATCCCATCTAGTTGAGGGCAATATATAACAGAAGAGAATGATGCAACATATGTCGCTAGATACAGACTGAATTTACTGTTTGGACAAGTCTCTCTTACAGGTGAAAAGGTAGTATGTCTTAGACACTGAAATTATGCCTGTTTTGCTGCAGAGACCTCATATTCATATATAGTGCCCTAAATGTGGCAAACTGACCTGTAGTGGGCATAACACTTCCTCAGTATTCCTATAAGACAAGCTGGTACTTCTCCCTAAGATAGCAATGAGTTACCTAGTGGAGATAAATCCATTCACTTATGGGGAGCCCCCCAATATGGCCCATAACTGGTCTCTACCCTATGCTTTCTCAGGATCCCTAGATGTTTACAACTAAAAAAGGCACTTGATGGGAGTCTGAGAGACGTAAAAGTGTGGACAGCATTAAAAGATCCCTGTCATAAGTAAGACAGACCCCTTATGATAAGCACACTATAAAATGGTAGGCTTTAAAAATGCTTTAAAATCAGTATAACTTTTAGAACTTAAAGAGCAGACTCGGTAAAATATGCATCATGAAAATAAGACAATAAAACATTAATAACTGGTCATGTAAGGAGTAAATTATATATCATAAAACTTATTATATGATATATAGCACTACCTAAGTTATACTAATGAACAATCTAGTACAATTCATTGAAAGCTTGGGATCAGTAAAATAGTGCCTTAAATAATAAAAGATTAAAGTTCAATAAATGAAACAACTTTAAATTGGCATAGTTACAGGTGGTTGCTGCAATGGTGGTTGATTGGCTATATTTCAAAAATATAATATTGTGGTGCATTTCACAGCAATACTTTACAAACCAGCAGAGTGCTTTCAAAGAGTGTTTGCCCTTTTCTCCACTGTGGTGAGACTGTGGAGTTGGTATATTAGGGTGGGGGTGTGTGTAGAGCCCTCCTACATGTAGGTTTTGGGGGACTTGCCCATTTAAAAAATATTTTTTTGTGTTTTTGTATATTTTTCTTTTCATTTTCAATATTAAATTTCTGTTAGATGGTGAGCCAAAAAATGTATTCATTGGGTATCAGGAAACTCTGTAAATTAGTGCTGCACTCATAGACTTGACTACATCATCAGTGTAAGAAAGTAAACCTGGGGATCAGTAATACTGGTGTATAACAAACGCATCCAAGGGACATTTAGCAAATGGTTCAAAACAAGATTCCTGATAGCCAGGGTTCTCTGTAAACACAAGCCAGGCATCTAAACAGCAAGTCTACAATGATGCTGCCAACAACCAAGCAGCATTCGCAGTCCAAAGTATAGAAGAGAAAGCACAATGCAAGCTCAGCATCAGTCCATCTGTTTAGGGAATAACACTGACCCCATGAACCAAGAGATCAAGGTTATCGCCCTGTAATTTGGCAAAAAAAAATGCTCAGTACTTAATCTCTTACAGTTCTAGTTGAATCACTTCAATAAATCATGTATAAAAAAACTTTTCTGAGTTCTAGAAAGTTTAGGTAGTGTATCAGGTACTTCAGCTGAAGCATCAAAAGCCAAGATGAATGCTACTGAAAAGAAAACAGCCAATATACACACACACAAAAAAATAAAAAAGGAGCGGCATCTGTCCACAAGCCAGATAGTCAGTACTTCCTTGGCTCATTTTCATATCATCAAATTGTTAGCTACTTTCAATCATTTTTACACATTTGTGATACTTCACTCTCTTTAAAAGTGAAAATACAATCATAATGACATTATTTTGCTCCATGCCTACTTGTTCTGAGTAGTTTCTTTTTCATGAGATAAAATTTCCAGTTTATATGCTGTACAAAACCTTCTTGGATACACTAGAAGTAGATCTAATTTGTGCCTCATTAGATAGAAAAATAGCTCTCAGAACTCATTGATTTAAATGAAGGATCATACCCTTAAATTAATCAGTTCTGGATCATCACATATCTTTTGGTTACCTTGCTTGAATGATGCCTATTTGTGCTCCTTCCTCTCCAACACCCATCATCTGGATGACCTTACTGATAAAGGTTTTTTGTAAAATGAATCGTCGTTGTCCAATGTTATGGCTTCCGTCAAGCAAGAAAGCGATATCAGCTTTGCAGTCTGCAAACAATACAAGTTAATGAATTAAACTAAACTAAACCTCTTATCAGACATAAAGTTGTCATATTTCTAAACTAATAGACTTTTCCTACCTTTGTTGCCAGGTGTTTTCACTGAAATTTTCACTTTGCCTAAAGATGAAAATAAAGCGTTATTTTTCTAAAATAACTGAAATGGTTAAGTAAGCACTTCTCACATAAATAACCATGATGGGCATTAAAATGTGAGAAGGAAGGCACGGAACAGATGTATGACTTTTGAAAATAACAGCATGCATGAGCAGTAAACTTCCATCTGAAGATTATGTAGAGAAAAGTCAGGCTAACAAACGAACACACTTGTTTTCATAGGTAAATTGCCAAAGGAAGGAATTCTGGGTAGAGCACTGCTTAGTAGTGAAAGGAAGAATGAATTGATGGAAAAGTACCCTGGAAAAAGCATGACTAAAGGATGTGTATGTGTGTTTTTTCTGCCTTCTTCCCCTAAGCAGGAAATGTAATAGATCAAAAAAGAATCTACAAAATAGACATGTATGTTGTTGTATCTTTCGGCTTTTCCCGGTTAGGGGTCGCCACAGTGGAACTCCGGTCTGCTAATGATTGGCAGTAGATTTTTACATGCCGAGTTGCCAGCTCTGATGCACAACCTTCAATGAAGGTACGCCCATTCACGCATGTCTCCACACAGAAGACGCTTTAGCTGAGAATCGAACAGGACAATGTCTTACTGTGAGGCGACAATGCTACCGCAGCACCACCACCACATTTCAAAAAAGAAATTCTTAGAACTATACTTACAGAAGACAATTCTTAGTGTACTCACAAAGCCAAGGCAGTGGATGGGTTGGGTATATCCTAGGAGACTACAACTGGCTTTCTTGTGAGGCAGAACCTAATCTGCAGGATTGGAGGAGGGAAACACTAGACATTTTCCAGTCAACAAAGACAAATACATAAAAGTGAATTAGGACATTCATGAATTAAAGAAAGTAATACATGCATTACACCAGGATTTCAGTAGGTACACTGGTTTCACCGTACATGGAAATTCTTTTTAATGTCTTTATACACAACACTCCAGAGCACCTGAAAAGGAAGACGTATTATTGCAGAATATACTAGCAAATTAAGTACCATGGAAGTAGAGAAAAAACTGAGAAAGAACCCAGGAAAACAGGATGGACAAACTAGAGCATGACAGATGAGAATCAGGCCAAGAATGTTTAGCATCTTGTAAGTGGAGAATGAAAATAAATGACAGAATGTAAACATGAAGGATGACAATTGAACACAGGATGTAAAGAAGACATTTAACAACCACACAGTAGAAAATGGAGCTGAGTATAATCAATATGTTAAGTGTGACTTCATTTGATCAGTCAATAATTTTATTAGTTATATCAGTAAATGTTGATATAACGTTTAAATATTCAAAACATTTAAAACTAGCTACCTGCATTCCCATAAACTGATTTTGAATCTAACGTTTTGCATCATAAACTAAGCAATTGCTGCAAATTTTATTGTGTACTCAATGAATTTCTTAGGATATTTCACAATTACAGAATAATAATTCAGCTAAAGAATGCACTGAAAAAAATCCTTATGTGATTATGTAAAGGATGTTTTGTGTGTAAATGTATCACATCTTCCTTAGACTCTTGATCAGACAGGGACACCTTTCCCATGACCAGACATCATTTTTGTCATAACAAGTACTATATTTAAATCTCTCAAACCTGTATCTCATAAAAGTTACTGTTACTCTCAATTATTTATGGTTTATGTCAGATAAGTAGTCAACATGATCATATTGACTTAAATGTTTCACATTAAACTCAGATAAATGTGTTCTTTTAATCCTCTCCTTATTCTGTTTAAATTGTCTTATTATCTTCCTTGTATGTGGACTACATTTAATATGACATTTGCCTATAAATATCTTTATAGATACTTCAATCCATATCTCTCTAATTCTTGCAATTGTTTTGTTAGAATGCAGTTTTTTTTCTTTTTGCTCTCTTGCCTGTCACCTCTTTTTTACAAACTTTTATCATCTCATCCTTTTTGTAGTCTGACCCCTTTAGAGTATGGCCATCTCATAACACTTAATCATTAACAATACAAAATTGTTTTTAAATATACTTTTCCAGAAATGATTTTTGAGAGGTTCATACATTTTCCTATAGTTTTATGTACTGGGTTCACAAGTTGGAAGCATCTCCTTTTATGCAGTAATTCTGTTGTGTATGCTGCAACTAGAAAAACAACTTTTGTTCTCATGGGACTTAATAATAGACATTTGGATGCTTCTGTAATAAACTGAGGGGCTGCCAGCCCAGCTAGATAGAATTTTGTAAATAATATGTCATTTATAAATATTAATATGATCCACAGGCTTATTTCACAAATGTAAGAAAACTGTGTTATGTGCTGAGCTTCAAAAATGTAACCACAGTGCACCCTGCTGGAAGAAAGCAGAAATGTGTATAAACTCTATGCCTATGTAATGTATGTTTTATGGTAGAAATTGGAACATACGGCATACAGAGTTAACTTGCAAACTCCAAGAAAATAAGCTGAAAAGTAAAGAATTTTATGACTGTGTGTGATCTTAAGATAAGAGACAGGATGTCTGGACTAGGAGCTTATTTCTATTGTCTTAAGACAGAGATAATTACTAGGTTTCACATGTAAAGTGTATTTTATTGCTCTGTGACTTCCTAGCAGTCCCAGATTACAAAGAAATGTTAAAGTTTAAGTTGTGTGAGCCTGGGAACTTGAGCAGAAGTGACAAGAATGATGTAATCTGAAATGACTCAGCAGTAATGTGTATTATCAATTTAAAAAGTAGCTCAGAGAGAAAGAGAGTGCATTTTGCATTTTGTTCTGAATCTGACAACTCACCAGCACTTGCTTTGCTCTGTGAGTAAGACTTAGATCTTAGTATTTCTCTTAGAGATAGGAATATAGCCAGATTAGTCTAGCTGTTTTCTATATTTATGTCAGACTGTTCTACAATGTTGTTTTAAAGTTTCCTGTGATTTCTGAACTCTCTATTGTCACAGTGTTGAATTAATGAGTATTGTCTTGTGCTTTTATTATTTATTATTAAATATTTTAAACCTTTTAACTGTGGCTGTTTTGTGCAGAGGTAATTAAGCTCTTAGCGTACTTGCACATATTTGGTGATACTGTACTAGCCACTCCTAAATAGCCTTCAGGTCTCAGTCATACTTACCAATTAGATAATAATAACATTGTGCAATAGACTTGGACACCCTTTGGTATGGGCCTTTAAAGTAGCTGATAATAGTAGTTGGTGGCAATGATTGCTACCTTATTGCCTGGGCACAAGGGGGCACAGCTAGTGAACCTGTGTCAGCTTCCCCAGGGGTGTCTATATGTTTTTATATAAACCAAATCTCAAAGTGTGTGTGTGTGTGTGTGTGTGTGTGTGTGTGTGTGTGTGTGTGTGTGTGTGTGTGTGTGTGTGTGAGTGTGTGTGTGTGTGTGTGTGTGTGTGTGTGTGTGTGTGTGTGTGTGTGTGTGTGTGTGTGTCAGCTACTTGGGCAGGGACATGAAGCACTGGTTGAACAGAGAGAGTACTGGAGGTTTTGACTTGACTACCCAGCTGAGATCTGAACCCTATAACTGTGCCAGTGGGGAGTCTTATTAGGGATCTGGAGATACAGGGGGGAAACCAGCTCCAGACTGGCATATCTTTGTGTGCTCTTAAGGGAAATTGTACTTTACTGTGTGTACTTTATATCCTCCCAATGTGCACATCCCTTACTGGTGTTAGTGGTGAGGATTGAGGCTCCTTGATTACTGGGCCAGTGCACGGGCATCACATATTAATTGTTTGGCAGTGGTGGGATATCTACATCAAGTATTAATTGGTTGACAGTGGTGAGATAGCCACATCATATATTAAGTGGCTTGTAGCTTGTGTACAGTGGTCACTGAAGGTGTTTTTGTATGCCAAATCAGCCACGCAGTGAACATTCAGAGTTCAAATCACAATTGTTTTATTACTTTTGTTAGCTTAGTTAGTCAGGGAGAGCAGGAAGCATGTCATCAGAGGAGTATGGTAAGCTGACAAGGAGCCAGTTGGCTGAGATGTGTCAGGCTAAAAGACTGGTGCACAGAAACCTGACTAAAGCAGACATGATTGCAGCTTTGGTCACAGCTGCATCAGAAAATAGCTATCAGGAGGACGATTATACTGGCCGTGGAGATGTACAACACACAGAGAATGGACAGCTCAACCTTTCTACAGAGGACTTAAAAATCTGTCTGGAGCTAAACAGACTTGAGTTGGAGGCCAGATGTTTGGAAACAGAAGCTGAGGAGAAGGACAGGCAGAGACAACATGAAAAGGAGATGCTGACTCTTTGCCAGAGTCATGGAGGTAATGGGGAAGGGAGTAACCAGATCCCAGAAGCACAAAAGTTTAGTAAATTTTTTCCACAGTTTACAGAGGAGGATAATTTTGATAGTTTCATTCATATGTTTTACAGGGTATGTAAACAATATGATGTTGACCAAGGGCTCTGGGTATGGTTCCTGACCTCTTTACTCCATGGTAAAGCTGTAAATGTTCTATCCAAACTATCTGATGTTGACTTTTTTAAACTATAATGTTGTAAAGAACTGTTTGCTAGATTTTTTTAAGCTAACACCTGAAGCTTATAGGAAAATGTTTCGTGAGCATAGACGTAAGACAGATACAAGTGTGTGTGTGAATATGTTGCTGAACTAAGCACTTATTTTTATAGGTGGGTGAGTAGATGTCAGGTCACTACCTTTGAAGTGTTGGCAGACCTTTTGGTGAGGGAACAATCCCTTAGCACTTTGCCTGAGGACATGAGGATCTAGTTAGCTGATAGACAATGCTCTACTGCAGATGAGTTGGGGAAGAAGGGACACCTATATCTAGTAAACCAGGCATCACTGCACAGGAAAGGGACACCCAGTGCTGCTCATGGGTCTAAGGGAACCCATGGTGGGCAGCCCCAACTGCCCAACGGAATCTGCCAGTAGCAGGGGAAGCCACTAGTACAGGTACATGTCCAGGACCTAGGGTTAAATGTTTTAAATGCAACCAGTGAGGCCATGTAGCATACAGAAGTACATGGAAGCAAGGTGGGGAACAAAAGGTGGGAGAGCCAGTAAGTGGGAACTACAAAATGCCAATAGTAAGTTGTCTTGAGACAATAAGGGTACCAAACTACCATCCTGCAGATGTCCTGATAGGGAAGGATTTTGATAATGCAGTACCATGTGTTAAAGCAGTTACACGCAGTCAGGCTTGGAGACAAGCATGTGGGTCTGGTAGCCTGGGGAAACCAAGTCAGGCTGCATATTTGCAGCCAGGGCTGGTGAGGTGGTTACTTCAGGGAGGGAACTACTTCATAGCAGTGGGACTGAAGGTGAGCCACAGCTGCTTGTGGGTACTGATCATTCCTTGGACAGAGTGACTGCAAGGATAGATGTTAGTAGTAGTACCCAGGCTGACAGTGAGGCACTGCTGTCAGAGTATGCCAGACTTCCTGTGGAAGGGGAAGGGTTACAAAGGGAGAGTTGAGACAGGCTCAGCTCTCAGACCCTACATTACAAGGCCTGAGGGAGGTAGCTAGTGAAGCACCTGATTCTCAAGGGAAAGGGGAATCTGTATACTGGGCAAAGGGTTACTGCATAGAGAGTGGACCCCTGAGGGAGGGCTACAAGGTGAGAGGATACAGCAGTTGGTAGTGCCTAGAGCCTACCATCTGGAACTTCTAGCCATAGCCCATGATATTCCCTTTGCACGTCATATGGGCATAAAACATACAAAGAGATGTACTATGCAGAACTTCTATTGGCCTGGGATTTCCAGAGATGTAACAGGGTACTGCAGGACCTGTGAGCAGTGCCAAAAGTTAGGGCAAGGCAGGAGACAAGGTGAAAGCTACTTTGATGCCTTTGCCTGTGATTGAGGAGCAATTTCAGAGGGTAGCTATGGATATTGTGGGGCCTCTGAGGTTCCCCAATCTCCACAGGGAAAACCTGTATCCTAGTGGTAGTAGATTATGCTACAAGATACCCCGAGGTAGTGGCTTTGTCTTCCATTGAGCCAGAAAAGGTTAAAAATGCTTTGTTAGAGACTTTCAGCAGTGTAGGTTTCCCAAAAGAAATACTGACTGACAGAGGTGTCAATTTCATGTCAGACCTGCTGGCTTGTCTGTAGAGGTACTATGGGGTGAAGCACCTAAAGACCAACCTCTACCATTCCCAGACTAATGGTCTTGCTGAGAGGTTAAACTCTACACTCAAGTCCATGCTACATGCATTTGCAGGCCAGTTTAAGAGGGAGTGGGACAAATATTTGCCCCATCTGTTTGTTTACTGAGAGGTTCCCCAGGAATCCACAGGTTTTTCACCATTTGAGTTGTTGCTCGGGCATAGGGGAGGGGGCTTCTAGATTTAATTCACGATAAGTGGGAGGATGAGAGTGAATCTCACCAGGAGTCTATTGTGGCATATCTCCCAAACCTCAGGACAAGGCTTAGGAAACTCATGGGCTTGGCCCAGGAGAACCTGAGAGAAACCCAACAGCAGAAAATGATCTGGTATGACAGGAATGCTCAAGCTAGAGATCCTGCTTTAGGGCAGCAGATAATGGTTCTCATTCCTGTTAGACACAACAAGCTGCATGCAGCTTGGGAGGGACACTACAAGGTGATAAAGAAGGTCAGTGATGTTAGCTACATGGTGGAACTGCTAGGCAGGAGGCAGGAGCACAAATTGTACCATGTTAACATGATGAAGCCTTACCATGATATGTAGTCCTTGTGCTGAGTATTTAAAGTGGATTGCAGGAGGAGTCCGAGGGAGATCTGGTGACTGATCTCCTCAGTGGGGCTCGGCCTGACACCTCATTGGAAGGGGTAGCAATGTCCCAGCGGCTGTCCCCTACAAGGTTTGAGAAATCTGAGCAGTGCTACAGGGGTTTGAGGATATGTTCACTGGGAAACCAGGGTGAACCCACCTGGTGCAGCACCGGGTGGACACAGGACCCCAAAGACCTATTAGACAGGCCCCTTATAGGGTGCCTGAGAAAGTCAAACAGATTCTGGGTGATGAGATGCAGGAGATGTTGGAACTAGGGGTAATTCAGGAGTCTAACAGTCCCTGGGCCTTCCCAGTGATGCTGGTGCCAACGAAGCATGGCAGTACCAGGTTCTGTGTGGACTACAGGAAAATAAATAGTCACACAGAGTCAGATGCTTACCCCATGCCTAGGACAGATGAAGCCCTAGAGCAGCTGGGTGGGGCTAAGTATCTTACCACCACTGTTCTTACCAAGAGTTACTGGCATGTGCCCTTGACTCCCAGTGCTAGAGAGAGGTTAGATTTTGTGACTCCTTTTGGCTTGTATAAGTTCACAAAGATGCTCTTTGGGATGAGAAATACCCCAGTGTCTTTCCAGAGGCTGGCAGATCATATCCTTGCAGGAGCAGGAGATTTTGCCCTTGCTTACCTAGATGATATTGCCATCTACAGCCATTCCTGGCAAGATCACCGTCTGCATGTCAGGGAGGTGTTGGGCAGACTACAGAGGGCAGGGTTGACCATTAAGCTCAGTAAGTGTCAGTTGGGTATAGCAGATGTATCCTACCTGGGACATAGAGTGGGGAGTTGTAAGATCAGGCCAGAACCTGCCAAAGTGGAAGCCATTCAGGCATGGCCTACACCTGTTACCAAAAACAGGTGAGGGCATTTTTAGGGACAGCAGGGTTCTACAGAAAGTTTGTCCCCAGTTATAGTACCATATCTGCTCCCCTCACAGACTTGACAAGGAACAACAGGCCAGATAAGGTAGTGTGGACCACAGCATGTGAGCAGGCATTCCAGAAGCTTAAAGAAGCTTTGGGAGAACCCCCTGTGCTAGCCAGATCAGATTACAGCAAATAATTTGTTGTGCAGGTGGGTACTTCGAATCATGGGGTGGGGGCTGTACTTAGCCAAATTTCTTCAGAGGTAGAAGTGCACCCAGTGGTTTATCAGTCATAGGCTTCAACCCAGGGAGGAATGCTATGCAGCTGTAAAAAAAGGAATGTCTAGCATAGTGAGGGCACTGCAGAAACTTCAGCCTTACCTGTATGGAAGGAAATTCACTGTAGTTACAGATCACAATCCCCTAACATGGTTACATTGAGACAGCCAGCAAAATGCCAAGTTACTAAGGTGGAACCTAGGGTTGCAAGGATATGATATGTCAGTGCACCACCGCAGTGGGATTAGCAATGCCAATGCAGATGGGCTCTCAAGATGGGGAATGGGGTAAGGTATACCTAGGTAGACTCAACCCTCTCAAGTAACGTTTCTCAAGGAGCACTTGAAAAACTAGCTTGAGTTCTCAGGGGGGGGGGGGGAATGTGATAAACTGAGAGGCTGCCAGCCCAGCTAGATATAATTTTGTAAATAATTCTATGTAATTTGTAAATATTAATATGATCCACAGGCTTGTTTCACAAATGTAAGAAAACTATGTTATGTGCTGAGCTTCAAAAATGTAACCACAGTGCACCCTGCTGGAAGAAAACAGAAATGTGTATAAACTCTATGCCTATGTAATTTATGTTTTATGGTAGAAATTGGGACATACAGAGTTAACTAGCAAACTCCAAGAAAGTAAGCTAATAAGTAAAGAATTTTATGACTGTGTGTGATCTCAAGCTAAGAGACAGGATGTCTAGGCTAGGAGCTTCTTTCTATTGTCTTAAGACAGAGATAATTACTAGGTTCAACATGTAAAGTGTCTTTTATTGCTCTGTGACTGCAGATCACAAAGAAATGTTAAATTTTAAATTGTGTGAGCCTAGGAACCTGAGCAGAGGTGACAAGAATGATTTAATCTGAATTGACTCCGCAGTAATGTGTATTACCAATTTAAAAACTAACTCAGAGAGAAAGAGAGTGCATTTTGTATTTTGTTCTGAATCTGACAACAACTCACCAGCACTTGCTTTGCTCTGTAAGTAAGACTTAGATCTTAGTATTTCTCTTAGAGATAGATAGGAATATAACCAGATTAGTCTAGCTGTTTGCTATATTTATGTCAGACTGTTCTACAATGTTGTTTTAAAGTTTCCTGTGATTTCTAAACTCTCTATTGTCACTGTGTTGAATTGAGTATTGTCTTGTGCTTTTATTATTTATTACTAAATATTTTTAAACCTTTTAACTGTGGCTGTTTTGTGTAGAGATATTTAAGATCTTAGCGTACTTGCACATATTTAGTGATACTGTACCAGCCACTCCAAAATCGCCTTAAAGTCTCAGTCACCTTTACCAACTGGATAATAATAACATATCACAGTAGAATTGGTCACCTTTTGGTAATGGCCTTTAGAGTAGCTGATAAGAGTAGTTGGTGGCAGTGATTACTACCTTATTGCCTGAGCAGAAGGAGGCATAGCTAGTGAACCTGTGCCAGTCTTCCTCAGGAGTGTCTTTGTGTTTGTATATAAATCAAATCACAAAGTGGGTGTGTGTCAGCTACTTCAGCAGGTACATGAAGTAGTAGTTGGACAGAGAGGGTAGTGGAGGTTTTGGCTTGACTACTCGACTGAGATCTGAACCCTATAGCTGTGTGCACAATATATACAAAAAAAGAGGGGGGGTCAACATAAGTTTTTATTTCAGGTTTTAGAGGTGATAAAAGAAGGTATGAGGTTGGGTGATTTAATAAATACTACTGAGCATAGTGAGACACTCTGGATTTTAAGATCAAGGGCACATAAAGGTTCAGGTTTAAATGATATAGTACCCTTAAAACCTGAACTGAAAAACAGACCTTTGAAGAAATGAATCTGTGTTATGAATTTGTATATATTGTGTTGTACAAGTTACTGTTTGATGTTATGCACTTAATATATATTTTATTGCAGTGTTATGATATGATTTTATACTGAACTATGACTGGAAGCTTAGTTAATTGATTTTATCTGCATATAATATTTAAGTGACTTTTTAGCATTTGTTTTTTGGTCTGAAGAAGCAGTTGGTAATTGTGACAGAGCTTATCATCTCATTAAAGTGTTTTTCATTTAGTTTGCCCTTGCTTGGATTTCATTCTCAGCCATGGAACAGTACTTAGCTTTCTTTTTTTATTATTCTATTAATGTTGTCAAATGTTTACCTCCTCTCCACAAAGCCACAGTGATCCATATCTATCAAATTTGGCAACAGTTTTTGCCTTTCTTTTAGCTAGTACAGACATAAACACTTTATAATCATGCTTTAAACTTGACATGAGTCTATATGAAACTAGGTCTGATGCGTCTTTACCATCCTTAGATGGTACAGCCACCACAGCTTTCTTTCATGATGTTGATGCTTCCCTTCCTATTAAAATACTGCTAAAAAAACTTCCAGATCTTTATCACTTTCTTCTGTCCTAATTTTCAAACTTCCACAGGAATACCATGTGTTCCTGGAGACTTTCCTGTGGGTTGATTATACTTTGCCATTTTTATCTCTTCTCCCATCTCAAATGTGAATTGTTGAGCCTCATCTGCCTCTAACTTTGGCATGCCTAAATCATTCATAAATATTTCCATCTGTGCTCTTTCTTGATTTCCATATTTGTCTGTTTTATAAAAGATTTCATAAAATTTCCAAAATTCCATAAATTCCTCTCTTTTTAACAGGTGGGTGTCTCAGTTTTACTACATTGCCCTGTATTTTCATCTTAATTTTTATTGGTGTATGATCTGAAATAGTTATTGGATGTGTGTTGAAGCTTTTAAATAAATGCATATATTCTTGTGTAATACAATCTAGTCTACCCCAGTTACCTTGGGGAATAATATGTAAATTCTCTCAGAGTTTCTACTACTGAATTCACATCTTCCATTCCAAATATTTTTAAACTTTCTTCAGAAATCTACCCTCTTTTGTTATATTTTCCCTTCTAGGTCTCCCAGATGCATCCTCGCTGTTGCAGATCAAGTACCATTGCCCATTTATAAGTAATATTTCCTGCTGAAATCTGATTGTTTCTCCCAAAATATTCTTAAGTTTCAAAATAGCAGTTTTAGGTGGCATATAAATACATGCCAGTGTAATCCTCCTTCCTTGCCAGTAGTGGCTTACTACCACAAATCTACCATTATCTTTTTTCCCCTCTCCTGTTACTACTGGAGCTCTTTGAGAAATTAGTATAATAACTCCACTTTTCTTTTGTCCCTGACATTCTGTTGAATATGCATCCTGAATCATTTCATTATCATATTCACATGCTCATTTTTTTCCATGTATGTCTCCTGCAATACTTCTATTTGCACTCCACATTTCTTAATATAACTCAATACTCTTACCTCTTTGTCTATACATGCAAGGCCAATTATGTTTCAACATAATATGGATAGCGTAGGCATTACAACAAAACGTTCCCACCTGTTACATGACAGCTGTTTTTGAATGTGTATTTTAATTTTTGTGTTACATGCACCATTAATGTTTGGCAGACTGATGTTTTATACAATTGTTTGTCATCTTCATTTGAACCTATGTCACATTTTGTGTGAACAAAAACCTTCATACAATAAAAAAATACATTTTCAGAACATCTCCATAACCTATTAATTTAGAACAAACACACAATAAGTTTGTGTCTTTCGGCTTTTCCTGGTTAGGGGTCGCCACAGCGGAACTCCGGTCCGCTAATGATTGGTAGTGGATTTTTACGTACCGGGTTACCAGCCCTGACGCACAACCTTCAACAAAGGCACACCCCATTCACGTATGCCTCCACACAGAAGACGCTCTAGCTGAGAATTGAATGGGAAAACGTCTTGCTATGAGGCAACAACGTTACCGCAGCACCACATCATCAAAAAATGAAGTTTAATCCTGCAGATAAGAACAATTGCCCCAAATCAACAGCTAAGGTCACCTTAATAGTTGTTAGAGGACATAGTTAAGGGATAGGGCTTTTAGTCTATCCATATAGGACATGTTGTTTATACCCTGTATTTTCTTTGTGAGGAACTTCTGAGGTTGCTCCTGCTGTTGTAAATGTCTAATCAAGTATATACCAAATAGAGCATTGCACTAGATTATTGGACTAATGAGTGTAGAGTACAGCAAGACTATAATTTCCTTGGATCTGAATGCCATAACTTTACTTAGATGTTGTGTCACATAGAAGGACGTCCTCACCACTTTGGCCTCCAGGCAGTCAAAGTTCAGGGTACTATATATCCGTGTACCCAGATCTCACATCTCTGAATCTGCTGTTATGGGTGTGCTATTGATGTTGTAATTTTCTGGGGTATTTGACTTCACAAAGGGTATGATAATTCATTTTTTACATAAAGTTTTAGGTTATGGTTTTGGCACCAATCATTTGTCTGACCTAGACCCTCCTGAAGGATATCTACATTGAGGGATTCAATGTTTGCCCTCAACTTGCAGTCGTCAGCAAAGTTTGTCATCCAGAAGCCTTCCACATTAGCCTTGACTTCAGGGAAGTATATTCCAAACAGGAGCGGTCCCAGCACTGAGCCTTGTGGCACACCACTAGTAACTGGCCTCTTGCTGGATCTGGATTCACCCAGTTTAACCACTTGTCTTGTCCATGGATCAACTGGCTATCCATCTGGTGATGAAGAGATTTATGTCCAGTTTTGTGAGTTATTTGTAATACATGAGTGGGGTATTATAAAGCTTTATTTATTTCAGATGTATTGTCAGAAGAATGAGAAGCAGAGTTGCCTTCTGTTTAATGCCTCACTTTTTGTTGGATAACATTTTGGATTTCTTTCTTAGCATGTTCTGCATCAAAAAATATCTTTGCTCCTCCAGGAAAAAAAACATTGTAAAGACACCTGTATACAGTAACTTGAATCTCATACCTACCTCTTGACATTTCCTGATTGCTGGAATAAAGTTGCTTGATGTACAGTAAATAATCATTTTCCACTCTCTGCTGTGTCTAGTTTTTAACACTTTTATAATCTGCCACAGTTTTGGCAGGATGAACTCTTTTTGCTGGTATGACTGCTTCTTTAATAATACAGATCTTGGCTGCTTTCTCATGGCCTGGTGTGGAGCAGACCCTTGACGTGTCCTTCAAATGAACTAATCCTGCTGTGGAATACCAGTTTAGTTGAGCATTTGTGCTGTTATGAAATTAATATAATTTCTTCCAATTACTATAGTACAGCAGAAAATCTCAGCTTTTCTCTGTGCTCTCTGTCTTCTAACTTTACCATGTTTCGAAATGTCTCTTCTTGAGAAGGCTCATACTTGGACAGCCTTTTCTTCATTTCAACCTCTGATTTTTACAGTTTTAGCAGTCCATCTGAATAGCTAGTTAAAGCTTCTTTTATTTTTTCTAGGCTTTTCTTATTTGAGTTGATATACTCCTTCAATATTTCATTTATTTTAACCACCTCTGAGTACATTTGATTTATTTTTGTCTTCTTAATTTCTGTCTCGTACTATCTCTGGTAGTAAAGCTGAAGCCTGAAATGTTTTTTTTTTTGCTAAACAGCTGCAGGATTCTTTCTAGTCAGTGTTTTCTCTTCACCCTTTCAGTTGATTTTCTTTCAGGTTTTCTAAATTTCTTCTTTGCTGGCATCCAGGCAGTATACTTACAAGCCAGTAACTGAATTTTACTGAAGCTGTCAGAATTACCAGTTCTTATTTCTCAGTTTGTTTTTCTTACTGGGAGAGCTGAAATTAAGCTGTTGATCAGTGTGCAGCCCTCTTGGAACTCCTATTTTTGTCCTTGTTCATGATTTTTAATTTATTTTTATTATATCCTTAATATTCACCCTTCATACGATACACCAAGATATTATTTAGTTCTATTTCTAACCACTGATTAAACGACTTTTCTTTTCTTACTGGTATTTGATTGTGCTCATTATAAATTTTCTCTAAAAATAAGACTTCTCTAATCTACTCACTTTTGCTAGTTCTCTGGAAGTTTTAAAATAATTTGTGACTGACCCTTTAAAGTTATAAATAAAAATGATAATAGATTTTTCGTATCTGCATCAGTATAAGTTTTCTGCATAACTAATTGTAGAAGTTTCCCTGATTACTGATACAAGTATCACATGAGACTCTTTCTTCACTGGATTTTTATTTATTTGTATTTATTTATTTCACATTTGTTAATCGGGTTAGTCCAACTGGGTAAGAAATTACCCATTTTCAGTGGAGACTCGAGGGGAAAAGCCCCGAACAAAACATACAAATACATACAAATAGGGACAAGTTAACAATATAAAGAGCAAAACAAACTTATGGATACAATGGATAAGAAAAATAAATGTAATCCAAGGAATAGTACATAGCTATATACAAGGTCAGAAGAAGGAAAGTGCAAAAGAAGAGAGGAGTAGAGGAGGAATGAAGTGATCTAGAGGAGGAGGAAAAAAAGAAGAGCAGTAGGATAAAGTAAATTATATAAAGAGGGAGGGTATAGAAAGAGGAGCAGATTGGATAAAGTAAGATAAGAAAGAGGAAAAAGGTCTTAATGATAAGTATAGTGGAGAAATGGGAATATTGGAAGGGAGGAATTAAGTAGGTTGGTTACAGGTGCATATAGGATTGTTATGGAGGTACAAAATAAGGTCATGTTTGAAGATAGGAAGAGCAGTATGACTTCTAATATGGAGTGGAAGATTATTCTAAATAAGGGAGATGGAGTGTTTATAAAGTATTTTACCTATGTAATATTGGGTTTATAGACTTGTAGAATAATTTATCAGAGCTGCGCATGGATCAGGGAGGGGTATACCAGGAGATCAGGTTGGACAGAGATGGACAGTGAGATTTAGAATTAAGAATTCGGAAAGCTTGGATCAAATGACATTTGGCAGAAGGTGTGGGAATTCGAGCCAATGTAGTTTTTTGAGAGCAGAACAATGATGGGATTTATAGGGGCTACTGCTGACAAATCTAGCAATTTTGTTATAAGTTTTGTCAAGTTTTGCCAGCAGGTTAAATTGTAAATTGGAAAATAGAGGGGAGCCATAGAGGAGGGCGGGGAGGAGATAGGATTGGGCTAGCAGTAGTTTAGAGTTGGAGGTCAGAAATTTGCTGTTTCTATGTAACATGCCCAGTTTTTGGTGTGCTTTCTTTATAGAATGAAGCATGTGGAGGTCTAGTTTGAGCTGATCGTCAATGATGATACCTAGGAGTTTAGTGTGTAAATCTGGTGATATGATGGTGCCATTTAGTGAGGATACGAGAAAGGTGGATTTGTGATGGGCTAGAGCTTTAGGTAGGAATAGTAAGAGCTTAGCTTTAGAGGGGTTCAGGATAAGTTGATTGTTGGAGAGCCACTTCTCAACAGAGTGAAATGAAGACTGGGTGATATGGTGGAGGTTATTGCTAGAGTCAGAAATGGAAATCATAGTTGAATCATCTGCATACTGTATGATAGGAGAGATATTGCTGGCAGTGTGTAGGCCATTGGTGAAGAGGTTGAAAAGGAGGGGGCCAAGAATTGAACCTTGAGGAACACCAGTCTGAACTGGCAGAAAGGGTGAGAATGAATTTTGCCATTTAACTGCTTGTAAGCGACTGGACAGGTAACTAGAGAACCAGTTTTGAGTGAGGATATAAATGCTCAGCTGAGAAAGTTTTTGAGGTAGAAGCTTGTGGGAAACAGTGTCAAAAGCCTTTGACAGATCTAAGAAAAGGCAAGAAACAAGTTTATTATTGTCTCGGCCTCAGCTACTGTATGAGAGAAGGATAAAAGTGCTGTGTTAGTACTGTGTTTGGGCCTAAAACCATGCTGAGTGTTGGTTAAAAGATTGTTTTGAGTAAGGTGGGAAAGCAGTTGAGAATGAATACACTTTCCTAGAATTTTGGAGAGGGGAGAAAGAATAGAAATGGGACGGAAGTTAGATGGCCCTGTGGAGTTTCCACCCTTATGTAGTGGGATAGTATAGTATTCCTTCCAAATAGAGGGAAAAATAGATTCATGGATTGAGCAGTTTATTAGAATGGAGACAGGAAGGGCCACAGAGTTAGCAGCAATTTTTAGGAATTGGGAAGGTAGGTTATCAGGGGCAGCGGAACAAGGTTTGAGTTTACTACAGAGAGTTTTAATATAACTAACAGATACAGGTTTGAGCAGGAAGGGGTCAGAGAGGTTAGACGAGTCAGATTGGGGGTATGGAGAAAAAGTGTGTGTGGTAATAGAAGTGATAGTACTGGAAGTGAAATTAGAGGTAGGGTTGGGAATATTAGAGGGGTTAGGTACAAGTTTAGAAATGGTATCAATAAAGTAGTGATTAAAATGAATGGCGGTATCTGAGGGAGATTGATTGGGAAAAGGATTGAGGATTGTGGGTGACTTAATTAAGTTTCTTTAAAGACTTCCCATAATTATGGTATTTTCCAATTCTGGCATTTAAATCATTCACATCACCACAAATGAGTGTCACCCTTTCTTTCATTACTATACCCTAAACTTCTTTACAGATTCTTCCATACTCTGAACTAAGTACTTATCTGTTACATTTTTATGAACTGGGAAGATTTAAATGCTCAACATTATGAACTTTCCCAATGTAGTTGGTACATTTAAAACTAGCATATCATCATTATTCACTGGTGTTATAAGACTGCCTTTTCATCTGGAAATATCTCACTCTCTTTCTTTTTTCTACAGGTACTCCAAAAGTTTCACAGTTTTGTACTGTTACATGTTTAACTTCTTTAACCCAAGTCTATCGCATAGTGACTACGGCAAACCCTTAATAAAATATCGTCTGTCTTCTTCTTTTTTTGTCAGACCAGACATATTTTGAGACATAACTGTCAGTTTCTCATCTGTGTCTTGGTTACTCATGTCCTCTATTTCCTCTTACATAATACACACCGCTGGTAACATTTAAGAGTATTGCCTTAAGCCATCACGAAGTCCCACGGAGCACCAGTAATTTACTTCTGTAGCACGGCATTCTCTATCTATCCACTTTATACCCAGGCTATTAATCAGTCTCTCCAAAATTATTTCAGGAAATTAAGACATCTCTTTGACATTAGTGGTGATTCAGTCATCGAAACCTGGACATTAATTTGATAAGTTACTCGAATCTGACTTTTCTCATATTCCTTTTCTTGTTACAGCTACCACCCTCATTCCCTATACTCTAAGCAGACTATGTACCAAGCAGGGGACTTCCTGCTGCTCTTCTTGATTTGCCATCACATTGTCTAAGACTAAGTTTACTAAATTCACAAAATTGGACCACATCTTATCATCTGCTATTTCTCCAACAAATCCATGCTGCATTTTTCCAAACTCCACCTTCCTTCCTATTAAATTATCTGTAAATTGTCTTTCTACCTTATAATATTGCTCACCTCTTCTTATACTTTTAAGAAAGCCTTTCCTTGTCGTGCATGATTCCAGGGTCTCTATCACCTGTTCAATAGCCTTTTTAATAGTGTGTCGTATTGTAGGGAAAAAGTAATCTAAGTGTTCTTATCAGTGGCTTCAGTGCTTAATGGTGCTGGCAGGGAATAAGGACACACCTGCCCGCAGCAGGACTGCCTGCAACTGGGGTGCACACTGGTGGAGTCAAGGATACATCTTCCCAATTACAAGACAGGCTATACTAGTAGGAAGTGAGGCATAAATGAGCTGACATGAGCAGTGATGCCTTTGTCATCTTAGCTCTACCCAGTTAAGGACTTCCTTCCTATGATGCTAAGATTGCAAATATGATACTCACTCCTCAGCTCTTACCTCATATCAATGGGTGAAGTGGCTTTCCTAGAAGTACTAGCTGGGAGGTCATTTTCACTCTGGAAAAGCATTGCCACTTGCATGGTTACAACAGGATTTGCTCACATTTCCTGAATTGTCGATATTTATGCAGGAGGGGGAACTAGCTGTCTTCGGGAATAGAAACCATGAGGTCGCTCTGCCCCTGGAGAGTAAGGACCCAATAGTATGAGTCTTTAGAGAAAAGTCAATAAATTGGCACAGAAGTAATATGGCGGAGTTTAAAAAGAGCTAGAATATCAGTTAACTTAGACACCAAGTCAGCTTAAAACTACAATACGATTTATAATGTTTACTAAATGGTACTTATTCCCTCTAGGGGAAGACACAGGGCCTAAAATATTTAGCATGTCACTGTGTTTGTAAAACCAGTATAAAAAATGTGTAAGTCCTTAGTAAATATGGATAAGCTGAAACAATAGCAATGATTCAGGTTTTAAACATTACTGTAATACAGAAATAAAATAATGCAAGTCCTCAGAGAAAAAAAAATGATACACTGACCCAGAAGAAAAACTGCAGTGCTTAAACAGGGCTATATTATCAGTTAACCTAAATACAAAATCAGATTTATAAAAAATACCATTTATAAATTGTACACATGGTCACTACAGAGAAAAGCACAGTATCCAAAAATATTTATCTTGCCACTGTATCTGTGAAAAAAAGTTGGATAATACAAATTCTTAGTATGAGAGGTAGGTCAGACAGAAATAATGTTACAAATGTAACACAAAAATGCCTTCTTTCATATCTTAGGCTACCCACATATAATTTAGCATCAAGTTAATGTGGGTAGAAGTAAATAAAAGTTTAAAGGAGGTATTTTGGCTTGATGTTGGCCAACTCATGTTTCAGCAAGACAGACATTTACAAGATCACATAAAGGAGTGGCCAATATGCAACTCAGGTAGATTTTCTCACAATAAGGAAAGTGACCTGGGGTAGCGTAGTCGCCTCACAGTAAGACGCTGTCTGGTTTGATTCTCAGCTAGAGCGTCTTCTGCGTGGAGACATGTGTGAATGGGCGTACCTTCGTTGAAGGTTGTGCGTCAGGCCTGGCAAGCCAGTATGTAAAAATCAACTGCCAATCATTAGCGGACCGGAGTTCTGCTATGGCGACCCCTAACCAGGAAAAGCCGGAAGACACAGACAGAAGGAAAGTGACCTGGGGTAGAATCAATGATTGCAAAGTCATCCCCAGTGAAATAGTCAGCTCACATAAATCTGAATCTGAAATATGAATGACACATTACATTAGCAAACAGGTCAGGGGGGACAAATCAGCAAAGTTGCTTAATATGGATGATATGGCATTAGTAAAAACTTCAGCAAAGGATAGGGGAATGGAATGCAAAACTAGAGGCATATGGGATGATGTGTGAGGACCCACAAAGTCTTAGTAAGAGAGGGAAAGCTTCCACAGAAAAGTACTACAAATGTAACACAAAAATGCCTTCTCTCATATCTCAGGCTACCCACCTGAGTTGTAATGGCAGCAAATGGAAGAATTCAGGAGAAGCTGAGAATTGAGATAGAAGAGAAAATAGTGGAGCAGGTAACAGCTTCAGGTATCTGGGAGGGGTGGTAGAGGAAAAGGGAAGTCTGAATGAGGAGGTCAAAGCTAGAGTCAGATGGAGCTTCAGGCAAATGGCACAGTGTTAGTTTTAATGCATGACAGAAGCATGCCAAAGATGCTAAAAACTAAGGTGTGCAAAACAGTGGTGCAACCAGTACTACTGTATGATACAGAAACTTAGGCAGTAAAGCCAGAGCAGTTGAGGAAGGTAGAGGTGATGGAGATGAAGTGCCTGAAATGGGTGGTAGGATGTTCACTGTGGGACAGAAATGAGGACATCAGAGCAGAAGCCAAAGTAGCTCCAGCTGAGAGTAAGGCAAAGAGATAACTGTGGTTCAGGCACATGTTCAGAAAAGCAGAAGACATTCCAGTGAAGAGGATTCAAAACAGATGAAAAGGAAATGAGGGCAGCTACCAAACTTGATGGATGGAGTGTGTGAGAGAAGACCTATGACACTCAGGCATGACTGTCAAAGAAAGTATAAGAGTGGCATTGAATCAAGAGAGATAACATGAGGTCCTGACCCCATTTAAAAAAATGGGAAAAAGGAGGCTGATGATTATTGTGATGATGATGAGTAGGTATTCTGGCAGCAGACCCCCAAAGTTAAATCTCGAAATCAAATGTAACTGACCTGTAAGTGAAGACAAAAACAATGAACTTGATTAAATCCCAGTCAACTGAACCAGTGTTATTTATGCTTCCTGCTTGAAGCTGATAAACAGTTGCAGCAGCCACTAAAGATTTAGTCCCAAAACAGGAAATGAGAGAAGTAAACAAAAAAAGGCCTTCTATTTATCCTTAATAGCAGAGGGCATCAACAAATGTAAAAGTGCTCAGTAAGCCTCACAAAACCCCAGAAACTTAGGAATGTCAAATGCAGAATGATGACAGCCCAAATACCTGTTCCAAAAAGTCCATAGTTTACACCAAGACTTCCAAAGGCAAAAAAGCATTAAGGAACTTAGTTCATAGGTTAAATGGTTCATAGGTATATACTAGACTAATGACCACTACCTCCTTTATAAGCTTAGCCATGCAACACAACCCAATTATATCCCTATATATCACAGGCATTTTTAGGAGGGAGTACGTTAATTAGGAATTTTCTAAGGTTATGTGTGTCGGGATATTAGTTTGGACATTACTGTCTGCTTCTGTCTATCAGAGACATGGGGGCCAGACCCAGTGTGAATTTCCAATTTCCCATCCATTGGTTAAGGTTACACTTAAATAGGGTTAGGGATGGACTCTGCTTCACATGGATGGGAACCTGTTCCAGAGCATGGTGATCCTCTGAGACACATAACTGTCTCACATGTCTTATTTATGTCAAAAGAAAAATTTAAATCCTAGGATCTAGTGGTTCTGATGCTGTTCAGTTTTTGGATGTGCAAAGGGTCCATCAGAGCTTGATCCAAGGATGCCTTGTATGCCAGGGATAGATTACCTCTCAGTAACCTGTAGGAGACTGAGTATAGAGATAGGGCTTTAAGGTGATGCATACAGGACAATGTGTTTATATCATGGATTTTCCTTGTAAGGAACCTTTACGGGCATTCCAACTGTTGCATATGTCTGGACAGGCATATGCCGAAGGAGGCACTAGACTCAATAATGCATTTGATAAGGGCTGAATAAAGTGGCCCTGACTTCCTTGGACCTGGATGCCATTCCCTTACTTATAAGTTGGTAACATAGAATTGTTTTCTTGCTTCCTTTGCCACATGTTGGTCAAAGGCCAGCTTACTGTCTAGATATATTCCCAGGTCCCTGACTACCGAGTCACCACTTAGGGGTGTCTTCTTGATGGAGTAATTAGCCTGGAGAGCAGTTTTCCCAAAAGACACTGTAATGCATTTCTTGGCATTGAGTTTTAAACCATAACTTTGGTACAAGTCATTTGTCTTTGTTAGACCCTCTTGTAAGATGTTTGTGTCCTGAGGGGAATCTATGATATCTCCTAATTTTCAGTCATCTGCAAACTTGGTCAACCAAAGGCTCTAGACATTAGCCTTTTACTCTGAGAATTAGATGCCAAATAAGAGCAGTTCTAGCATGGACCTCTGAGGTAACCTGCTGGTGACTTGTCCCTTAGTGGAGGTAGTCTCATCAATCCTGACTTTCTGGGTCCTGCCTTTGAGACAGCTGGAAATACAGAGAGTTATGTAAGGGTGTATTCCCAGTTCAGTGAGTTTGTCAACTATATCCTAGTGGAGCATTGTAGTGAATGCCTACGCCAGGTTCAGGTAGGCAGTATACACTATTTTCCCCTCATGCATTGCCTTGGTGACCTTCTCAAAGAAGTCCAACAGATTTTGTAGGCATGACCTTCCCTTGACAAAGCCAGACTAGGTTGGATCCAGTGTCTGAAGGTCGCTTATATCTTTGTTGATCATTTCCATGACAATTCATTCCATGGCTTTGCATAATAGACTAGTCTGACTAATAGTTCTCTTATTTCTGGGGTCAGTTGATGGTCCACCCTTGTGACATGGGATAATCATTGCAATCCTTCATTCTTGTGGTACAAAACCTGTTTTGAGGTTATAGTTGAAAAGTAATGCAAATGGTTCTGACAGGTCATGTTTCAGACTATTTAAGAGGCATCCTGGGATATCGTGTGGGCCTAGTGAGGCTGTATTTTTAGTCTTAATGAGCACCGCCAGGACCTGATCTCTGTTAATTGTTGGGGTTGCGCTAACAGGTATTTCATAGGTGAAAGTGGAGTGGGGGAGGTGAAGTTTGATTTTAATTTGTCAGCCTGGAAATTCATTATGTCACTGTACTCAGTGAAGATGGCACCATTGACCATCAGTCTGGCACAATGATGTGTGCTGCCTTTGAGGTTACAGATGTAGCTGTAGAGGGCCTGTGGTTGTCTTTAGCCTGTGAGGCTATTTTGACTTCTTAAGTGGCCTTGTTGGACTTAATAAGTCCTCAACTTCCTGTTTACTTTAGACAGCTCCTATCATTATGTGTGCTGTTCTTCCTGATTTTAGCCATGACTAGTTTCTTTTTGTTATATACCATATTAAGGTTTTGTTTTGGGATTACTCCTGGTAAGTACAGAAGCCTCTATACAGCCATTTACATGGTAGTACAGGGTCTCTGTGAACAATTCACATAGGTTGCTGTGACGTCAGGGTCGAGAGGGGCATTGAATTGTGACAGACTATTGTATAATAGGATGTACTTTTCTTTGGAATAGTTTCTACAGGGTTTGCTAGGATTATTGAGTTTATTTTTCTTTTGAAGGAGTCAGCTTTGTGGTCTGACCTTACCAGTGAGGACGTCACACTGTGGGGGGGGATACGGCTGCAGCTTTCTCCCATATTGATGAGTAGCAGGTCTAGTATGTTTGAACCTTTGGTGGGTATGAGCACTATCTGGTCAAGGGTATTGTGTTTGCGTGTAAGAGACAGCGCATGTTTCCCAGTCTATAGAGGACTAGTTAAAGTCTTCCATGAATAAGGTATTTGGTTTAATGGCGACTGTCTCCAGTGGGTCTAGGTACGAGCTTTGGGAATCTATGGACATAGAGAGTGGCTTATAGCTTGCTAGGATGTAGTTTTGGAGTTTATTTGTGGTGATTTGCACATGGATAAATTGCAGGTCATTGTCTTGTTTAACAAACCTAGAGTTATACTTGTTGTAATACAGACTGAGACTCCACCCTTTGTCCCTGTTTATGCTACTGGTGGATGTTGAAGGTACTGAAGCCTTGCACTGTTGGGAGTATTTTCTGTGGGTTTAAACCATGTCTTGGTAATAGCACAGCTGTCTATATTCTCCAGAGTGAGGAGAGCTTGTAGGGTGTGGAGTTTCTTGTTTAGGCTGCTACCATTGAGCAGGAACACCTTTAGCCTTATTTGGGTTTTATTTGCTATGTTGGTAGGTTTGTCAATTTGGCATTGCCTAAAACAGGCTCTAAAGAGGTGGATAAAGTACATATTCAGAAGTCTAGGGACAAGATATGTGCAGACCATCCTTTGCAAAGCAACATGGTTTGTTAACCATGTCCTTCCATGCTGACAAATACTGAACACCCTAGAAAGGCACCAGAAACTAAGCCAGTAGTGTAATCTAATGGTAACTGGAGATGACAACAAAGAATGTGGTGCTGCTACAATGCTGTACATTTACTGTGTAACATTTGTTAACACTGGGAAATACAAAATAACACTCTGCTTTGTGAAGTCTTACAGACGTCTTGGGAAATCATATAAAAATGGATATTATTACAGAATACACTTTAAAAAGAAAACATGCAATAACAATATATATATATATATATATATATATATATATATATATATATATATATATATATATAAATGCGTGTATAATAGGCCTCATACCAAAATGGTAGCAGCAAAGCTTTTAGTTTACATGATTCCGTGCTAAGAAGAAGTAAACAGTTTAAATGTAAACCTAGATTACGCTTCAAAATTTTTAGACTATATTTTTTGGTTCAGTTTTTGCCTTTGCTACTCATTAATTATTAAATGCTTCTGATTAACTGGTCAGCTCATTCCTTGTCAACAAGCTCGACTTGAATTGGCCATCATTTACATAGCCATCAGGAATGGTTCAGGGTTTTCTTTAACACCTGCTCCTCTGTGTCTACAGGGATAGTTCAGGATTTTTATCTTTAAGCCCTGCTCCTCTGTGTTCACAGGAATGGTTCAGGGTTTTTATCTTTAACACCTATCCCCTTGTGTCCATTCTGCATCATGAGTGAAGGGGTAGTTGAGGCATGTCAAAGATGATGGCTTGAATACAGGAGATTTTAGTTTCTCTAAATTATTAGAATTTTTAACAGGACTTTATCATCAGATTTGGTCCAGTTAGTGCTAGAAGTGAAGGATTTGTCTCAGGATCAAATTATATTAGTAAAAATAATAATTAAAAAAATGCTGTCAGAACATATATTGACAGACCACTTGAACGATGTTGATTTCCAAAGCTATTAGACAAAAGGTCATCTTTACAAAGAAGGATTTCTGAAATATATTGTCATCCATACAAAAATCATCCTTAAAATAGACAATATGGATAAAAAGTAAACTATAGAGAATGGCAACAAACAGCATCAGCATCTAAAAACTATGATGCAACAACAAAATCCTCATATTGACAGCATCGGCACAAGTTTAAATGACATTGAGGGACACTGAATGAGCAAGAAAACCACATTGAATTTTTGCTAAAACAGAATAACTAGCTAGTGGATGAGGTGAGAGACCTAGTAAACTGGGAAAGTGGAAATAATGGAAGGATTTTTGATATGCCTGAGAAAGTAAATAAATTACAAAAGAGTTTAACCTTCAGGAGGTCTTGCCATATAGTACAGAAAGGGCTCAAAGATTTCTCACAAAGTCTAAAGTTAAGGATGGACTGCCTCCTAGGTCTATAATTGTCAAATTCATCTCTCACCTGGACAAAGAACTTGTTTTTCAAACTGCTTGGGCAAATTTCACTCTGAAAATCTGTCATCAGGTTTGATAATGAGTATTTAGAGAAAGTACTGGTAAAAAGGAAGGCATGCTTACCACTGGTAAGGTCCCTTAAAATGTGGTATTAAATGCCACACTTTATTTCCAGCAACATTAAGGGCCTGATTCCTAAAAGACTTGCTCTCAAAGTGACTTACTCTGGTGTATTATGTGAAGTAAAGTCACTTAACACTGACAGCAGTTTTTCTGGAATCTGGCCCTCGGTGTAAGCCTGTTTATCTATAGGGCTTAAACTGAAATAAGTCACTTACTCCAATAGCAATTCTTTCAGAATCAGGGCAGACTTACACAGGAGTAAATCTATTAGACTGAGAGCAACTCTTTTTGGCATTTGACCCTAAGAATCTTTCTTTCAGAGGGAGGAAGTACTCTTGTCTGTTTAGAAGATTATGTTGTTTCTTTCTTAAATATAAAAAGATCAGAAATTTTTAGGACAAAATGAACTGTAGCCATAGATACAAACAAATAGACCTCAATAAAGTGTGTTTTAACAAAAAACAAAAAGACTTATGAAAATGGAATATTAATAGATTGGACAAGTGTGTTTTGTTTGTGTCTTTCGGCTTATTCGGGGTCGCAACAGCAGAATTCCGGTCCGCTAATGATTGGTAGAAGATTTTTACGTGCCGAGTTACCAGCCCTGACGCACAACCTTCAACGAAGGTATGCCCCTTCACACCTGTCTCCCCACAGAAGACGTTTTAGCTGAGAATCGAATGGAAAACGTCTTGCTGTGAGTCGACAATGCAGTGTGTTTATCTAAACTAAATGTTTTGCCTATCCAGTAACGTAGCTATAGACATAGAAACTTCACACAATACCATAGCTTTCTGGATTTTAGTGTCACATTACCCATTTTCTATGACAATTTAAAATACAGATCTTGAGATATCAGATATGTCAGCGTGAATATAACTTGGCTTTACTGGTTGTGTAAGCTATTCTTTAGGACAAGCATTGTGTATATCACTTATTATTCTGCCCTAGGTGAGTCTTCTTCCTTGTGTTAACATATTTAATTTAAATGCATAGTGTTTATTCTATAGGTATAGGCCACTTAACATGTAAAACATATTTACTTGACATTTCTAGAATATTCTGTCATGTGGAAATATATTATTTCACAGTAGTTTACATTTTGTTTTAAGATACTGTATTACTCTCACCATAATGTTGCTTTAAGCAATTTGCATATTTAATATACAAACCAGCTTATTAATATTCATCTTTAATGATTTTGGCATCTTTCTGCTAAATATAAACATTTTTCTTAGACTAAGCTCACTTATTTAAGCAAAAAAGAAAAAAAAATCACTTTAGAATGTTTTCATAAAAATAAGTTGCAGAATTACTATCTGACTTTTCACTATACTATACAAAGGGCATCTGGGGTAAATCTTCCTATTTGGTGTACAATGAAGCAGAAAAAGAATACAATAAATGTACCTGTATGTTCATTTAATGTCATAAAATATGTCTAGAATTACTTAATTACTTACAGAGATAGACTGCTCACTAGACCTTTAAACCGTACCACATTCCTCAGTAAATAACGGTTTTGAGGGCAAAATATTGGGGTGCCACAAATTCCCAAGTGGCCTCTTTAATTTCTGCGACTTTCCCAGGGTTTTTTTAATACTTCTGACATAGTCACATGCAGGGCACGCGCAATGAATTCAGCTCCACGAGGTAAAAAGACAGCCTGCAATTTGTTAATTTACTTGTGGACCTTGCACAGTACATCTTTCTTCCCTTCCCCAGCTCGGTTTTCCAGGTAAAAGTGACAGAAACTTTCTTTACTTTTCAAAGTCAGTATATTCAGCTCTTCTTCTCTGTCAGTATATTACTTTTACACTACACTTAACACAGACAGCATGCAGGCATCGCAGCTTCACCACTATGTTATTTATTTTATTTTACGGGGGGACAGACTGTGTTATTTACTTAACAGGCATTGCAGCTTAACTGTGACTTTGTTGCTTTTACTTAATGGCAGCACCAGGCAGCTTTCCATCTTTAATGGCATGCAGGCATTGTTACTTTTATTTTACTTAACGGTGGCAGGTTTCTGTGTGAGCTTTCAGGCTGTGTTTTAACAGCAGTCAGCAGACATCGCAGGTTCACTGTATGGCAGGCAGCTTTCGGTCTTTAATGGCATGCAGGCATTGCTACTTTTATTTTTCTTATATAATCTAGGACTATTAATGAATTAATTCACTTAGTGAAATTAATAAAGCAAAACTAATAAAGACAATAAAGATGCTGCAGCAGCTTGTGTTCAGCAGACCACAAGTCATTCAAAAATCAGAAAGAGTTCTGTTTGTTTTTTTTTGGGGGGGGGCTTACATGCTTGCAGGACACCTATATAATTTCTGACTTCACTACCTACAATCAAGAATAGCTATCAGCTCTGACATCACTCAGTAAAGGTCTGATCTAAGTAAATAGATGATAATGTCATACTGTTGCAGTGTATGCCTCCAGAGTCAACAAAGCCAGATAGTGGTCAAATGGAACCCTTTGCAAGGTAATAAGCCAGGTCCCTGCCAGCCATACCAGTATCCAATTACTTGTCTGTCTCTGCCCAATTACTATAAAACACTGCTCATACCTGTCAGTGTGCTTCCTCACTGCGCTGTCCTGTGTCCCCACTGGTGCCTGTGACCAGGGATCTCTGTCCAGTGATCATAGCGATTCCATATGTGACTGGTAGCCTGCCACATGATCTTGGTAAGTAGCCAACCAGATGGCAAAACTGCAGTTCCGCATGGCAAGCAGGCTCAGTAGTAGTGGTCAACAGCCACCATCTGTCTGTGTTAAGTGTGGCCCAATCCAGTTACAACCCCAGGATTTGTAGCTAACACCCAATATATGACAGCAATAGATATACTGATACAATACAATTCATGGTCTAGGCACTGGACAGCAGACATCTCTCTGCACATCTGGACAGGCTCTGCATGCAGTTATCTCTCCACCAAATGCATATCCCTGACCATTGCATGCTTTACATCTCTGAGTCAGTGGAGCATTAACTCTGGGAATACACATTGTGATGCACAATTGTAACATAATCTGCAAATATGTTACCATCATCAGTAATGCCTGCCACATCATGGGCCACTGCAGGTTTCTTGTGAGCGCTGTCAGTGTCTAAAGGCTAATGCTCCGCAGAATGTGTTTATCCAGCTTGAGACAGACCATTTTCAACACCAAGCCAGGCCACACATAGTGAGCTGTTGTGCCTTTTTGTCAGGCACATTACCTGACATTAGAGTAGTGGACAGACTTATCAGTGACACATATATATGTGTGTGTGTACATGAACATACATAGGTTCATAGGTTCATAGGTTCGTACTAGGCTATCTGCCCTAGGGCATTTATAAGCCTAGCCAGAGTGTGTGTGGCATGCACGCCTACTCTGCATTATACCCATTATGTAAGCCATTACTGTGTGAAAGTCATATATGACATGTCTTTTTGTGGTATGACAGCTGTTTACTGCTTATTGTTCATCTATATTAACATTCTTGTGTTTCCCACATCTGCATTACCATCATTGCTACCTATGATGTCCATGTGGAAATATGTTACATATCTCACTGTATGCACTGTTTGTTGTATTGTGATAATGTAGGCACATGTACAAAACAAATGAGTGTCCTATTCATGGATGTTATGTCTTATAGGATACTAAATAACAGCCTCTACAGAAAAAAAAGAGTCTTGAAATTATAGTCATTTTAATGTAAAAATAATTTTCAAATTAGCCAAGAGATGACGCATGTTTTGAGATTTATTCACATGCTATTGTTATATATGTAAATTTATGTTATGTAATTTAAGTACTGCATAACACTGGGTCATTTTTCATTACAGTCTGTAAGGTGAGCATCTTGCTATGGTGGCTGAAGTGGCCAGTGGGATACTGTGGTTATGGTACACCATGATAGGGAAGCTGAAGTGAAACTGATGGTGTGGACTGTAAAACAGGATATTTAAGCCACAAGATATGAGAGACTGTGAAGTGGAAATGTTGCAGACAACAACCACTAAGGGGGTGGCCGCTATCTGGCAGGATGTCAAGTATTATGACTGGGTAGATCAGATAATTCTGCAGATTTATTTCATTGTCTATAATGTGCCTCATGCCATTAGTAACATGCAACAAGTTGTGATGGCAGGATTGCCACAACCTGCCAAATGCCAACAGACCCTGAAATGTAAGATGTTTGGACTGCTATACATATTGCTGGTTTCTGTTGTACAGGAGCTATTGGAGAAACCAAGCCCATCAACATCACACTTGGAGATTAGGGTTTGGATACCCCTGCATGAAGCATATGTTGTCACAGAGGGGTGTGCAGTATCTGAGGGTCATGTCCTGGAAGGTGGAACTGTCTGGTGTCAAATGCTCCCTAAGACTACAGTGAAGCCTGGCCAATGTCAACACCCACCATCCTTGCAGTATCTGTCACAAAATTAGGAATGGCCAGTGGACTGCACCTCTGCAGAGAGTGCAGCATGGGCATTATCTATATTAACAGACAACCAAGGAGCTTTGCAGTGTCCATTGCAGGAATGTGCCCATACCTTAAGACCGTCACTGGTGTTTACTTCCTTCAGTTTTGAATTACTTTTTTGTTTGTTCTGTTATTTGTTGTTTTTCAGATAAAATCATATATTAATGCTTACTGACAGAACCCACACTGCAAAAGTAGCTGACTCCAAATCCAGCTCCAGAAAAGTAACAAGTGGAGTACCTCAGGGTTCAGTCCTGGGACCGCAATTATTTGGCATTTGCTTCCCTGAAGTACAGGCCAACACTAAGGGACTCTGGCTAACAAAGTTCGCAGATGACTGCAAACTGGGAGCCAGTATTGAATTCCCAAATGTTGTGGATATTCTACAAAAGGGCCTTACAGAAACAGATGCTTGGTGCCAGCGCCATGGGCTCAAGCTCAATGCCAAGAAATGTATAATTATCCCCTTTGGGAAAAACATGTACCCATGAATTACCACATAGGTGGCAGTATGCTAAACACCGAAAGTGTGATAAGAGACTTAGGGACACAGGTAGACAGTGGTCTCACCTTCAATAACCACATCACCACAACAGTCAGGAAATTCTTCTATGTGGAACACCTCATCACTAAGGGCTTTTCATCCAGAAAAAAGGAGGTTATTGTACCACTGTACTCATCCTTCTTTAGACCCATTATAGAATACAATGCCCCATTTGGTATGTACCTCTCAAGATGTCTGCAATAGCTGGAAAGGCCACAGTAATACCTCGCTAAAAGAATCACAGGCCTAAAGCAGATGCCCTATGCTTACCGTCTAACAAAACTCCAGCTATACTCTGTCGCATATCATCTACTCAGAGGCGATCTCTGCTTAACATACAAGGCCAAGTCAAACCCAGAGCTGTTGGACATGCTATACTTAAAGAAACCCCAATCTCTCAGAGCCACATGCTCCAGGGATCTAAACCTTGTCATCACAATGAACAAAACATGCTGGAGGGATAGGTTCCTGACCCAGAGACTTCCCAGACTCTGGAATAGACTGCCCAGAGTGCCTCTTTGGCCCTCTTCAAAAGGAACCTTGACGATTGGAAGGGAGATAGAAAATTCACCCCGGTGATCATGTCAGTCACCCCGCTAGACAGGGGTCCAGGGAAGTAAATATTGTGGGAAGAAATAGCCAGGGAATTGTTATGGCTAGGCTTGTATAGACCCTAGGGCTGATAGCCTAGTACCAACCTATGAACCTATGGACAGCCAAGGAGCTTTGCAATGTCCATTGCAGGAATGTGCCCGTACCTTAAGACTGTCGCTGGTGTTTATTTCCTTCAGTTTTGTATTACTTTTTTGATTATACTGTTATTTGTTATTTTTCAGATAAAATCATATATTAATGTTGTTAAAACCTTTGTCATCTCTTGTTACGTTCACTGCATCCTTGGCACATACTTGTGTTACACTGTAGGACGTTCTGACATGGTAGACCTTGGTAATGTTGGACTATGTTGTGCAGCTGCACATCTTCATAGTGTGTGATATAGGGACTATTGTTCTGTCTTAGCTGTACTGCCGTAAAATGTTAATCCATTTAGGTTCACGTGTTGCTTTGTTGCCTGTCTCATTGTCATTTATAATGGTAATTATGTGTCACAACATCTGTGGGTGGTTGTCACATAGCACAAACATATATGCATAAAGTATATGGTAGTTATGTGAAGTTCACTGCTGGTTTGTGGGTACTGTTTAGTTCAGTACAAGAAAATTCATTTGAAACTCACTTATCAAGATTGTGTCCCCTTTTCTAATGCAAGTGGCACCTTTCATGCAGTTAATGTAAGCAGGAGGAATGTTGAGAATGAAGCTACGCAACGCTGTGGAGCCAGAAGGTACAGTTTCCTCTCAATAGATATCTCATTGTGCACCTTTTCTGGAAGTTCAGCCTAGAGAATTGCCATTTCAGTAAAATTGAGTTTACAGTAATCTGTCAAGAATCCAGTCTATTCATTTACATATGTGCAGTAATGCCTGTGAGGCCCTGAATAACACTTGAAATGTGTCTTAACAATGCCACATAAGTGCATATATACTCCAGCACTTCTCTTCTATCTGGCATGTAATATGTGGATTATAGCAAGAAGCAGTTAACATTTAGCCCATGGTGCATGCAGTGTTAAGGAGAAAGTGACATTGATGGTCAGGAATGTTAACAGTACAAAGGTAATAGTACTGCTATTCTGCAGTTGGATAATATATAGACTGTTACCATGGGGCAGTTGAGCTGCACCATACAGTAGTGTGGTAGGCAATTTCATTCCATGTTCAAGACTTTAATATTTCCCCATTTGCACACACTCTGCTTGTGATATGTGCTTGAATCATGCCTGTGTTTGACAGTAAGGCCGTGAGACAACAAAGCATCTTTGCTACACAGTGTGGACCATGTCTCTGAATTCCAGAGTAATGTGATAGTTGGGTGCTGCAGATTTGAAGTGACTAAGGATGCTGGATTAAATATGAGAACAGGTTCCAGAAATTAAGAGGCTGAGAACCACTAACAAAATTCAGTTGTCATCTAGTTGATTTAGGCATTAATTTGCTATTCTCTAAGGCATCATTTTATTTAGTCTTATTCATTTGCAATCTGTTTACTGAGTAAGTGAACTGGTTAGTCGACCCTTTTCAACCATGAAATGGACTCATAGATGTGTGCTTAGTACAGAATGTATTAATATGAGAACAAAATGCAGCGTAACTGATAATTTTATAGTAATAATAATATTAATAATAATAATTCAGTTATAATAATAATTTAATTATAATTAAAGTATGTAATAATGCAAATATCTGATAAATTTATGCAGAGGTAAATGAAAAAAGCAGGCAAAAATATGCAAAATAGCAATATTAAATATAGTTTGGACGGTTTTAACATATATAATTATTCAAATTTTCCTATTACTAAAGATTTATTTTCCTTATTTTCAAAGGGATTCAAGTTTGTTCCTACTTATGTGCCAGATATAGCTTCAGTTATGATTGATTTACAGCTGTATTTAAGGAAATTGAATTTGAACCTCATTTTGTCAGATAAAATAAGCAAAGGTGAATCAAATAAAGTATTAAAGAAAAGTAGCATGTTTAATCCCCCCCTGCACCCCCTTATTGCGGTATATGAGAAATTAGTTAAAGAAGATCTATATAAGACTTGGGGGGAAAAAAGGAAGGTGTTCAATAATTTGAATATTCACGAAAAAAACATCCTTGAGAATCTTAGAAAAAACAACATAAGAATTATGACGCCTGACAAAGGGGGAGGGGTGGTTATCTACAGTGTAGAAGAATACAATAATGACATGCAAAATATACTATTTCAGGAGGGCAGATATTCTTTATGCTCTGAAAATGAAATCAACATTTCTTATCGTAGATTAGATAGTTACTTATATGAATATTTGATAGATCAGAGAATTTCCAAAGAAGAATATAACTTCCTATTAAATAAATTTCCTAGATACCCACCGTTTTTGGGATCCTGAAGGTGTACAAAAACCCCAAAAAGCCACCATTTAGACCCATAGTCGCTGCCACAGGTTCTAAGACACACAACCTAGCGGTATACGTGGATAGAAAATTGAAACATATTATTAATAAATTTCCACACTTGTTAAAAGGCTCATGGGAATTTTTGGGTCAAATTAAGCATGACATCTGGTTGACTGATTGTTGGTTTCTTACAATTGATGTACAAGATCTTTTTTCTTGTATTCCAAAGATGGAAGGGTTAAATTTTTTTGAGGAAGTTCTTTTTTCCTATTGCTCTTTAAAATCTGATGAGGTGTCACTTTTATGTGAATTAATGAGTTTGATTATGGAGAATAATTTCATATTTGTGGTGAATACTTCAAACAATTGCAAGGAGTTGCTATGGGTGCTGCCTGTGCCCCTCTGTATGCCAACTTAGTTCTTTTAGGGTGGGAACAAAAATAAATTTTTCAATCTAATATGGATTTTTTACCATGCATTGCATATTACGGTAGATTTTTGGATGATATTTTTATTGTGTGGAAAGGAGATGTAGCAGGAATCTTAGAGATTTTGGAATACATAAATCAGACTACAAGTTATTTAAAATTTACTTTTCAATACCATCAAGAGGAAATTAATTTTCTTGATGTACAGATTTTTAAAAAACAAAACAGTTTTCAATCCAAAATCTACCGAAAAAACACTTTTTGCAATGCATATTTACATTATACTAGTCACCACCCTATTCATCAAAAAAGAAGTATTGTAAAGGACCAGGCAGTAAGAATAGCTAGAATGACCACCATAAAAGAAGATGTGATACTGGAATTCCAGAATTTAAGAACCATGTTTCTTGAGAGAGGCTACCTGGGTTATTTTATTGACCCAATACTTGAGGAAGTTGGAAATAAATGGGGTACCTTTTACAAACCCTTATTGGGTAGTAGTGATTATAAACCCGGTGATATAGTTAATTATGGTAACACCAGGAATACTACTAATTTTCAACAGGCATGTGTAGTACAGTTCAGTCCCTTGTATTCCCAAGTGAAAACAACCTTGGTAAAGAACTGAAACATTTTTAGAACCAATCCTGAAATAATCCGGATTCTTGGTGACAAACCTATTTTTTCCACCAAAGTAGGTAGCAATATTAAATCCTTGGTGGAAGTTACTAGAATTTCTAATGAAAAGCAGAGAAATGTATATGGTAGCAAGCTTTGTGGTAGATGTCATTATTGTTCATATATAATACTTGAACATGACATGATTATTAACAATTACAATAGATGTCACATCTATTTGAAAAATGGTAACTGTCGTTCAAGTAAATTAGTATATCTTGCTAAGTGTAATTCTTGCTCTTCATTTTATGTCGGAAAGACAGAAAGGATGCTGAAGAACAGGATATATGAGCATCTGTATGACATGAAGAGTGGAAAAAATACTAATGCTTTGTACAAACATAGTATTTTGTGTAGGAATTTCAGTGGTTTCAAGTTTGGAATCCTGGATTTTGTTACAGTGGATATGAGGGGGAGTGATTGGCAAAACAAGTTGCATAAAAAAGAATTGATGTGGCAACTTAGATTAGCTGCTGATCATCTGCCGGGTATTATTGGACACCTTTCTATTATGCCTATATTGAAAGAAAAGGCAGAGTCAGTATAATCCACTGGCCGTTGGCCAGTGAAGTAATTTTTAATTTTAATATTTATTCTATTTTGATCATATGGAAGTAGTTTAAATATGTAATACTTACATTTTTACATTATTATATCTTGATATTTATAGGTATACTATACAGTATATATGTATTTTTAAGATTCAAGTATTTGATGAATTAATTCATTATTCAACACTTGCATTTTATTATTTATGAGACTTGGTATGTTTAAAATATGATTTGTTAGTTTTTTAGCCAATTAATTTAAACTGGGTAGTATTTAAGTTTCAATATTCTCAAATTACTTGTTCTGATGAAGTCATACTATTTGATGAAAGCGCTCAACTAACCTGTATTTTTTGTGTGAATAAATAGTTTCTGTGGACTCGCAACATTGTGCTATTATTAGTTATATAGCAATAACAATACAAACAACAGTACTTTTGCTGAAAGATATAACAAAATGCAAGAGTAGATGTGCAAATTAAAATAAACTTAAGCTCATTACTCAGTTTAGTCACTCTTCTGGTCAGAGTGAGAAAAGTATCTCAAAATGCAGGTCAGTATATGTATTTCCCAGCTACAACAAAATAGTTAATTAAATAAGCACATGAGAATTATATTTGGGTGTTGTGATTTTGCCACTAGTAAATCCATTGCCACTAGTAATGATCTGATTACAGCCAACTAAATTAGGATTGATTAGTGACCCAGATGCTGGAAGAAGGGGAACAGGAATGAAGAGGTTGAGCCTGCCCACCTCTCTTAGAGGGGATAGTTGGGGGGCATGTGTCAGGAGGTGCATTCTTTATCTCTAAGAGGTAAAAAAACACAGAAAAGAAATGAAGGCATCTGCCTGTTGAGGCAGTGTGTGTGTGTGTGTGTGTGTGTGTGTGTGTGTGTGTGTGTGTGTGTGTGTGTCTGTGGGGGGGGGGTGTACTACTAGGGAACAACACCACTCATGGCAGCAGATGCTAAAACCCTCACACAGCTCCAGTCAATCCTGCCATCCCTTGGGCAGTTTTAGGCACGCCACCCCACCACCCTAGAGATCTGAAGAGATCAGTGGAACTAAAGAGAAAAGCCATTTTGATTGCTTGTTGATAAGCAAAGGAGAAACACATGTTGAAAAAATAACTGCAGGTTTGCTAGAGTCAATAAAAATAATTGTAATAATATTTATTTGAGCTTATTTATTCCAATATTTTATATTTAGCACATAAGTACAATTAAAATATATCCATTGCATACCTTTGGGTAGAACAGCTGTTTCTTTTGGCTGACTGGCTACTGCAAGGGGTCTTGTCTTGGGTCCTGTAAAGGTAACAGTTTAAAACACTATCATAAACATGTTTGCAAGCTACAATAAATGGTCTGGCAGCATATCTGGCAAAAGCCATATATTAAACAAATAAAAATATAACAATTCATTTCCAGTTTCTGCAGTAAAGGACAGAAATAACAGGCTGCTAGGTTCATTGTCATAATTACATTCTGCTATTTTTTACTTACTGTATTTTCCTGCAGTAATTGAAAGCATACACCATTTTAAATTAGCACAGATTCACAACTGACCCAATTACCTCATCTTTCTCTTTTTTTACCATATTAAAATTCGATGACTATCATTGTAAGTTCCGGTAAAAAATCTTGGTATTTTTCATGAGTTTGGTATAATGTTTTATATATTGCTAACTTTACCTTCTTGTCTTATGATTAGCTCCCCATTGAATATGTCAAGAAATCAGCTTTCATTACTGAGAAACTTAACTAAATTAGGTTAAAAATGTCAGACAAGTGGTAATTTAACTTATTATTGTTATTATTATTATTATTATTATTATTATTAACTTAATTTAACTTGACAAATAACTGCACATTTCTTTTTGAAATGTCTTTCCATGTATTACATAAAATAAAAAAAAATACATATGCCTTTAAATCCATACCCATCCTAATATCATCATAAATCACTGAAGATTTAGTCACCAGAGCAATTCCATCTTATTTTTCAAGATACATGGTTCACAACCTGGTAAAGAAAGAATTACAAAATTAAATGTGCCTTGCCTGGAAACTTTTATGATTTTTAATGAAAACTTAGTGGATATGTGTTTTGGGCATTACTTTCACAGTGCCATTTGAAGAGAGGTAAAACATTGTCCAGAATGAAACATGTGTAAAACATATGACTGTGATACCAAGCGTTCTCAAACACTGCAGTTACTAACGGTGTGTAAGATGGCGTATGTCTGCACCCCCTGTGACAGTTCATAATAAAAGGTTACTTGTGTTAAACTCACAAAAGAATGCTATTTACCCCACAAAACACACTGAAGAATGCAATTTACGCAAAGGATTTCATTGCATCTCAATCCTGATTTATATGCTACTTCACTATTTTTATTGGCACATGGAGTTTTAGCCTCACACTGTATGAGTAACAGAAAGTTTGCCTTGTCTAAGGAAATATTTACGATTTCTTACTTCTGCTATAATTACAACTTAGTACAGACATGTTTTACATATTAATTATAATAAGATACACTGGTACATAATTCACTCAAGGCTGCCAATGTATGATCAAGGATTTTACCATATCTCAATCCTGATTTACCTAGTGGCACATTGCCTTTGTCAATTCACTCAGTTTAGGCCTCACTCTATATGTAGTAACAGAAAATTTGCCTTGTATAGTAAAATATTTATGAGATTGTTTTTTACTTCAGATATAATAACACAATAAAGCCATATTCTGGATATGTGCTACATTTTGTCACCCTGAATAGAAGGCATATACATAAGCGTGATGGAAACGAAACAGGATGCAACTAGAAAGTCTGGCGCTTTTTGTCTATTAGTGGAGAATGGCAGTATGGGGCTATACCTCTGAAATGTTTTAATATTTTCAAGTAAAATTTTTCAACAAAATTCTGGACATTCACTTATAAACTCTAGTTTGGTTGTGCTTTCAGGTGAACAGGTAACTATTTGTGATAATTCTTCCCCTTTTCTTTTCCTTGTATGTCCTTTTTTTCTTTTATAACATTCCAAATGCTGAGAAACATTACTTTCCAGGGCAAGGAAATATTGCTTTTAGTTAATAGTTAATAATATGTTTTGGTCATAAAAACCAGTAGTGCTTTTGCATTTATTAACATTCAAGCTGTTTATTCCAAAAGTGGATAGATTTCACATTGCAGATTGTATTTTGGGAAGCAGAGAGCGAGAACTAACTGAAATAGGCATTGTTTTTGTCCTTCTAATATTTGAAAACCTCTGTTTGCAGCTTTATTTGCCAGTTTAAAGGCTGTAAAGCACAAATACGCATCAGTGAAACTTAGTGCAATACTTATTTTAGCAAAATATTACTAAATGCAGCTAAGCAGGAGAGCATAAAATAACAATATTTTAACTACCTATTTCAACCACCAAGCAATACTACTCTATTTTCATTTCTCTCTCTAGCTCCCAGTGTCCTCTGCATATAGTCACTCTGCATATTTCCTGCTGCAAAATAAACTTCCATAACTGAATTTTACTCAAGTTTCTAAAAATAACAAAAGGAAGATACTTTCATGGATACCTAATGTAAGACAAGAAACTGCTGAAATATCTTTAGTGTTGCAGACAATTTTTCCCTAACTTTTGTATTAGCATGGTCTGTATTGTAGTTTTTAAACTTCTGGTGGTCACCATACATTCCCAGCCCACCCCTATTCCACAGACCTTTATACTGTTCTGGTTAATTTAATTTAATTTATTGTTCATTAACTTGGTGTATAATCATGTTCATGTCCCTTTTCAGCCACAAGTCAGGCCATGTGGCAAATACAACAATAAACAGACGTAGCTACAACAGATAATATGATAAACAGACACAGCAATAGCAGGTAGTACAGATAACGTATAGGAGTAAAACACACAGTAAGCAGACAAAGTAATTCAGAAATGAAGAGAGGTAAAACGTTGCCCAGAATGAAACATGTGTAAAACATATGACTGTGATACCAAATGTTCAAATAAAATATTAATAGGATTTGTAGGCTTGTTTTACAAGTGTAAGAGAACTATATGTTATGAATAAACTATAAGTTCTGTACTGAGCTTCAATATTGTAACCACAGTGCACCCTGCTGGAAACAAATGTATAAACATTGTCTGCTTGTATATCCCCCCAGGGAATAAGACCAATTCCCTAGAAGACATCCTTCACTGGTCAGCCAATAACTACCCTCAGGAAAACATAGTTCTAGGAAATTTGAATATAGATTGGAACACCTGCTCCTCTGAATACCCTACTACCCATGTAAGCCTACATGGCTTTACACAGGGCATATCTACTATGACCAGGATAAGCAAACCTCAGAATAAAGAGTGTATACTAGACTGGATATTGATCAATAGTCATCCCCAAATGTATACATCAGGGACCCTCCCTGATGACCTTAGTGATCACTGCCTTGCCTTCATTATTAGACACAAAGCAAATTATCCCCACCAGCCCACCTACAAAAATGTTAGAAACAATAAGAACTTCAATCTAACTTTCAAAATGAGCTTAAATCATGTAACTGGTCTGCCCTAAAACAACCACCCCTGGATGATGCTGTTGCCTTCTTTAACAATAAATTCCTCACCATCCTTAATTCTCACGCTCCTGCTCGACAAATTTGGAACACAACAAAAAGTGTACTTTGGCTCTCAAAAGACACCAAATCAAAAATCCTACTCAGAAATAAGGCATGAGCCATATGGTGTACCACTAAAACCCCACAAGACCAATTGAAGTACAGGCAATTAAGAAATGAGACAAAAAGATCCATTCTGTTAGATAAAAAAAACTTTTACTGCCTACACCAGCAGAAATGTCAAAATAATCCTCAAAAATTCTGGGCAGGGATAAAAAAACTACTGCACCCAGGACAAACCTCTACACCAACTCCCTCTGCCTGCACTGACAAACTACCAGAGGATATCGCTAACACCTTCATAGGTTCATAGGTTCATAGGCTGGTACTAGGCTATTGGCCCTAGGGCCTATGCAAGCCTAGCCATAACAATTCCCAATTCCCTGGATATTTCTTCCCACAATATTTACTTCTCCAGGCCCCTGTCTAGCAGGGCGACTGACATGATCCCCGGGGTGAATTTCCTATCTCCCATCCAGTCATCAAGGTTCCTTTTGAAGAGGGCCAATGAGGCACTCTGCTTGACATGTATGGGCAGTCTATTCTAGAGTATGGGGAGTCTCTGGGTCAGGAACCTATCCCTCCAGCATGTTTTGTTCATTGTGATGACAAGGTTTAGATCCCTGGAGCGTGAGGCTCTGAGGGATTGGGATTTCTTTAAGTGGAGCATGTCCAACAGCTCAGGGTTTGACATGGCCTTGTATGTTAAGCAGAGATCGCCTCTGAGTATACGATATGCCACAGAGTACAGCTGGAGTTTTTTTAGACGGTCAGCATATGGACTCTGCTTTAGGCCTGTGATTCTTTTAGTGAGGTATTTCTGTGGCCTTAGCAGCTGTTGCAGATGTCTTGTGAGGTACATATCAAACAGGGCATTATACTCTATAATAGGTCTAATGAGGGATGAGTACAGTGGGACAATGACCTCCTTTTTTCTGGATGAAAATCCCTTAGTGATGAGGTGTGCCACATAGAAGGATTTCCTGATTGTTGTGGCGATGTGGTTATCGAAAGTGAGACCACTGTCCACCTGTGTCCCTAAGTCTCTCAAAACAATTTCGATGTTTAGCATCCTGCCACCTTTGTGGTAATTCATAGGTACATATTTTTTTCCAAAGGGGATAACTATACATTTCTTGGCATTAAGCTTGAGCCCATGGCTCTGGCAACAGGCATCTGTTTCTGTAAGGCCTTTTTGTAGAATATCCACATCATTTGGGGATTCAATAATGGCTCCCAGTTTGCAGTCATCTGCAAACTTTGTTAGCCAGAGTCCATTAGTGTTGGCCTGTACTTCAGAGAAGTAGATGCCAAACAAGAGTGGTCCCAGGACTGAACCCTGAGGTACTCCACTTGTCACTTGTCTGGAGCTGGATTTGGAGTTGGCTACTTTTACAGTCTGGGTTCTGTCAGTAAGCCAGTTGGCAACCCATCGAGTGACATAGGGATTTATGCCCAGCTTACTAAGTTTATCTATGATTCCAGAGTGGGGGATGGTGTCGAAGGTCTTGGTGAGGTCCAGATAGGCTGTGTGGACCACCTTACCCTCGTCCACAGCTCTGGAGACCGATTCAAAGAAGTCAATCAGATTCAGATGACAAGATCGGCCCTTCACAAATCCAAACTGGGTGGGGTCCAGTGTTTGAAGGTTGCCAATGTCTTTGTTTATAAGTTCCATGATAATGCGTTCCATGCTCATGCAGATCAGGCTTGTCAGACTGATGGGATGGTAGTTCCCAGGATCCAAGGAGGATCCTCCCTTGTGGAGCAGGATAGCTGTAGCTGTGCACCACTCAGTGGGCACGAAGCCTGAGGTAAGGCTATGATTAAACATGACACTTAGGTGAGGTGCCAGTTCATTTTGTAGTTCATTTAGTCCATGGATGCTGTAGTCTTAGCTTTGGAGAGTGCGGTTTCTACCTGTGTGGCCGTGATTATCGGAATTTGGCAATCTTTTGGTATTGAGATGGGCCCTTTAGAGGGTGTGAGAGGGGTGAAGTTGGCACTAAATTGATCTGCCAGGATATTGGCAATATCTTTGGGATCAGTATATTTAATGCCATTCTGTTGTAGCTCAGAGCAGATCTGAGCATTGCCATTTAGATTCTTGACATAACTATAGAATGCATTGTGGTTGTCTTTGGAATCTTTGGCAATTTTATTTTTGTAACTAGCTTTTGAGGATTTTATGAGGGATCTCAGCTTTTTACTGAGGCTAGTGAGGGAGTTTTTTGCATCCTGGGATTTTCCTCTTTTCTGCAACAGTTTCTTCCTTCTGTTGTATAGTTTGTTTATAGCAGGGGACCACCAGATTGGCTTCCTTTTTTGGAGAAGAGCATCTTGGTTCTATTTGGGATGGCACGATTCATGCACGAGTGGATGTGCACGTACAGTGCCTTAGTGTAGGATTCTGCAGTCGAACTTCCAGATCCTGTCTGCGTGGGTGTTGTGAAGTTTGTCACTTCTGACTTCAGTAGCATGAAGTTGGCTTTGGAGAAGTTTTTTAAGGAGGTTTCCTTACTGGGGGGTGGGGGTGGGATGTGGATGTCAAAGGTGATTTGCTTATGGTCAGACCTGACCAATGAGGGGGTGACCACTGGTGTGGAGCATCTATCTCCCATGTTGGTAATGACCAGGTCTAGGATATTGGCTCCCCTGGTGGGACAATGGAATAGTTGATCCAGGGCATTGGAATTTATGAATTCCACGAACCGTTTGGAAAAGGAGTTGGTACCCGAGTAGTTTTCCCAATTAATGGCAGGGTAGTTGAAATCACCCAGTATTAGGGCATTTGGTTGTATCTTAATATTTTCCAGTATGTTTAGAAAGGTGTAGTGAGAATCTTGGTGCATGGTGGGGGATTTGTAGCAAGCTACAATTTGGATTGCAGTCTTACCTAGTGTTAGTTGCACCTGGAGAATTTCAGATGCATTGTGTTGGGCAACTAGCCTGGAGGTGTGAATATCCTTGGTGAATATGGACACTCCTCCACCTTTAGTGTTTCGGTCTTGGTTTTGTGGCCGAAAAGTGTGGTAAGAATTGTAGCCTGGTACTGCAGGGGTGCTCTCTGGAGCCTTGAACCAGGTCTCAGTTACTGCACAGATATCGATGTTCTCCATTTTTAGGAGTGCCTCGAGAGATTGCATTTTGAGGTTTAGACTTCTAGCATTGAGTAGCATTACCTTCAGATTTTGCATGCTTGTATCTGTTACTGTGGTGGTTTTATCCTTTGAACCTTGCCTAAAAAGGCACTATAGGGGTTTCTTTACTGGAACTGTCCATTCCCTAGCCGACCAACTACCCCAACATTCCCCTAACTCACTTGATTACAATCCCACTACCCAGCATTCCTTCAGCTTCCAACCAGTCACCACATCTTTTATTTGTACAGTAATCAAAAAATTTAAACCCACGACACTAGCTGCTGATCTTCTCCCTGCTGAATATCTGCAGAAAGCAGCAGATGCTATTGCATATCCCATCTCCATCCTAATCGACTGCACCATATCAGAAGCCACAATCCCATCCATTCGGAAAATATCTCATGTTATACCCCTTTATAAAGGTGGTAGTTCTAATGTATTGTCTAACTTCAGACCAATAGCCATCCTGTCACCAATAGCCAAAATTATGGAAAAGTGCATCCATAAACAGTTACTTCACTATCTAATCCAAAACAAGACATTGGCCAACTCACAGCATGGCTTTAGGCTACACCACAACACCACCTCAGCCCTTCTCTCCTTCTCCAATGCCAATAATCATAACAGAAACAGTAATAAATTATCCTCAGCCCTTTTGTTGGACCTCTCAAAGGCTTTTGACATGGTTAACCACCAACTTTTCATCCATACCCTGAAAACAATTTCCTTAGACACCCATGCTCTGCACTGGTTCCAATCATATTTGAATGACAGACAGCAAGCTGTTCTTTGGCAGAATAAACTATCCAACATCCTACCCAATACCTTGGGTGTCCCCCAAGGGTCTATTCTAGGCCCCCTTCTGTTCTCCATATTCATCAACGATCTGCACTCTGTCATCCCTAAAGCAATTTGCATTCAGTATGCAGATGACTCTACCTTGATGTGCTCTGCCTCCTCCCAGACAGAACTTCAAGCATTAACTCAGGATATCATTAACAGAACTGAAACTTGGCTTTCTAATCATCAACTGATTCTAAACCCCAACAAAACAAAACTACTACTTTCTCCCCCCAGCCAAAAGTCCAAAGAATTATACTTCTCCATTATTTCTAACTACAAGACCATAATCTCCCCAGATGTCTGTACAAAGCTCCTAGGTGTTACCATAGATAACAATCTTAAATTTGATATGCACATAAGTAAAACTATTAAAACCATTAATAAAAAACTCGGTTCCTTATATGGGATTAAACCATTCCTTACCACAACTGCTAGAACTGTCATTGCCCGCTCTCATCTACTCTCCACCCTTTTCTATGCCTCCCCTCTACTTATCAACCTAAACAAAACTGATCTTAACAAGCACTCTATCTGCTACAATCACATTGCCAGATTTGCTACTGGCTTACCCTATAGAACTCACCATTGTAAAAACCTAAATCATCTATGCTGGCTTGAACTACCCAGGTTAATTCAGTACAACCAACTTATAATAACCCATAAAGTACTTTACCATCCTGATAATACACCTGCTCTTAGGCACATTATCTACTCCTACTGCAACCCCAGACCTCTCCGCTCATCCAGTAGACTTGTAGTGCAAACTGTCAAAGCCAACAATTTGTCCAGAGATTCTCTGTTTGCCAACTCTGTGTGTAAAACATGGAACTCCCTACCTGCTAACATTACTCTAGAGGCATCCCTACCTCTATTCAAGGAAAGTCTTAAGCAGTATTTCAGGTCTCACTGGCTTTGTCCTTGCTCCAGGCCTGACTAATAATTTAGTTATATTTGTGTTCTATTTATTTCACTACTTGTAATATATTGTACTGTAAGTTACCAGTTAATCTCTCAGGTTGGGTGATTGTTTAATATACTTGTTTATTATAGAGTCTGTTAATGTTCTTAAGTTGTACTATGTATGTTTTCTTGTGTATCTACCTCTGGAGCTTTTCTCCCCAGGTCTACGCTGAAAATGGACATGTATACAATTGGACTAACCCGGTCAACAAATGTAAAATAAATAAAATAAATAAATCTGGTAACCAATGTTAAGCAGAGCTCCATGTAGTACAATCAATGAACTTATTTAAGAACTGTTTTATTATAGACATACCCTCAAAGTACTTCCATATCTCATATATATATATATATATATATATATATATATATATATATAGATAGATAGATATACATATGTTGTGAAGGCTGCCAGCCCAGCTAGATAGAATTTTGTAAATAATCTTATGTCATTTGTAAATATTAATAGGATTTGTAGGCTTGTTTTATAAATGTAATTGAACTATATGTTATGAATAAACTATATGTTCTGTACTGAGCTTCAAGATTGTAACCACAGTGCACCCTGCTGGAAAACAGCAGAAATGTGGTAAACTATGTGCCAATGCAAATGTATGTTTTCATGGTAGAAACTGGGACATACAGAGTTAACTTGCAAACTCTGAGAAAATAAGTAAAGAATTTTATGACTGTGTGTTATCTCAGCTAGGAGACAGAATGTTTGCAGCTGGGGCTTCTTTCTATTTTCTGGAAACAGAGGTAATTACAATTTTCCAAGCTAATTGTTTTACGACATCCAGCTTCAGGCAAGCTTCAAAGAGAGAATTGTCAGCTTCTGAGAAGAAACTATTCTTAAAATAAACATGTTAAGTTTTAAGTTCCCCCTAGCCTGGAAAACGTAAGCAGAGGTTAGTAATCTGAAATGATTCATCAGAAATGTTTGTTGTTAATTTAAGAACTATCTGAGAGAGAGAGTGAGAGAAAGAGAGAGACAGAGGAGAGAGTGCATTTTGTATCTTGTTCTGGACCCATTAACAACTAACCAGCATGTTGCCTTGCTCTGTAAGTAAATTATTTAGAACTTAATTTCTGTTAGAGATAGACAGGAAACAGTAAGATTAGTCTTGTGAGGCTGTCCTACAATGTTGTTTTAAAGTATTTCCTGTGAATATGAACTCTGCTGTCTGCTGTGTTGAGTTAATAAGTATTGTCTTGTGCTTTTATTATTTATTATTAAATATATTTAAACCTTTTAATTGTGACTGATTTTGTGTAAGATAGTTAAGCATTAGAGTACTTGCATGTATTTGGTGATACTATACAAGCCACTCCTAACATTGTACAGTAGAACTGGACACCTGCTTATATGTGGTCTAGGTTTGTCTGTGTGCTTGTGGGGGGAAGTTGTGTGTATGTTTATGTGTGTGCTCTGTGTGTAGTGTAGGCTCGGGATTTTGAGTATAGGGTTATGGGTTTTCAGGTAAGGGCCTTTATAGTAGCTAATAAGGGTGGTTGGTGGCAGGTGGTACTAGTGTATAGTTTGGGTAGAAGGAGACATAGCTGAAGAACCTGTGCCAGCCCTCCCCAGGAGTGTCTGTGTGTTAGCATATAAATCAAATCTCAGAATGTGTGTGTGTGTGTGTGTGTGTGTGTGTGTGTGTGTGTGTGTGTGTGTGTGTGTGTGTGTGAGCTACTTGGGCAGGGACACGTAGCACTGGTTGGACAGAGAGGGTGCTGGAGGTTTTGGCTTGACCACTCGGTCGAGATCTTAAACCTTTAGCTGTGTCAGTGGGGAGTCTTACTGGGGATCTGGAGAGAGAGGGAGAAACCAGCCCCAGACTGACTGTGATCTTTGTGTGCTCTTAAGAGAAATTGTACTTTACTGTGTGTATACTGTTCATCCATCCAATGTGCATGTCCCTCACTGGTGTTAGTGCTGAGGATTGAGGCTCCTTAATTACTGGGCCAGTAATATATATGTGTGTGTGTGTGTGTGTGTGTGTGTGTGTGTGTGTGTGTGTGTGTGTGTGTGTATTTATATATGCATGTATATCTGCATATATATATATATATATATATATATATATATATATATTTATGGGTTCCGTTCATAATTTTGAAATACTGAAATCAGTATTTCGAAATTATAGCACTGAAGCCTTGAAATCCCGAAACACCAAAACAGCAAAATTCAAAATCCCGAAGTACGGAGATTTTGAATTAGCACTTTTGGTGTTGTGGTGTGTGAATGGTTAGGTGTTAGTTCGGGTATGTATGTGCAAGTGTGTTGTTTAGGGGCTTTAGTGTATGTCTGTGTGTGTTGTGACTATGATGTGTGCGTGTAAGGGACTGTGAAATGTGTGTGTGTGAGTTACCTTTGTGTGTCTGATTGTGCAATCTTGGAGTTAGTATATATAAGTAGGGGTGTGTGGGGGCAAAGCCCCCCACATGGGGGGTGCAGGGGGGCTTGCCCCCCTGCTTATATGTGGTCTAGGGTTGTCTGTGTGCTTGTGGGGGGAAGTTGTGTGTATGTTTATGTGTGTGCTCTGTGTGTAGTGTAGGCTCGGGATTTTGAGTTTAGGGTTATGGGTTTTCAGGATTTGAAGGTTTCGGCTATGTAATTTTGAAATACTGAATTTCGGGAGTTTGTATTTTCAGATTTCATAGTGAACCCATATATATATATATATATATATATATATATATATATATATATATATATATATATATATATATATATATATATATATATATATATATATATAAAACTATAGACACACACACACACACACACACACACACACACACACACACACACACACACACACGCACACACACACGCACCCACACACACACATATACATATACATATGCCCCCCACTTTAATATTCTCACTCCGAGATTGCATTACATGGGGAAAAGGGAATATTCCTTTATCCCCGCTGTACCACGATCTAAGCAACAGTTTGCTTAGGTGTACAATCAACACTACATGTTGATGCACAACTAAGTCTACATTCAAACTGCGTGTTGTTGTTTTTTTTCTTTCTTTTTTTTTTGCGAAAGTGCATTTTCAATAAAATGCACTTTCGCTAAAGAACGTTTCAATTAAACATGCTTTCGATTTTCAGACTAGGACCCATATATATATATATATATATATATATATATATATATATATATATATATATACATATATATATATATATATATATATATATATATGTATAAGTAGATAGATATATTGTTGGCTAACTGGGTGGATGATCTTGTTCATTTCCCTTTTCGGCCACTGCTCAGGCTTCTTCTACTCAGTCATGTCTACAGTGAACTTATTTAAGAATAGTGCTATTTTATAGACACACACACACACACACACACACACACACACACACACACACACACACACACAGTTGCAGGAAACACTAATGAATGCACATTTTGTTGACAGAGTTTACTGCTGTCTAGTTTTATTGATATTTGTTTTTGCTGATTGCTACAGATTCCAAACAGAGCAAAACTGACTATTTCTTTTCTGTGTGGGATGTGCCTGCCATTAGGGAAAGTTGTTTTTTTCTGTAATGCTAAAACTTACAGATATATCAAACATTTCTGCATTAGGGTGGGAGTGTGTGGGAGAATTTGCATAGTAAAATAAGAATAAGGGCTAGGGAATGGGATAGCGTTTGTGTTGTTTTGGTGCTTATGTATGTCTAAAGTGAGTCTGTGTGAAGGCATTGGAGTGTTATGTGTGAATGTTTCCAGGTTAGGGTTAGAATATGGGCTATGTAAGGTGATCGATTTAGCTTTTGGTATGTGGGATGATGATTTTGAAGTGTGTGTGTGTGTGTCTTGTATTACATTTGGGGTTAGCAGAATGGCAGGTTAAAGTTTGCCAAACAAATAACTCAATTGGGCAGTATTGTTTTGCCCATTTTTTTTAACATGCAGAAATCAGTGTTATGTCCACTGATGTTTCTGCACTACAATCATATTGTATGCGTTTGTGTGTGTGTGTATGTGTGCTTTTGTCTACACACACACACACACACACACACACAAACACACACATGTATGTATGTAGATGGATAGACAGACACAAACACACACACGCATGCGTGCACACGCGCACATACACACACACACACACACATTTCCCAGAAAAAAAACTTTCCATCTCTAACTGACTGGGCACATATGTATTGTCAGCAAAAATAACCACGTCAAGAAATAAACAAATTTATTCTGCAAAGCTTTCGGGTTAACACCCTTCCTCAGTGCATTATAAAATCTGTCAATACATTCGTTTTAAATAGGAGCATCAATTAATCACGTCAGCCAGCTAACCTATCATACACTTATATCACATCCCCCCATACAATTATTCATAAACATTCATAAAATATCATAACATATTAATAAAATATTAAAGTCACAAAGTGTTAAAGTCATATATTAAACATAATAAGTATAGTCACGTCATTCGTAATATTTTCTAACTCACTATATTATTTTATTTTATTTCTTTTTGTTTTTTTACTAAAATAGGCTTTATACTAGCCATACTAGTTATATGACTGACAATGGTCCAGGGCATTATTTTAAATTTAGGATGATAGTGTAACTATGAGCATAAGGGGGGGGTGATTTAAACATTTTTTTAGAAATAAAAGAGTATAAATGGATTATAAGGTTTAGAGAAGATAGTAAACCAGGTATTAATAGTATGGATATATATATATATATATATATATATATATATATATATATATATATATATATAGTTTTGGTGACTTTACTTGAACTACAGATCTGACAATCTTGCAACATGGCATGCCCATTTCTTCTTTTCACCTCTACTTTACTTTCTCAGACTGGGACAAAACAAAATTTATTTGAAACATAAAAGGAATCCATCTTACCTATTTTTCTGTGAGGTGACTAAGTAGCTACTTTGTAGCAAAATCTTTAACATCTCTGTGTGAACTATTTGCAGTAATAAGAAAGACAGACTTTCTCAGAACGTAGGTCATATTTTAACCACTCCTTGTGTATAATTTGGTGAGGATTCCCTAGTCATTTCTGCAGTACTTAATCAGATGTGCCATTTGGAAACTAGTGGAACACTGATTTTACCTGCTTAGGTTATTGCATGTAGGTGTTCCTCATTTGTTGAATCTCCTGTAACCTCCAGAGGTGATGCAGTTGGTTAGGATAAATGTAGAGCTTGCCACTAAGTATGGTAAAATACTTATTTGAAAACAACTATAAATTCACCTGTTAGTAAGAAAATAGTACTTATAGGCAAAGACCTATTTCTTAATTTATTCAGCAAATAGAAGATATAAATAAAAATATATTCTATCTCATTTATTGCAGTAAGCATTGAGTGAAATTACATGTAATACCTTGGAAATGTATTTGTATTAGGAAAGGTATAGAGGAAGTACATTGTATCCTCCCAGAATCAAACATGTCATTAATTATAAAACCTATAAGCTTTCCAAGCAGTATTTAACTGCTGATATAGGTTAGCCAAAAACAACCACAGTGGTCACTGGAATTTAAGCTGACATATTGGTAGTGTGACAGATTGTGTTCTCCCAGTAAAGCCAGGCAAATTATGCTGTTTGTATGGCCTGTGTGAGCAACTGTGTGTGTGTACTGTCAGTGGTGCAACAGGTGGCACATTTCCCTTTGGTGCTGGAAGATCAGAAGGCTGTGTGTGATTTATTAGAAAACTACTGACATGTCTCAGGTAGATGTAGAAGATCCCACAGCACCTGTTGTGTTTTTCATCAAAATAATTTATACAGTTTAAGTTTGGTGCTTGTGCAAACTTTGAGAGACTGGTGAAGGGGTGGTTGGTGGAAATGTTTCACTTTGATGCTACTGCAAACTTGGACAGACTACTGAAGTGGTCATTAGGGGAAATGGTTCATTTTGGTGCATGTTCAAACGGATGTTTGGGGGAAATGATACTTGTGCGTACATGGACAAACTATTGAAGGGATCTTTGAGGGAAATATTTCATTTTGGTGCTTGTGCATATATGGACAAACTAGTGAATAGGTCTTTGGGGAAACTGTTTAATTATGGTGTCATCTAAGTGCTTGTGCATACTTGGATAAACTGCTGAAGGGGTCATTACATGTACAAACTGATAAAGGGATTATTAGGGGAAATGATGCTTGAAACTGTTTAATTCAGGTGTCATCTCAGTGCTTGTGCATATTTGAATAAACTGCTGAAGGGGTCATTGGGGAGAACTGTTTAATTTGGGTGTCACTTGAGTGCTGCTGCATATTTGGATAAACTGTTGAAGGTGTCAGTGGGGGAAATGTATTATTTTGGTGTCAATTGGATGCTTTTGCATATCTGGACAAACCAATGAAAGTCTACACTGCTTTATAGGCAGCAATTCACCAAAGCCAAACATAATTTGAATGTATATTTTTGATTTTAAAATAAGGGTCTAGTAAATTTTTTCACAGAATATTACTCCTCTTAATGATTAGGCTCACTGAAATTTAAGTTTTTTTTTCTGTTGAGTGGCAGGCTGCCCTGCATTTCCACTGTTGGGGTGAACCACATATGTCCTCCACATTTATATTACTTACAAAAAAGTAATATAGGTCTCTATCATGAAGGCAGTTTCAAGGGGGCATACCTCTCAACCTCTGGGCAAAGCCTAAAATAATGTGGTCAAAGGACCTAAAATAGGGACAAGTTTCAAACACTGCTTTTCTAAAGTTTAAACTTAAAAGGTTCCTAGAATACCATGATTTGTATTGAGTATTTTCTCTTGCTTGGCTACAAACATTTGCATTACAAGCTGAAGCTAAGTGAAACTTGCAGTAGTGAATTTTAGTCTTCTGTTAAGTACAAACTTGCAGTTGTAAAAGTACTGTATTTTCATTTTTTCTGTTTCCTAATTGTGTGTTTCTGAACACTTTGTTATCTGATATTTAATAGCCTAGAAGGATTCCTCTGTACTTTAAGTGGTAGCCACAAAGTTTGAGAAATCATTTTATGCTCAACTCCTGAGAGATTTAGTCTTCTGTTAGTATTTCTGAACAGTGTGCTGTGTGCCTCTCTGCAGTTATTTTGCTATAAGAGCGGGTGGTGTTATCACTTCTTTGTTATCTGATATTTAATAGCCTAGAGGGATTCCTCTGTACTTTAAGTGCTAGCCACAAAGTTTGAGAAATCATTTAATGCTCAACTCCTGAGAGACTTGCTTGGCTACAAACATCTGCATTACAAGCTGAAGCTAAGTGAAACTTGCAGTAGTGAATTTTAGTCTTCTGCTAAGTACAAACTTGCACTTTTAAAAGTACTGTATTTTCATTTTTTCTGTTTCCTAATTCTGTGTTCCTGAACAGTGTGCTGTGTGTCTCTCTGCAGTTAGTTTCCCACCCTCCCTCCCTGTTCCAGTGTTGGTATTTTGTTGGTCACTCTGGAATTGCCCGCCCCTCCTGTAAGCCTGTATTAGAACACTCCTCCTGGGTCCATCTCATTTGCTCACTTAACCGAGTACAGTTAGATCATATTCTGAGTGCAGTGTTCACTCTACGTAATACAGTGAGAAGATTTGAGAAGGTCAGCCCACTTAGGTTCTTCCTTCCTCTCTTTTTGCACTGAAAAAAATGTTTGCACTTTATTCATTTGGTTTTACTGTATTTGTGTTTCCTCCTACTTTATTTTGCTTTTCTTAAAAGTACTCAATTTTATTTATTCTGCTGCATTTATTACTGCTTGATCATAACATGATTAAATTGAAACTGTTATTCTAAGTCTTTTGGTTTAAGCACTTGGGCTTCATACAGGCTGTTTTACATTAAGAAGGTTTGTGATCTGCAATGTTGTGGCAGGACAGGTAGCTTATGTCCTTCAAAGCTGGGCATTGCTGATTGAAGGCCCAGTGTCTGCTATTCTAAAAGTGTATTAGTTCTGGCTTAAGCACTTAAGCACTTGGGCTTCAGTCCAGTTATTCTACATTAAGAAGGTTTGTGGTCTGCACTCTTGTGGAGGAGAGGATGGATTCTACCCTTCTGAGCTGGGAATTTCTGGTCACAGGCTTATTGTGACTGCTTATCTGAACTGTTTCTTTTTGAAATTAGTGTGCCTTGTTGCTGTAGCATAGACCAGATTCAGGCCTGCTGAATCTAGCTTTGTTTGTATAACTTGAGCACTGATCCAGGCCATCTTTTTTGGAGAAGGTTCCCCTGCACCCTAGTAAGCAGGGGTGTGCAGTTAGAACTTGTCTGATTGAAGACTGCTGGAACAGGGCTCAGTTTTGAGCTTTTTTCTGGTTAATTGGGTAACTTGTTTAAGTCAGTTGGTTTGTTTTCTATTGTATATATATATATATATATATATATATATATATATATATATATATATATATATATATATATATATATATATATATATACAAATTGCACGTTATTCATCTGCTTTTACTGTATTTGTGTTTCTTCCTACTTTATTACTGGGGGCATTGACTACAACTCTGATCTGCGATATATAACAATAAGTATCCTTTTCTGTGCTTTTAAACTGTTTTTTGAGTGTATCTGCTTTATTTTCTGAAAAAAAAAATATGTATGTAAATATATATATATATATATATATATATATATATATATATATATATCTATATATACACACACACACACACATATATATATATATATATATATATATATATATATATATATATATATTTGCTTCCCGCCTTTCTAAGCTAGTATAGTCCAGTTTTCAGGTTAGTGCTGAATTCAGGGCTGTGTTACAAATCTCTGTGTTTGCCAATACCTTACTTGGATAGAAGGAAGTTTCTCTGTTCACCTGTGAGATAAGGGAGCTTTAAGCAGCCTATCTGTCCATGGAGGAGTGGTTTCAGCCCAGAAATGAGTAGTTTATTGGCCATTTTGGGCTAATTTCTATCTCTTTCATTTCCTTGCTATAAACATCGTATTTGCCCGGTTTTGCGCGCACTGGGCAGCGCTGGTTAGCTAGGGTAAAACTATTCCCGGCTCCACAAAGTCTCCTCTTCAATTTTTCCCTTGGAACTAGACAAACTTTCAACCTAAGCACTCAAGCCATTAATTTCTCAGCCCAGCACTTGCTCAAAACTTATAGCAAGCACTTATAAAGCCTAGCATTAGATCCTCCTGTACTGTACAGAAGGACAAGGCTCTCTATTCAACCTTACCAGCCATCCAGTAAAACAGTTCACTGTACCTATCCAGGCATGTCCAAAGGGCAGTTTCAGGTGTACTCTCCAGTCCAACTGGTGAATCTGGGCATTTTGAGGCAATGCTACAACTGCCTCATACACAGACAACCCCCTCCTCCTACCACCAAACACTAATACATGCGAGAGATGCAGTTATACAGCCAAACTAGAAGCTAAGCTCTCTCAATCCAAGACTGGATCAGACAGTCAAGCGGAGAAGGGAAATACTTGCATCACACCACCAGTCTTACATAGACCCATTAAACCAGCACCGGCAAAAAACACACATAAATACATGAAAACATACTCGGAGGCTCTAAATAAAAATCTGCAAAACCATCAGAGACCTCCAAAGCAAACATCCAAGCAACCTCCACCCCCCCAACACAAACCATGAAACATATACTTCACAAACCAGTGTGCCATGCAATCACAGCCCTTAAGGCAAAATAACATACCCAACATACTAGTAATAGGTGACTCTATAGTCAGGCACACTGACGTCCCACTAGGCTGAATAAGGAGAAGATTACTGTTAGCTGCCTGTCGGGTGCCAGGATCCGACACATAACATAACACAAGCACTCAGGTCACTCCAGAACAAGTACAAATATGACTCTGTCATTGTCCATGTTGGTGTGAATGACCTGAGCCGTACCTCCCTGGACTACTTGAAAAGAGACATGGAAGAGCTCTCTGATCACGTAGCCCAGGCCGGTATGACCCTGACCCTGAGTAGCATCCTGCCCTCACCAAGAATGATACCATGGTATAAAGAAAAAAATATCGATTTCAACAATTGGCTAAGTTTCTGGTGTCATTCAAAGGGGATCCAGTGTCTGTCCACCTGGGATGACATGCTCGACAAGCCACGCTGCTTCACTAGAGACGGCTTGCACCTGTCACCCTTAGGCTTTTGAATACTGGCCAAGGCTCTTGCCACCCCATAGTGCCTTTTTTAGGCAAGGTTCAAAAGACAAACCCACCGCCGTAAATAGCACAAGTAACAAAAAACTGAGGGTAATGCTATTCAATGCCAGAAGTCTAAACCTCAAAATGCACACACTTGAGGCACTCCTCAGTATGGAGAAAATCGATATATGTGCAGTAACAAAAACATGGTTTAAGGCTCCAGAGAGTACCCCAGCACTACCAGGCTACAACTCATACCATACATTTCGGCCACAGAACCCAAACCAAAATACAAAAGGCGGGGGCATATCCATATTCATCAAGGATACCCCCACCTCCAGGTTAGTGGCACAGCACGATGCTTCAGAGATCATCCACGTGCAACTAACAATGGGCAAAACTGCAATTCAAATTTTAGCTTGCTATAGATCACCCACCATGTCTCAGGACCCCCATTCCATGTTTCTGAAAACTCTGGGAAACATAAAGGTCCTACCTAACACCCTAATATTGGGTGATTTCAATTACACAAACATTAACTGGGAGAACTACTCAAGTACTAACTCCCTTGCCCAACTTTTCCTAGAATTTATAAACTCAAATGCCCTTGTTCAACTGGTCAACACTCCCACCAGAGGTGGCAACATATTGAACTTGGTCATCACCAACAAGGGCGACCGGTGTTCCACACCAGAGGTCAACCCCACCCCTCGGTGGTTAGATCTGACCATAAACAGATCACTTTGTATATCCATATTCTGCCCCCACCCCTGGACAAGAAAACCACAGTGAAAAACTTTTCAAAAGCAAACTTCCCGTTACCTAAGACCAAGGTGGAAAGTTTCAAAGCCCCCATGCTGAAGGATAACACTGTCCAATCTGCAAAATCCTTTACTAATGCAATCTACGGGCAGCTACAAGAATGCATGGATCATGCCATCACAAGCAAAATCAAGACTCACTCCTCCAAGAAAAGGAAACCAGTCTGGTGGACTCCTACCATAAACAAGCTATACAATAGAAGGAGGAAACTAGTACAGAAAAGAGTAAAATCCCAAGAAGGGAAAACATCCCTGAGCAGTATCAGCAAGAAACTACGAACCCTCATAAAATCATCCAAGGCGAGCTTTGAAAGAAAAATTGCCAAGGATTCCAAAGATAACCACAAAGTATTCCTTAGCTAGGTCAAGAATCTAAGTGGTAATGCTCAGATCTGCTCGGAGTTAGTGCAGAATGGCAGAAAATACACTGAACTTACCGATATCGTCAACATCCTGGCAGACAGGTTCAGCACAAACTTCACCCCCCTCTCACCCCCAAAAGGGCCCATAACCATACCAGAAGAATGTAGAGTCCCTGAAATCACAGACACTCAGGTTAAAACAGCCTTCTCCAAAGCCAAAAACACAGCATGGCTGCATCCTACACGAGCTCAAAGACAAACTAACCCCTCACCTAAACACACTGTTCAAACTCAGCCTATCTACAGGCTACATACCCATAGAGTGGCACACAGCAATAGTTATTCCGCTCCACAAAGGTGGCGCCACAACAGACCCCGGGAACTATCACCCTATAAGCCTGACTAGCTTGGTCTGCAAGGCTATGGATTGCATCATCATGGAATTCATTAACAGAGACATTGGGAACCTCCAAACACTGGACCCTACCCAGTTTGGCTTTGTTAAGGGCAGATCATGCCTCCTAAACCTGGTGGACTTTTTTGAGACAGTTACCAAGGCTATAGATGAGGGAAAGGTGGTACACACAGCCTACCTATACCTCCCTAAGACCTTCGACACCATTCCCCATTCTGATACTATAGACAAGCTCACCAGTCTGAACATAAACCCCTATGTCACAAGATGGGTTGCCAACTGGCTCATGGACAGAACCCACATGGTGATAGTTGTGGGAGCTAGGTCTGACTCTAAACCGGTTACAAGTGGCGTTCCCAGAGCTCAGTCCTAGGACCCCTCCTTTTCGGCATATACTTCTCAGAGGTACAGGCAAGCACAGGAGGACTATGGCTGACCAAGTTTGCAGACGACTGCAAACTAGGGGCTATAATTGACTCTCTGGCTGACACAGAAATCCTCCAAAAGGGTCTCACTGAGATGGATACCTGGTGTCAAAATCATGGCCTCAAGCTAAATGCCAAAAAGCGCATAGTCATTCCCTTTGGAAAAAAACAAAGTACCCACAAACTACCACATAGGTGGTAGTCCCCTAAATATGGAAGACATAATAAGGGATCTGGGGACCCAAGTAGATAGTAATCTCACCTTTGATAATCACATTGCCAAAGTGGTTAGAAAATCCTTCTACGTGGCCCACGTAATCACAAAAGGGTTCACATCCAGATCAAAAGAGGTCATTGTGTCCCTCTACTCATCACTCATCAAACCCATCATAGAGTACAACACCCCATTTGGGATGTACCTTACAAGACACCTGCAACAGCTGGAAAGACCACAGAAGTACCTCACCAAGAGGATCACTGGCCTCAAACAGATGCCCTATGCAGCTCGAGTGAAGAAACTCCAGTTGTACTTAGTTGCATACCGCCTACTCAGAGGTGATCTCTGCCTGACATACAAGGCCATGTCCAATCCAGAATTGATGGACATGCTCCACCTAAAGAAAACCTTATCCCCTCAAGCCACATGCTCTAGGGATCTAAACCTCACCACAACAATAAATAGGATGTGCTGGAGGGATAGATTCCTGTCCCAGAGACTTCCCATGTTTTGGAACAAGATCCCAATCTATATTAGGCAGAGCTCCTTGCTAACACTCTTCAAAAGAAACCTTGACGAGTGGATGGGAAACAGAAAGTTTACCCCAGGTATCACTTCAGTGGCTCTGCTGGACAGAGGCACAGGGAACTAATCTAAGGGGGCAGCGAAAGCCAACACATTCTGGCTAGGCTTATAAATGCCTTCGGGCAGATAGCCTAGTACCAACCTATAAACTTATGAACCTATGACAGTTAAGGTATGGTCAGGGGCCAAGGCTAAGTATTCAGCATATGTTGTTTAATACTCAAAGTCCATTTGTTGCCTCTGTGAACTAAAGAGAAAAATCAATCAAAAATTGCTTTGGCCAATCAAATATGGGGCCTCACTGAATTCTGTATTCTTAGTAGGCTGCTTGAGGTCCGTTAGAGCACCTTAATAATCACGATCACTGCATATTTGCAAAATAACCAGCTGTGCTTCCCAAAGTATTGTATGGCATATATGTGCCAGAGATTTGTGTATGACTTTGGAAACCTTTCTTATTCTTTTGGTGTTAAAGTACCTGAAGAGTATCATAAAATAGGATCGGTATATGTAATGCGGTATACAAATAGTTATTGGATTTGATTCTTCTTCTTCTTTCGGAGTTATTCGATTTGATATTTACAGTTATTACTGGGTTTTCCATAAAATGTGTGTTTCAATTAAAATGAAGCTAAATTTAGCTCAGACACTTCCTTTATTGATGACTAGTATGCACATTGGACATATACCTATCTTGGTTTGTTTTGTGCAGTAACAAAAGAGTTGTGTGTTTGTCTGCAAGTTCATAGGTAGTACTAGGCTATCTACCCTTGTGGGCCATTTTATGCCTAGCGAAATTTCTCATCCAAAAAGTAAGAATCAAACCATATTCTTTGTGCATATGAGATAAACCCAGTATGACTCATACAGTCAGAAGCAATTTAATCCAAGGGACTATTTTTCTCTCTCTTTTTTCACGGTAATTTTTCATTTCTTCTGTTGTTTACTTTTCTTGCACATTGCATTTATCTTTATGTGTTATGTTTGGGGGTCATTTTATAACTGAAATAAGGCACTCAGAGGTACAGCTTATGTTGTCTAGTAGAGCACACCCCTGTTGCTAAATGGCAAACACACTCAATGTAAGTGTCCGGTGTTCTTATTATGATACTGGGACATGCTATTTGCAGACAAAACGCACACATTATGGTGTAGATTATCCCATGTTCACTGAACTAGCACTAACTATTAAAACACTGATGTTACAAGAAACTATGAATAATATGTAAACTTCAGGTATAACTGGTGTGGCAAAGCACACTAAACCTTTTTGTGCAGTATATCTACATACATACACACACACATATATATATATATATATATATATATATACATATATATATATATATATATATATATATACAATATTGAAGGGTTAGAATGTATATTTTAGCTGTTTCTCCCTTAAGTCCTGATTTTTCTATCTGTGCCATGGTCACAGTTATTTCTGTGTTGCAGTTCATATTTGCCAAGCTCTTATTAGTATAATTTGCTATGCTGCTGTTGGCATTTGGACTGTGCCTGCAAAGAAATGTGGATTATGCTGAATTCTGCTTTATTTTTAATAGTTGTATGATTTCTTTAAATTTCTGAAGCTGTGTTGTGTTTGGTTAAGCATCAGATGACAGTTAAATGATTATCTCTGAAAATGTGCAGAAATTTCAATAAAACTTCCTGTTTGTACAAGCTTTTGAGCCTCTTGGTCTCTTATGTTTTTGTGAAAAGTTGAAAAGTTGTTGTCAAGGCATTATTTCCCATCCCTGTTCATTTTTTTTGTTTTGTTGGGGTGGGGTGGGGGGCACCAAATACGGGTCTTGCCCTAGGCTCTAAATGGCCTACCTATTCCTCTGAATGCCACACCTGATGCATACTGTTTCCAGATATGTGATATATGTTTTTCACTGTTGCTTTGTTACCTTTTGTATTCTTACTGAATATCTCATTTGAAATTGGAAAGCTTACTAGGATAGGTCTGTAAAAATACAGATAAAATAAAAACAGACAAACTGTGATACAATTTACAACAGGCACTGTACTTTTTTTCAACTTACTGGCGACAGAAAAGGATGTACCCCATCTTGTGAGAGTTTGAGATCTGACTCCATTGGATTCTGAAGCTTGGTAATTCTCTTGCCCAGGTAGTCTGTAAACTCTTACAAGTCCTCCAGCATTGGAAATTACACCTCTGAAAAAAAGAACAAAAGAAAAAAAAATGTTTTACTGTCAATTCTGTAACAATTCCTCAAAATACTTTCTTTACTATTGCAAGCCAGCCAAAAAGCCAAACAGACCTGGATCTTTTATTTGAATCTTATTTTTTTTTATTTTATTGAGTTTAATGTACATGAAACATATATAAAAGAAAGGAAGATAATCGTGAATGCTTAGCAATCGAAATTTAATAACTCCATCAAGATAGTTAGAGCTTAATAATGTTTACTATTGATGTTTCTAAATTATCTCAACAACTATCATTCACAATACTCGATACACTTTAAACTTGTTACCTTTTTGCACCAATGCATTAATTCAGTACATTCAGCTAAGTTTAATTGCAGCTTTACTGGAATCATGCTGTGACCTGTTCTACAGCAAGCTGAACTTCATCAGTGACAGGATAAGCATGGTGCTAGGAGATGAGCTGAAATCAGTGTTTTCCCAGTCCCAGAGCGAGTGACCTAACCACGGGATTATGCAGCAGAGGACCGTTTGTTCCTTCATTTCTGTTGTTACCATTTGGAAATGGAAGCTGAAATACTGGAAAAAGTTATGTATGTTCCATACTGTGCAATAGGTATTTTTATATACTTTACTTCCTGGAAAGCTTCCCACAGTGCACTTTTTTCATCCGTTGTATTCATCTATAGTACCACATTATTGCATAGTGCTCCTCTGAGGTGCCTTGATAGTGCAGTGTACACTTACTGCAGTGCATCAGCATAAATGTGCAAATGTTTCCAACCAGGACCACCAGTGTAACTGGTGAAAAGTAAGCATGGGGTGTACGTGTAGCACCTGTCTATCTCCATGTATTACATATATACAAACAGTGTAATGTTATACACAGCAGAATGGTGTCAACTTTGTGTGCAAGACCCATCTCTGACTAAACAAAAAAAAACAGTATAATTCAGCTAGAAAGGGTGAAAAATAACTAATGGTACAGCACGGAGGGAGGGAGAAAACCTCTTACTGACAAACACAGATGAAGAAGTGGTTATGTGAGTCAAATATCTACAGAAAAGGGGCTACAAATAATTGTGCATATCAAAAATGACTGTGGAAATAAATCAGATATTATAAAACAAATGTCACTACATGGAGTATATCCCAGCATTCAATGGATGCAAGGCTGTGAAACAAATCATAAACAGGATGCCAGCTCATCATAGGACACAATGCGCGCGCACACACACACACCCAATCACACAATACACACCTACAGGCAATTTAGATAATTGCCAATTTACTTACTGTACATCACTGGGATGTGGCGGGCAGGCTGAGCAATCAACAAAAACCATCATTAACAGAGGGTGGATGAAGAGACTGCATAGAAAGCACCACAGCCAAGAACAAAAATGAAAACAATGCAATGTGAGGCAGCAATGCTAACTGCTCCACCACTGTGTTGCCCTGAGAATAAGTGGAAAAGCAAGATAATGTGCAAAAGCTGTAAATGATGGAGACTGGATTATTGTGAACTAAATCACTAACTGCGTAAAAGTAAAACTAAACAATGTTTACAATAGTGAATACACACCGAATGAACACATTTCAAATGATTTGTGGATTAAGCAAACAAAAGAGGCAATTAACATTCTGAGAGGAAAAAAAAATGTAAAATCTGTCCATTGAAGCAGAAATGACAATTCTGTTGGTGTATGAGAAAGAGCTTATATATTAGTTTGGACAGAGAAAGAACACCTTAGTAGTAAGGAATATGCACAAAGATGAATGTGGAACCATTTTTAAAATGGTTTAATACTTACGACAAATCAAAGCTTCTGATGTTACCAAATAATATTGCATTGGGCAATTTGACGAGAGAGAGAGAGAGATGACTGTACTGGTGAAATGATCTCAAAAGGTTTTTAAACTGGATGTAAATACTGAAAAATAATTGATTTCCAAGCCCTTGGTAAATGCAGAATAGTTTATATTCTGTAAGATACTTATATCAGGAAAGAAAGGATTGTGGAGTACAGAACACAGCCTAGTAGTCTAGCAGTGCATTGCTAGTTAAGAGAAAGCTTGGAAGCTGTACTAAGAAACAGATCTGCATGTGTGGTATGTGGTATAAAATTACATTAAATTGAGCAGTCCCTAAAATAGATGTGAGACTTGATTGCTGTTAAACATAGTATCTATAGACATTATTATATATAGTATCTATAGAAATAGATATTAGTATTACAGCAGGAAGTAGATGAGTGAGCACTGACATTGCGTCTATTAATACTAGCAAAAGCAAGCATGTTTTCTGTGTGGCAGAATGTCCAATAGAGCTGATATGTGATGGTTCATACAAAAAGATTGTAGGAGATGTCATAAGAAGGACCACAGTAATAGTATGCAAGCAGAAGTAGTAAATGAGAAATGAAATGACAAACAGATTATAGGATGACAGTTTGAACTGAGGTATGTATACAACATAGTGGATGCAGGAAGGGATAAGGTGCTAGACAAAACTGAGTCAGACAAAGGAGACGAATCTTATAACTTGACATGTTTAGAGCTGAATAAAATGAAGCAAATGAACTGCACTTCACTCTAGAACTGGCAGGATTAAAAACTTAAGCTGGTGGTTATGGATAGAGCAACTACTTTGTTTATGACTTCCTTGTAACACTGAGTAATTATTTGCAATTGAATATGTAGGAAATACTGCTAAAGAGCTAAACAGGTGAAAAAGTGTCTTCAGAGGTCATACTAACTCTTTGTGACATATGAAGAACAGTGCAGAAACTAGACTTCTGTATTTCTGATACAAATGAGATTATTTTGTTTAATAGACAGCACAAATAATTCAGGCTGAACTGGTACTCTGTCAGTAAGGTGCAGGCAGCAGGTATGGAGAGCAACAGTCCTGCCACAGATGTGATGTCACAATTAATTGCAGATACCAAGCAATTCTTTGTCAAAGAGATGTGAAAAATGAAGGTCAAATAAAGAGTGAGATCTAGAACAAAAATGTATCTCCAAATTCCATGAAAACAGAACACTTTCTTCTGCTCTGATACCTAAGATAGAGTGGGGACTAGAAAACTGAAATGTGGTAGAATATTGTCCAAAGTAAAATGTAGTAAACAGGCAACACCTATAGTGCTAATACCTAATAAAAATAAAGCAGGAGAAGCCTGTATCTACAGTGATTTCAAAGTCACCATTAATCTAATGTTAAGAATAGTATGTTCTGCCAAGACCAGAAATATTTTTAAATCAAGGAGGGTGGTGCAATAAATGGCACAAATTTAGTGGCACGGTCATGTTTACAAATAAAGATTAAAGAATATCCACAAAAGACTGTTCTATAATAACTGCTGGAATTTTGGAGTAGTGTCTGCCCTTGTCACATAGCAACAAGCAATGGAACTTAGACCAAATAATTTATAGCATACATTTCTATGTTTCAATAGTCTGGTAACATGGATGGCTAACCTAGTAAGAAAAAAATCACTCCCAACCCTTGGTAAATGCAGAATATTTTATATTCCATAAGATAACTTATGGAATATTAGATTGAAACAAACACAGATGTGAGGAAATTTTATATTATAAAATAATAAAATAAATTTGATAAAATCAGTAAAGGATTGTCTACTATCATGATATGTAGGTTGTTATGAAAGGTTTACATGTATAAGAGTAATAGAGTTAAGAAGCAATTAGTTTAAAGGGTAAAAGAAGGAGATGGAAGGCTTAGGATAGGGATAGCGCAGGTTGAAGTAACAGCAAAGTGAAATTGATAAGACTGAGAAATGGAGACGATAGACTAGCTATGGAATGAAGTGGAGTAAGAAAGGGTATGATTCACAGAGGGGTCAGGTTTTGAGGTTGTCAGTAGGGGCGCAGGTGAATAGCCAATGTGAGTAGAGATGGAGTTTAAGGGATTTTTTGAATGCTGTGGGATTAGGGATGGCCCTCAGTGAAGGAGGAAGATTATCCCATAGCTTGGATACAATAAATGAATACAACATTTGGCCGGCAGAGAGCTTAGGTTTATCGATGTTTAATAGCATTTGTTTTCTGATCTAAGGTTAATTAATCTAAGATCAATTAGGATAGTACATGGTCAGAATGTGGGAGAGGGATGGACAGGCTGCTGGGTGGTAGATAAGTTTATGAGCAGTAGTAAGTTGTAGGTATTTAAGGCGATGGGGGAATTCAAGCCAATTTAGCTGAGGTGGAGCAGAACAGTCATGGGTGGAGAATTTAGCATTTGCAGCAAATTTGGCAACTTTGTTGTAGCATGTGTTGAGTTTAGTTTTCAGAGAGGACTGAATATTGGTAAGGATGAGGGCACCATATAAGAGGGTTGGAAGCAGAAATTATGTGGCTAGGGCCTTTTTAGCAGAAAAGCTAAGAAAGTAGTTGTGCCTATAAAGGGCTCCTAATTTTTGATGTTTTTTTTTATGTTATTATAGACATCCAGGTCAAAAGATAAGTTATCATCAATGGTGACACCAAGTAATTTAGGGTTTACTATTAAAATCTTGAAAGTTAAAAAAAAAAAAAAAACAGGTACTTATGAGCGAAGTGTTTTGTCGAAAGTACACATCACCTAACAGCCCTAATGTCGAAAAACAGCTGTTAATGTCGAACATGACATTTTTGGCACTTAACAGCAATACCACCTTCCCATAAGTCCCTAACTAGGAAACCTAGCATCCCATTTATGCAGGGGGGCAAGCCCCCCTGCACCCCCCACCCCCAACTATATATTACAACTCAGAGATCGCACTACAGTGAGGAAAGGGATGTATTTCCCTTACTGCACTGTACCGAGATCCCTGTACATAATCAAACATTATATTTGCAAATGCACAGACCATTCACAAATATTCCGTTCGATTATGTGGCTGGCACATATATGAACTATTCGAACATCTGTAGTTTGAATAGTTCATAGGTGTGCAATGCTACGCCGACTTTATAATAGTAAACTGTAATTTAGTACTAGGAACAACTTCAATAATAGTATTATTTTGGGAATGAATAGAGAATTCAGACCTGTTGACTGGGCTGGATTTTTTTGGGGTAAATATTAATAGTTTAGTTTTATTTGGATTGAGGGTGAGATGTCCTGTGACATTGGGGATTCAATTGACGTAAATGCCTTTTGAGTAAGTTGCTGTAGTACAGAGGCAGATTTTGAAGAGCAGATAATAGTAGAATCGTCTGCATATTGGATAACAGTACTGTGGGTAAGAGTGGTCTGGAAGTCATTGATGAATATATTGAATAAAGGGGACCTAGTATGGAACCCGGGGGTACACCTGTACTAGTATTGATGAAAGGGGAAGAGGAGTGCTGCCAAATAGTAGATTGTTGCCTATTACTGAGACAGTTGTGAAACCAATGAAGGGTGGGGGGAGATGTGCCAAGGATGGAGAGTTTAGTGAGCCGAAGAGAGTGAGAAATTGTGTAGAATGCTTTTGATAGATCAGGAAAGAGTGCAGAGACTATGGATCCAGCATTCCAAGCTCGATTTACAGTGTCAAGGAAGGAAAGAAGGGTGGTACTTGTTCTATGTCTTGGCCTAAAGCCATGCTGAGCGGAGGAAAGGAGTTGGTGTTTTGTAAGGTGACTAAGTGGAATGCATTTCTCAAGTGTTTTTGAGATGGGGGAAAGAATGGAGATAGGTCGGATGTTAGAAGTATCACAGTTGTTGCCACCTTTATGAAGTGGGAGAACATATGCCTTTTCCAGATGTCAGGTATACCTGGTTCCTGAATGGACCTGTTGATGACAATACTGATGGGGTAAGCTATGGACGAGGCTGATAGTCGTAAGAATTCTGCAGGTAGATTATCTGGGGCATTGGTGCATGGTTTAAGTTTTTGAAGAAGCGTTTGTATGGTTGAGGTGGGCACAGGAGAGAGTGAGAAGGTGGATGTTGTAGTAAATAGGATATGCTGTGGTGTAGGGTTTAGTGGGTCTGTGGTGATGGGTGAGAAGGTGGTAGTAAGCTTAACAATGGTGTCAATGAAGTAAGAGTTAAAGAATGAGGCTAAGTCAGAGGGAGTTTTTTTCTGGGTTTGGGCAAGGATTATGGTTGGTTCCAGGATAAAGAAGGGAGTTGATTGCACCCCAAAACTTTTGGGGTTTTGTTTATGTTGATTTTGGAGGGTTTGGAAATATTCTTTTTTGTTTTTCTGTACTACTCGTTTGGCCTGATTGCAAAGTTGTTTATATTGTGTGAGGTTGGAAGGAGTTTTGTTTTTTTGCCAAGCTCTCCAGGCTTTGTCCCTAGTGGAAATAATTAGTTTTTTGGACTTAGCAAGCCAGTTAGCATGTTTTGTCTTGACTCTTTTTAGCCAGAGAGGGGCAAGATTATTTAGGATCTTAAGAAATGTGGAATTGAAGAAGTCCACAGCTTCATTAAGTGGGAGAAATTTGAGTGGATTCCAGTTAATATTGTGCAAAATGTCATTAAAGGTATCTGGGGAGAAGTGGGATAGATCTCTTGTGTGTCTATATTGGTGTATATGTGGTAGAGTGGTGGGTTTACATATTATGAATGCAGGTGAATGGTCACTTATGCTGTCTGGGAGTTTGCTGGAGGTAGAAATCCTATTGGGTTCAGAAGCGATGATCCAATCCAGGATTGAACCTTTGCTATTCTTGAGGTCAAGTCTATTATAATACTAATAAGGCAGATTCACTATATGAACCACATTGCTGTCTATCAGCATGGCATTATTAGTGGCAGATCAACTCTTACAAACTTGATTGAATTTTATAACCACATATATAAAGCTAATAAGGAGTTAACAACTGGTGTTATCTTTTTAAGCCTTGCAAAGGCCTTTGATACATTAATTTGCATATTGCATTATATATTCTTAGATAAATTAAAGATAAACATATATATTTTCAACTGGATCATGAGTTGGATTTCAGATAGAATGCAAACAGTTGTTATGAATGGAAAGAAATCAGATTACTTAAGGATAGATAGTGGGGTTTGACAGCGATCTCTCTTGGATCCAAAACTTTATAACTTAGTATTTTTAGCTATTCCTACCAATATCAAGTGCTGGTTAGGCAAGTATACTGATGAGGTGATGACAGCAAACCAAGATTTATTATTACTGATAACGATTATATGTTTATTAATTCATATATGGAACTGATCTTTCTTTGGGCATTGGGTTACACTTCAGTCTAAATTACGTATTTCAGAGAATCAAAAATCTAGATTTACTGATGATGTACTTCAAAGGGTACATAAGTATAAGGATCTAGGGATCACTGTAACTAACAGTTTCTCCTCTGAGTTGCATGAAAGCTGCATTACTAAAACAGCAATGAGAGAAATGGGAATTTAAGACAAAAACTTCATTTTTAAAGTTACATACAACCTATTTCAGAATACAATGATGTCTTTTACATCTACACCAAAAGGCAAATAAAACAATTGGAGTCTATTCAAAGAAAGTTCACAAGAAATAGCATGTATCCTGATACGAAAACATGCAATTATAGATGCAAAGTCCTTCTTTTATACAATAACCAGCATGATATTTTATAATAAGTATTTTCAAGTATCTTTAGGAATCAAAATTTGTCAAATCAATTCAACTCTTGGAAACAATGACTACAGATTTAATATACCATAGCATAATACTACCTACTTTAACAGTATTTTTCTTATCCATAAGAGCTGCTTTACTTTGGAATAAACTGCCAGTCTCAGTGAGACAGTCACAAGATGTTACCAAATTTAAGTCTGATTTAGACAAATGAGTGCGTGACTTGGAGTTTCATAGTGATGTTTGTGAATCAGTGTTCCTTGATGGTCATTTGACCAAAACACTGTAATACAACTTGTGAACTTTAATTAAGCAGATGTGAGAGCAAAACTCTCTGCATGGAGGCTTTCACTCCTTGCAAAGACAACATTGTAAGTAATAAATTTAGGGTGCCAGGCTTGTATTCAATACACAGCTGGTTGACACTGTTATTTACAATCACTAATGTGTGATCAGTACTGTGTGTTCACTAGTGTGTGAATATTGGAATTTGGATTTCTCCAATCGCTAATGTGTGATCAGTACTGAGTGTTCACTAGTGTGTGAATACTGGAATTCACATTTCTGCAATCACTAATGTGTGATCAGTACTGTGTGTTCACTAGTGTGTGAACACTGGAATTTGCATTTAACGATTGAGACTCTGGTATACCAGGGATTTCTCTTTTCTTTAAGAAACAGTGAGGTTTGAGTTGGTGCATATAGGTAGTGGGAGGAGGGGGAGTGCAAAGGGACATGCCCTTCAGTAAAAACACTTTTCTAAAATATCTATTTGTGGTTAAATGTTTGTGATCTTTTGTGACTGCAGTTACAAGGGTATATTGCTAAACAGCTGCACTTTTATTAGGAAACTTGTTTTTAATAACTTATTCAGCAAGCTGCCATTTAGTTACTTAGAAGATAGGGTATTATACTCTGCTAGAAAATGGATCTAGATGCAAACGGATGAAGGACTGTGAACACACCTTCAAGGATTTAAAGAAAATGGTCATGTCAGATGAAATGCTTTCCCTGTGAGACTAGTATGTGACATTCTGTCTTATAGAACTAGCAGCTCTTTATTAGAAGAGCTCCACAAGGACGCATAAAAAATACTGGATTTGTTTCAGTATTACTGTCCACAGCTAAATGGTAATGCACCCAAATAAAGAAGTATGCCATTATCCTCTGGGAATAAAGAAAAACATAAAGAAAGAAAGAAAGAAAGAAAATCTACTAATATATATATATATATATATATATATATATATATATATATATATATATATATATATAAAGTGTTACTCTTGCTTATGGGTCAAATGCTGTTGTTCATTATATTTACCTGTAGGAAAAGAAGTATCTTAGCTATATAGTTGCAGTGGTGGTACTTGTCTCCTTTTCTAGAGAGACACATATATTCTACTGAGTATAAGGAAACACACCTACAAGGTAATGCTGAAGGACTTCTAAGGCTGCTAAATGGAATGTCACAGGAACCAAAAACTACGGATCCAGTGGATCTGCACTATGTATCATTTCTTGTGCAGTTACTTCTGATGAAGGCTGCTACACTGAAAAATCAAGGAATTATCCTCTGCTGTGACAAGTGTATGAATTAGATGTAAATGGGTGATTCGAGGTGATAACTTGTTACACAGTACTGCTAGGGAGGAGCAAATGTCTGCATAGCAAACAGTGTTACTGTGTAACTTCATCATGAGTTCTCCAGTGAAGCTAATGCTGTAAAGTACAATTTATTATAGACAAGTGGCATCTAGGGATGGTAAAAGTCAATTAATTTGCCTAATGTTTTGTGTGGTAGTCTACAATCAATACACCAGAATGTGGACTGTATGTCCAAAAGTCCAAAATATCATCACCAGCACCATTTTATCCATGGGGAAGATCACCTACACCATGGCAAAACATTATACTGACTCTGCAGGCCCTTTCATGAGCTTAGTGTACTTACTCAAAGTGGAGGCATACTTAAAGAGTCCTGAAATTACCAGCAAGGAGTCAGTGACATCTGAGAAGGTAAGGTTGTATGTAGTACAATGTTTCCATAAAACAGTTTACTATCAAAATCATGAAGGCCCAACCATGAACAGTTGAATTCCCGAAATGGAACAATGGAAACCATCCAATCGACTGCCCAGAATGTCGTTTCATTCAGAAGGCAAGAATTGACATTTGACTGTCACTGGACTGCTCACCATCTGAAAAAACACTGTTGTCCCAGCATACACATTTATACTATTTTGCAGGGGGGAAAGCCCTCCTTCACCTCCATGTGGGGGGCTGTGCCCTCACACCCCCTGCTAATTATATATTCTAACTCTGAGATCACTCTTCAGTGAGGAAAAGGGTAATTTTCCTGATCCCACTATAGTGCAATCCCATTCAAAACAGTGACCCTTATAACCATGAACATAAACTACGTGTCGACGTTTCAGAGTCAACAGGATTTTTGTTTGCAATGTTGCCTTTTCAGACCATTGCCCTTGGCCATAGACACTTCATAATTTTGATAGTAAACCACATGAAATGTTTTGCTATTCATAAGGGTCAACAGTTTCCAACAGAAGAATTCAACACACATATGGTACAAAATAACATTAAACAATACCGTTCAACTTGGAGACATCAAAAATCTGGAAAGTTGTTGAAAAGTAGGTACAACTGACCAAACACCTGAACAGCTAATTATCAAGAAATGTGCATACTCAGTATCACAGCCCCTCCCATCCAAATAGGATTGTGGGATGCCACCACTCAAAAACACATATTTAAACATTTTAAAAATCAGAAGTGACAGAATGACAGAAAATATAAACAGAATCATGATGTTTTAGTCAGATTAAGATCACTGACTTTGACTAATTAGGGAAACACTAAACTGGCATAAAAATAAAATAAAATAATAGAGCCCGATTGCCACATGAGAGATGAAGGAGAGCACCAAAGTGCCATCGTTAGTGCTGACTGATGTACGCCACACTCAACAGACCAGAACAACTGGTCTACTATTACATGGAGCTGCCATCTTGGCCTGGTTATTCAGCATCTGCCATGGCCTTGACGCACATGGTACCGCTGGCCAACCTGTTCCACTACAGGCTAAAATTATGATATCAATGGGCATATTGTGAATGGAACATTGCAAACACATACAACAGAACCCACAGTAACAATTGAGGAATTACTTGGCAAAAGTCCTGCCACTTACTGTTCACAATGTAGCATCCATTTCATAATTAGTTCTAAAATATCTCACACAAAACCCTGACTCATCATATGGGTAATATGGTGTCAACCTCTGTAATTGATAACTGCAAACTATTAATAGTCCAGTAATGCCATATTTAGGTTTTCAAGCTTGTTATTAGATCACATGCTATGTATAGCCTGCACATTAAACCTCATCCCACCTACTCCCTGAGCAATTATGATAACTTACCAAATACCTGTGTGCATGTGTTAATACACACACACACACACACACACACACACACACACACACACACACACACACACACACACACACACACACACACACACAAAGAGAGATAACTAAGAAAAAGATCAGCCTCACAAGATTGACAGTACAATGGACACACTCCAAGACACAACAGTGATGCATACAATACAAGAAAAAAATGTTGGCATGCCAACTGCTCTGCACTCCCCATGTGGGGGGGGGGGCATAACAACTTTACTATACCAACTCTGTGATCATAGGGATTTGATAGCTCTTAAGTGGTGATGTTTACTCTTAATGTTACATCCAGTGGTGCATTTTTTCTACAGTTGTTAACCAGGTAAGCCCACTTGGCACATTGTCCCTTCACAGGGGCAAATAAGGAGATCTCTGTCACATTACTTGACTTGCAAGGAGTTACACCACAGGAAAACAAAGGTGGAAGGAATCAAATCCTGTACTTGGGTTCCAGATCAAAATGTTTAATGTAACTGTTTCCTCTGTGCTAACTGCTAGCATCACTCATATTCTCTTTATCAGTCTAATTCAAAACACAATAGTCAATGAAACTGTAGGAGAAAAAAATCATTCCGGCAGGCATGGTATATTAAAAACTCTAGGAAAAAAACAACTAGGTAACAATATGACTTGCAAGTTTCTTATAAACACTGTGTGCACTTCACAGATAATCATTGTTAGCCTCATTATCTGCTGCTTTTATCTACAGAGACATAAGGAATTTGTGTTATTTGTAAATGTATTGTCAAAGAGATAATGATTACAGATTCTTAAGCAAATTCATTTATTCATTCTCCTGTTACTCACTTTACCTGCATCAGTGTTGCTGGGTTGTCGGATTGTAGACCGACACTTAATAATTCGATAGGTATAAGGCAGGGTTTCGGATAAGTGGCATTTTGTTGGGGTCTACTTTTCATTAACAAAATGCCACTTACCCAAAACCCGTTTCACCGAGATGAAAACAATGACAGCTGCAAAACACTGATGTCACGGAGCACCACCTGTTCACTCGAGGTAAGTAACCGCTCGGCCATCCATAACTAACATGGAAATGACAGAAAACCAAACCCACCCTTGTGGGGGGCTGCACCCCTCACACCCCATAACTAAATATACCATCTCCAAGATCACACTACTGTGGGGGCAAGGGGCAAAGTTCAACAGAATGGCTGAGCAGTTACTTACCTGGAGTAAACAGTCAGTGTTCTGGAATGTCATTGTGTTGCTGCTGTCGATCTTTTCTCCTCTGTGAAACGGGTTTTGGGTAAGTGGTATTTCTTTGATGTAAAGTAGATCTATATATATATATATATATATATATATATATATATATATATATATATATATCTATATGTATATGTGTGTGTATATATATATATATATATATATATATATATATATATATATATATATATATATATATACACACACATTGATAAACATTGGCATATTTTATTTTAAAATCTGATGATTTTTTTTTGCCAATGTTTAGATAACCATTGTTCATATAGTTATAGACGAGGTAAGAATGTGGGTGAGTTTCTATCACGGTATAAAAAAATGAATAGAAATCAAGAAGAATATAGTAGTAAGGTCTTGAGGGGTTGCAACAGTTTCAGTAATTGTGTTTACTGCAAGGTCGTTGTATCTAGATCTAAATCCTTTACCTCAATAAAAACTTTGAGGGTATATGAGATCAGACATTTGATTACATGTCGCACAGAATGGGTCATATACATGCAATATGCCAGTGTGGGGCCTTCTACAATGGTCAGACCTCTAGAGCCTTTAAAAATCGAACAGCTGTACATCTAAGTGACATTAATTGTAAAAGATCTAGGAGTGCCCTATTTAAACACAAGGTAGAGCCTGCCTCAGCACATTTTGTATTTGTTGGTATAGATGTGGTTTTTGACAGTCATTTATCTAATGGGGAGAAGCATATAATTCTGGATAAGAAAGAAAAACTGTGGATAGTTAAAATTTGGGAGCCATATATAGACCAGGCTTAAATGAACACTTACACATTTTCTTATGTTTGGGTATGCATAGGTTTATATCTGCATATCCTACATGAATCACATTTGGGGTGTTATTAATAATCTGTGCTCATATTCTTTGAATATGTTTAGTATATATGTTGTACATGATTTCGAGTTATTGTTATATATGTTAAATTTGTAATGTTTGTTACATATGTTGAACGAAGCTATAGGACTGATTTATTTATGTATGTGTATATATATATATATATATATATATATATATATATATATATATATATATATATATATATATATATATATATATATATATATATATATATATATATATATATATATATAGATAGAGGCGGTCGCAGTGGTGCAGCGGTTAGTGTTGCCGCCTCACAGCAAGAGGTTCTCTGGTTCAATTCTCAGCTGGGGTTCCTTTTGTGTGGAGTCTGCATGTCCTCCCTGTGGTCGTGTGGGTTTCCTCCAGATACTCCGGTTACCTCCCACATCACAAAGACATGCAGTTGGTGGACTGGACACTCTAATTTGGCCCTAGGTGTGAGTGTGTGCATGTGTGTGCCTTCTGTGGAGGGTTGGGTGCCGGGCTGGCAACTCGACACTGTAAAACTCCACTGCCAATCATGAGTGGACAGATGATCCACTGTGGCGACCCCTAACCAGGAAAAAGCCAAAAGAAGAAGATATATATATATATATATATATATATATATATATATATATATCTCATCATCATCTTTTTTCGGCTGTTCCCGCCGTTAGGGGTCGCCACAGTGGATCATCTCTTTCCATTTCTTCCTGTCCTCTGCATCTTGATCTGTCACACCAACCACTTGCATGTCCTCTCTCACCACATCCATAAACTTATCTTAGGTCTTCCTCTTTTCCTGTTACCTGGTAGTTTCATCCTTAGCATCTTTTTCCCAATATACTCAGCATCCCTCCTCAGCACATGTCCAAACCAACGTAATCTTGCCTCTTTGGCTTTGTCTCCAAACCTTCCAACCTGGGCTGACCCTCTAATATACGTATTCCTAATCCTGTCCACCCTCATCATACCCAGTGCAAATCTTAACATCTTTAACTCTGCCACATCCAGCACTAACTCCTGCCTTTTTGTCAATGCCACTGTCTCCAACCCATATAACACAGCTGGTCTCATTCCCTCTTGTAGACTTTCCCTTTCACTCTTACTGGTACTCGTCTGTCACAAATCACTCCTGACACTCTTCTTCACCCAATCCATTCTGCCTGTACTCTCTTCTTCACCTCTTTTCCACACTCACCATTACTCTGGGCTATTGATCCCAAGTATTTAAACTCATCCACCTTCGCCACCTCTACTCCTTGCATCCTCACCATTCCTCTATCCTTCCTCTCATTCACACACGTATATTCTGTCTTAGTCCTGCTGACCTTCATTCCTCTTCTCTCTAGAGCATATCTCCATCTCTCCAGGGTCTCCTCCATCTGTTCCCTACTCTCACTACAGATCACAATGTCGTCTGCAAACATCATAGTCCATGGGGTCAACCTGTCCATCACCATTGCAAATAAGAAAGGGCTCAGAGCCGATCCTTGATGTAATCCCACCTCCATCTTAAATGCATTTGTCACTCCCACCGCAGACCTCACCGCTTTCACACTACCCTCATACATATCCTGTACCACTCTTACATACTTCTCTGACACTCCCGACTTCCTCATACAATACCACAACTCCTCTCTAGGCACCCTGTCATATGCTTTCTCTAAGTCTAGAAAAACACAATGCAACTCCTTCTGACCTTCTCTGTACTTCTCCATCAATACTCTCAGAGCAAACATCACATCTGTAGTGCTCTTTACTGGCATGAAACCATACTGTTGATCACTAATCATCACTTCCCTTTTAACCTAGCTTCCACTACTCTTTCCCATAACTTCATGCTGTGACTGATCAATGTAATCCCTCTGTAGTTACTACAGCTCTGCACATCACCCTTCTTCTTAAAAATCGGTACCAAAACACTTTTTCTCCATTCTTCAGGCATCCTCTCACTTTCCAATATTTCATTAAACAATCTGGTTAGAAACTCCACTGCCATTTCACCTAAATAACTCCATGCGTCCACAGGTATGTCATTTGGACCAACAGCCTTTCCATTCTTCATCCTCTTCATAGCTATCCTTACTTCTGCCTTGCTAATCCATTGCACTTCATGATTCACTATCCCCACATCATCCAACCTTCTCAACCTCTCATTCTCTTCATTCATCAACCCCTTGAAGTACTCTTTCCATCTGCTCAACACACTATCTTAGCTTGTGAGTACATTTCCCTCATTATCCTTTATCACCCTTGCCTGCTGCACATCTTTACTAGCTCGGTCCCTCTGTCTAGCCAATTGGTACAGGTCCTTTTCTCCCTCCTTAGTGTCCAACCTTTCATACAGCTCTTCATATGCCTTATCCTTAGCCTTTGATACCTCTCTCTTTGCCATGCACCTCATCTCCTTATACTCCTGTCTACTTTCTTCATCTCTCTGACAATCCCACTTCTTCTTTGCCAACCTCTTTCTCTGTATACTCTCCTGTACTTCCTCATTCCACCACCATGTCTCCTTGTCGTCCTTCATCTGTCCAGATGTCAGCCCTAACACCTTTCTAGCAGTCTCCCTTACTAGCTCTGCTGTAGTTATCAAGCTATTTGGTAACTCTTCACTGCCACACAGTGCTTGTCTTAACTCTTCCCTGAACTCCACCTCACAATTACCCTTTTTCAATTTCCACCATTTGATCCTTGGTGGTGCCCTTACACTCCTCCTCCTCTTCTTGCTCACCAATGTCATCCAACAAACCACCATCCTATGCTGCCTAACTACACTTTCCCTGGTCACCACTTTACAGTCTTGAATCTCCTTCACACTGACCCTCCTACATAAGATATAATCCATTTGTGTGCATCTTCCTCCACTCTTGTATGTCACCCTGTGTTCCTCCCTCTTGTTAAAATATGTATTCACCACAGCCATGTCCATCCTTTTTGCAAAATCCACTAATATCTGACCTTCTGCATTCCTTTGCTTAACACCATACCTACCCATCCCTTCCTCATCCCCTCTGTTCCCTTCACCAACATGCCCATTGAAATCTGCTCCAATCACCACTCTCTCTCTCTATATATATATTTTTTTCCCACTAGGCTGTTTAGATGGTTTAAATGTATTTATTCATATGTATTTTGTATATGTATGTATATGTTTGGTGGGAGCAAATTGATTGATGTGACTTTAAGACCTCAATATATAAAAGGTAGAAACAGCACGATGGATGTACTATTGCACAGATGATGCCAGGGGGCGAAACCGGTTTGCAGTGGAGATTTTGGTTTCCATCTATGTGTTGAGCAGCTTGAAGAAATATTTATAAAACACTGATATGTTTTTGACATCGCTTTACCTCTGCATTAAATAATTTTCCTGACTTGCATTTTATTTTATTTATAATCAGAAGTCAGGGTATTTGGTTTGCTGGACCTTTGTGTTGTGCATATATAAATATATATATATATATATATATATATATATATACATATATATATATATATATATATATATATATATATATATGTACATATACATATATAGTTATATATAGTTATTCACAGGGTGACAAACGATCACATGCCATTCATTTTGGATGAAGCCATATTTATATGTGCACACTGCTGTATTATATACAGTTCTAAAAGAAAAAAGACAATAATATGATACATGTAGTGTTATAAAAAGGAAAATGTGAAATAGAAAGAGATAATACTATAGACAACACAGAATAACATATATTGTCATTTAATAAACAAAAATTAAAAAAAAATGAAGCAAGCTATTTTAATGAAGGAAGACACGTCACAGAGCAATGTACTGTAGGAATTTTCTAGCAAGGAGAAAATCTAATTCATCCTGAAATTTCATAGGCAGCACGGTAATTTCTCCCATGGGGATAGGTCTGGGCAGATTTCACCTACTAAGGGTCAGCTGAGAGAGACTTGCTTTGTGGCTGGAGGCAGCTTTCCCTTTTGGGTGTACAACTGGGGAAAATGAATGTGGGAATGGCCCCTTGAGGGTATAATACAACATTGTGGCCCCTTGAGGGTATAATACAACATTGTGGCCCCTTGAGGGTATAATACAACATTGCTAGTGTCCACTCTGCATATCAAAAGATGAAGAAGGACTTGATTTGGCAGATCGTTACATCCTTGGGACAGAAAACCAAGCAAAGGAGCTTTTCATAGCCAAGTCTGATGCAGCTGTATCGATCTCCTGATATCATTGCTACTGGTAGAACCCAACCTGAACCCTGCTCTGGACTGCTGGCATAAAGACTCTTATAGAAAACTGCCAATAAATTAGTGGATACAATTCGTGAAGGGAAGAACCAAAAACAGAACAATGAAAGCAGATACCAGTAATTCCAACTGACTCTACAAAATTGCCGACGACAAACTCAGATGTGTATAAACAAACATGCATGAATATGTCTGAAAATGTATCTTGAATTTAGCTCACTGTCTTTTGATAAAGTCGTAGTGAGTGCCAAAGCCACAGATGGGAATTTAAGTATGAGCATTTAAAAATGAGCTTCACTCAGTTTTGTTAAGAATATGTTCTTGTTCAAATAGCTTACAGTCATGGCTAAGATCACTTGAGCTCTCGAGTATACATTTGCACATGTTTTCTTGACTGTTTCTCAATAGATTGAAAGTGTAAGTCCTAAAATGAATACATATTGTAGGCAGTCTGAGATTGGTGCCTGTGTGTATATACTCTTTCTCTTGATGCAGCTACCTATGACAGGAAATAATGAAGGAAGGAGGGAGGGTGCGAAAACCAAAATCCCCAAGATAGGGGTTGCAGCCCTCCTGCAAGAAATGCTTCTATGAGCATTATATTGGCTAGGTGGAGGGTACAGGGTTTAAATCTTCTTTAGTGCCTTTAAGACATACTATATACAGATAATCCCTGGCATCTAGTGTCCCCCCTCCCCAAACAAGCTGTCTTTTTTTTCTAAGTGCTTTTCAAGCACAATATGTAGAGTATCCCTGCTGGCTAGTGGCCTTCTCTGACCTAATGTTGCAAGGTTTCTCTTTTTTCTAGGAGAGTGTGGAGGAATGACAGCCTCCCAACTCTCCAACACACACACACACACACACACACACACACACACACACACACACACACACACACACACACACACACACACACATGCAATTACACAAACCTACCATAGCTCCTAACTACCCCCATACTTCAACCTCCCAGGCAGATGCATACTCACACATACACACAGTCCTCCAACACTACCTGTCCGCTAAACTCCTTGGCACTTAGCTCTAGTGAGATGGGGGAACACAAGGTTTGGGCCACATTTATTAACACGAGGGGCTGGAAGTTGTCTTGTTACTTTATGCAGCTGAGCGATTCCCTGAATCAACAACTTAGCTGCATAAACTTTTTACTGTGGTTCTGGGGGAGATCACATAGCTAACTGGCATATGCCACTCCACTAGAATGCCTCATTAGCATTTATCATGGTTGTGGAGACAGACCACTGCAATGCAGCATGTCTTTGTATTAAACCACCTTGGTAGGGCTGCCTCTGTGTACAAAAAGGTTACTGTGAGGGATGTACACCTCACTGTAACCTTTTTAAGATGGCCCCTATATTTTCACTTTCATCTTTTTTCCCTCAAGTCCCTTCATGAAACATTGCGTCTTCATTCTATTCAGCACTTGTTACAAAATTAATTTTTGTTCTTTTGTCTCAGTCATAGAAAATTCATAGCTCAGTCCACTGCAAAAGTATTTCCTTTTGCATATTTTAGCACTATTCCATCTCCTCTTAAACTGTATCTTCTTCCCTGCTAGCCATCTCATCTGACAGCTGTTGTACTTCACATATCATTTCTTGCTCTCTTTCCTTTTCTTCATATAAAATATACTCTCCCATTAGTTTCATTATTTATTGCTTCTTGTAACACCTTTGTATCTTACTTGTTTGACACTTAATTAATGATTCTTATGTTATACTTACGCTTTCTATAAAATATTAACCTCTTCCGTTTCTTCCTTTGACTGTCATCTTCTGTCTCCACAATACTGCTTTGATTTTTAAAAGTTTTCCTCGTAAATCTTTGTTAAATTAATGAAACATACCTTATCACCATTCACAAATGAATTATAAAATCAACTAATAGCTTCTTTATTAAATCTGAATTTCCATCTCTGAGTAAATCTATCATAAATACTCTGATTACCACTTCTTCTTACATGATAGCCACCATAGGGTCCAGTTTTGCTAACTCTCCCTCAGTTGAATGTAAATCCATACTTCACTTATATGCTACTTAAGTACTATGTCACTTGTTATAATGCACGTTATTTAATTCCTTGTTTCATTGTTAAATCTTTCTGATTGCTCCCAAACTCTAATGATAACATGATTTGAAAAAAACACCAATGTATTGTCTAATAGCATTGAAATCTGGAATGCATTGCACTGCCTTATCGATTTGTTCTATCTTGGGATGCAGACACTGAATCACGGCATCATCAGGTCCCACAACATTGTCAAAGTGGACCTGCCCCATGTAGGACTGTCTGCACTATTAGAAATGTTCTACTTTTCTCTGTCTTTTTTTTGTTCCTTCCACTCTATTGTTCTTCATGATACTGGCCTAGCACCCTGGTACCTATCCACAATGGTTCCATCAGCTGTCTACCTCCCCCTGCACCAGACTTAATCTAGTATTTCTGGGGCCAGTCATGGAATTAGGAATCTCGAGACTCAGCATATCTGTGTATTTGTCCAGTTGGGGAGGGTACTTAAGATCTACTAATTTTCAATCCCCTTCCTCTGCAGCCCAAATGGCATGCCTAGGAGGCAGTGTGCTATGGTGACATGCAGCATGTTGCCAAGCCTCTAGATTGACACAGTAGATGTCCCTGGGTCTACCCAGCCTACCCAAGGATGGTAAAGTACAGTTGTGTACACTTACCATAAATATAGATATTCGAGTGTATTCACTGTTGCAGTCATTACATTTGGGTAATCTGCTGGCAGATTGCCCTCAGTCGGCCTGAATAACAAAGTCTTGGGTCCTGTGTTAGTTGCTGTCTCCTCTTCCATGACGTCAGGTCATCAGGGGTATAAAACATGCAGCCAATGCCATTTTATTCAGTTTTTCTTGCCCCAGATGTTAGGTGCCCCCCCAAATGGGGAGCAAAAAAAAAAAAAAATATATATATTTTATATATATATATATATATATATATATATATATATATATATATATGAATAAACTGCAAATATATAACTGCACTTTTAGAAACATAAACTTTACCTTCAACTAAAAGCAAATACACCACAAAGGCTTTTGAGTATAGTGAAGGAAAGAAAAGGTATATAATGGGGGATGGCAGGTGGGTAACCCGGACTGCAACAGTGAATACACTCGAACATCTACATTTATGGTAAGTGTACACAACTGTACTATGTTCTTTGTGTTTCACTGTTGCAGTCATTACATTTGGGTAGAATCCCAAAGCTATGGATGGGAGGATGGAACTAAACAGCATTAGGAGCGGCTATAAGGCCCTGCAGGACTGCAGCTGCAAAGCCTGCCCTCGATTTAGAGAAGAGAGGTAAATGATAATGCTTTGTGAAGGTATGAACAGAGCTCCATGTAGCAGCTTCTAGAATGTCTTTGGTTGGGACCCCTCTGAGAAAAGCTGCTGAAGTAGATGCAGCCCTGGTGGAATGTGATCTGATCCCCTTGGGCACAGGTTTACCATGGTGCAAATAGCAGAAATGAATGCAGTGGCTTATCCATTTAGAAATAGTCTGCTTTGATATAGCCTTCCCCTCTGATCCTGCAGCAAATGCTAGCAGTAGTTGCTCAGACTTTCTTAGAGATTTGGTCCTGTTTAAGTAGAATCTTAGTTGTCTGTGTACGTCCAATGAATGCAGAATCCGCTCCCCCTTGTTCTGCGGATTTGGGTAAAATGTTGGCAGGTGAATGGTCTGGTTAAGAGCCACACTGGATGCCACCTAAGGCATAAAAGAAGGATTGGCCCTGAGGGCCACCCTGTCTGGGTAAAATATAATGAAAGGCTTCAGTGCCATGAGAGCCTGTAGTTCTGAAACCCTTCTTGCTGAAGTGACTGCCAAAAGAAAAGCTGTTTTCCAAGATAGACATTTTATATCTGCAGTAGCTGCTGGTTCAAAAGGAGGCAGGGTGAGTTTTTCCAGCACAAAATTGAGGTCCCATGCAGGAGTTGATGCTCTCCTAGGAGGCCTTCAATTTTTGGCCCCTCTAAGATACTGTTTAAGCAGTGGATGAGAATAGAGGGGAGGCACTGTGTTGTAATGAGCCGAGATGGCAGAGGCATGGATTTTTAATGAAAAAAAGATAGGCCCTTGACAATCATCTCAGTAAAGTATTGTAAAATCTGAGGAAAATTGGGCTTTGCTGTGTCTATTTCTTGTGCTTGTTTCCAAGCACAGAACCTCTTCCATTTATCAGCATAAGATTTTCTAGTACTAGGCCTTCTGGCTTCCAAAATGACATCCATCACAGATTTACTGAGAGGTGTGGTTTGAATAATTAGTTGATTAGCCATGCTGCAAGATTCAGAGTTTGGAGCTGAGTGTGCAGAATTTGATAGCTCTGCTGAGACAGTAGATGAGGTATTTGAGGCAAGTACCATGGAGGAAGGTGTGACATATTCCTTAGAAGCAGGTACCAGTGATGGTGAGGCCATTCCAGAGCAATTAGGATCAGTTTTGGTTCTTCCTGTCTGGCTTTTAGTAAGACCTTGGAGAGTAGAGGCAGAGGGGGAAAGGCATAGACTGATAGGTTTTTCCAGCTGAAGGATAGAGCATCCACTTTCCATGCTTTTTTGTGATGAGTTATTGTGCAGAATTTGTCCAACTGATAATTTCGGAGAGAGGCAAATAGATCTATGTCTGGGCTCCCCCATTTCTGTGTTAACATGCTGAAGATTTGTGGATCCAGTTTCCATTCATGCGGATCCATAAGGTTTTTGCTTAGGTCATCTGCCAGAGTATTTTGCTTTCCTGACAGGAACTGAGCTTGATGTATTTGGTAAGTCAAAGCTGTGTTCCACAAGGCCATGGCTAGTCTGCAAAGGGGGTAGGAATGTGTACCCCCCTGCTTGTTTATGTACCACATAACTGTGGTGTTGTCCATCTTTATCAGTAGTTGTCCTGGATGAAGTATGTCCTTGAAGGCTGTCAGAGCATTCTGAACAGCTAGCATTTCTTTCTGGTTGATATGCAGATGCATTTGATTTGGGGTCCATTTGCCCTGAATGCATCTCCCTGCCAGGTGGGCCCCCCAAGCATAGTCTGATGTGTCTGTAGTTAGGGTTTGGGTGGCAGGGGGTAGAGTGAATGACAGTCCCTTGTTTTTATGACATGTCTCTGCCCACTAAAGAAACTCCTGTTGTAGGCAGGGAATGAGAGGAATCATTGTTTCTAGGTTGTGACAATGTTGACTCCATAAACTTTTTAGGTACCATTAAAGTTTCCTCATATGCAGTCTCGCATATGGAAAAAGTAGAATGCAGGATGCCATGAACCCCAAAGCCTGCAGAATTTGTCTTGCAGATAACTGGGTTTTTGTTGACATTTGTTTGAAGTATATTGTCAATTGCCTTTGTTTGTCTGGCGTAAGGTAAGCCATCTGGGCAGTTGTATTCAAGCTTGCACCCAGGAATGTAATTATTTGAAAGGGTATCAGTTGTGATTTATTTTCATTTATGGTGTACCCTAGGCATGCTAGAAGCCTTTTTGCAAATGCCAGATGTTGCAGAAGAGTGTCCTTGTCCTCTGCTTGAATGAGACAATCATCCAGATAAGGATAAATTTGAATGTTTCTTTGTCTGTAGAATGCAATTACTGGTGCCAGGCACTTTGTAAAGACCCTGGGTGCAGTAGATAAGCCAAAGGGCAGTGCAGAGAATTGGTAATGCAAAAAAACTGCTTTGAAGTGGAGGTATCTTCTGCATAATTCCCTTATTGGGATATGCAGGTATGCCTCTTTTAAGTCTAGAGTTACTAACCAAGCATTCTTGCCTAGCAAAGGCAGTAGCTGTTGTAAAGTCAGCATTTTGAATTTTGGAATGTCCAGGTACGTGTTCAGAATCGATAAGTCCAGTATTGGATGCCATGAATTGTCTTTTCTAGGTACCAGGAAAAGTCTGGAATAAAAACCTTGTCCTTTTTCCTTTTCCGGTACCGGTTGAATAGCCCCCATATCCATGAGGGACATGACTTGTTTCTGGGCCTCTGCCCACTGGTTTTGTGGCAGATCCGGCCATCCGTTTGAAAGTGGCAAAGTATGGAAATTAAATCTGTACTCCTGGTATACTATGTTTAATACCCACTTGTCCTGGGTAATTAACTGCCAATTTTGAGCATGAAGTGCTAGTTTTCTCCCCAAGGGGGCTGCCAAAAGATAAGTGCTTGGAGATGGTAGAGGAAAGTAATTGAGACTGCTTACTGTAGGGTTGTGCTTTGTTTCCTCCAGATTTGGAGGTGGAGGCACCCCATTGCTTTGACCTGTCAGAACTGTGTGATTGATATCTGGAGCCTTTTAAGTGCCTGGGTTTGCCCTGAGTGGCTCTGCTGGACACAGGAAAGGACCAATTTTTAGTAGGCCAGTGCCTACTGAACCTGGGTGGCTGTACTTGCAAGAAATCTTTTACAGTTTGCATAGATTTAGCTTTGTCTTCCATTTTCTTGAAAACCTCTTCTGCCTTATTACCAAACAGAGTTTCATGCTGCAAAGGGGCATCCAACAATTTAGCTTTAACATGATCAGGCAGATTTTGCTCCTTGAGCCAGGCATGCCTTCTAATCACAGATCCAGTAACGGTGGCCTACAAGAGGCCTCCAAGGAATCAAAACCACATTGCAAAGTATGCTTTCCAACCTGTTCTGCTGAATGCAATAAATCCTGTAACTCTTTATTTTCCACACAATCAGAAATCAACATCATTTTCTGTTTCAGTAAGCCCATAACATGCTGTTGATATTTAAGCATATGAAACTGGCAGTTTAAAGCCCTGATTGCCAAGGTTGCAGATGTATAAACCTTCTTACCCCGTCTATCCAGCACCCTGGAATCTCTATCAGAAGGGGCAGGATTTTTGGCTGTGGAAGCCTTAACACTCTTGGGACCCTAAGAAATAGTCTCAGGATCAGCAGCAGGATTTTTGAAAAGAAATTTGTGGGAGTCAGGAACCCTGTAATATCTGTCTGGCTTACTAGGAGCCGGAGGTAGGGAATCAGGAGCCATGCTTGATTCCGAGAACACATCATCAACAATGTCTAATGCAGGAGGTATTGCCAAAGGCCTATTCTGAGGAAGAAGAAGGAAATCCCTAAGCCTCTTTTTTTGATTCAGAGAAGTCCTGACTCTCCCAGTGAAAATGTTCCCTTAAAGTATGCAAAGTATCTCCAAAAGAGTAATCCTCAGGAGGAGATGCAGATGGGATGGATTCCTCTGCATCAGAATCCTCATAGGGTGGAATAGAAAATTCCTGATCAGAAGAGGAATCAGAAGAAATGGAAACCTGATCTGAAGATTCATAATCAGTGCCTTGCCTAGGCCTCTTAGCAGGGAGGGGTTGGGAACCCCTGATCAAGGTAATTAAATCCTCAGCCATTTTGATCATCTGTTTTTCAGGCATAGGGGCCTGATCACGTGGCTCATGCATCAGTTTTTTAGACATAGAAGTTGTTTTTGACCTTGTTTTTGTTGCTGGCATCGGTTTAATATAAAAATGTTGAAGCCTGAAAACACCCTCAGAAGCTGGTGCCTGCTCAGTGGCTCTGGACCCATCCAAGGAGGGACATCCACAGGTTCAATACTCTGAGAATCTCGCTGGATACCGGACTTTGAATGGGTCTTGGTAGAGGCCTGCAACTCAAAAGTAGTGGGTATCAGGGGCTGCGAAAGCGCCTCACTGAGTACCGGTGAACCGGCGACTGGCTTAGGAAAAGCTTTGTCATCGGTTTTGGACCTCGAAGGTCTGTCTCTGTCTTTTTCCTTGCGTTTTTTGTGAACTCCAATAGTCGGATTTCTAACCGACGACATTTCAGGACAGTTAAATCTTGAACCAAAATATTTAGAGGCAAAAATATACCGACGCTTAATAGTGGGTTGGTTAAATCTAGCACAAAACTGACAGCAAGGCATGTTGTGATCAGGGCCTAGGCAAGGAATACAGTACAAATGAAAATCCTTATGAGGTATTTGCTTCCCACAAGTAATGCAATTATTAACTTTTACTGTCATTGGTAAGGAGCAAGAAAAAGTTTCCCCAACGGGGTACTTAGCTTTAGTTTGAAGACTTCGGTTCTGAAACTAGAATACGAAAATTTCAGGAGTTGGCCGACTGGCACTTGCGAACTGCTTCTGCTTCGGGCACCGCGCAGCAAGAAAGACTGAATAAAATGGCATCGGCTGCATATTTTATACCCCTGATGACCTGAAGTCAGGGAAGAGGAGACAGCAACCAATGCAGGACCCAAGACTTTGTTATTCAGGCCGACTGAGGGCAACCTGCCAGCAGATTACCCAAATGTAATGACTGCAACAGTGAAACACTAAGAACATCACCCCTACCTCCTTGTTGCTCCATCAATTACCAAAGCCGCTAATTGAACCCGGGTCGCCTGGGTCGTAGTTAGGGCTTTATCCCTCTACACCACTGGAGTGGCTAGCAATATTCTACCTTTGGTGTGAAGTGATGTTGTAGCAGTGATGATGCAGTGAGCTGCAGTTTTTGTCTTGAGATGGTGTAAGTTGATGTGTCACAACATGATATTTTAAATGTAAACCATGTATAAGGTACCTCCTTTAAAACATCTGTGCATAAAACTAAGGGAGTGTTCAGAAGTGAGTGAGGTTATAGGTATATACTAGGCAGTTAGTCTGCACAGTATTACACACCTAGCCAATAATCAGACAGTGACCAAAGTAGAGAATCAAACTCTTTACCTTGCTTCTGTACGATAACACCTTAACCATTATGCAACTGTATACTACAGCTTTATTAAGACTCTGGCAATTAGCCCCCAGTGATATTGCCACATCCAAAAGCAGCAGTCTCTGCCTGCAATCTGCACATCAAGATTAAAATAGCGCATAAAAGTGACTCAAAGACAAGCCATAATGTGCTATTTCAAACTACAGCAGTGAACAGTGAATGCAGCAGTCTGAAGATGAAAACCCATTGCTGCCCAAAACAGCAATAGATCTTTTATCAACACAGTAAGCAAGTACTGCAAGGGAGTGTGTTTGCATATGTGTGTGTGAGTGTGTGTGTGTATGTGTGTGTGTGTGTGTGTGTGTGTGTGTGTGTGTGTGTGTGTGTGTGTGTGTGTGTGTGTGTGTGTGTGTGTGTGTGTGTGCCTGTGTGTGTGTGTGTGTGTATACACAGGCACTACCATCACTCTGTTGGGTTATGTGTGTCATTGTGAGTGTGTGTGTCTCTAGGTGCCTGTACAACACTGCTGCATGGATTGGTAGGAGAGCACTCAATGCAATTATTCCAAACGTTTTAAGCATTCAACTCATACACAACCAAATGACTCTTTAATGAGTTTCTGGGTCTTTCCTATCTCTGAATTGTTTTCTAGCACCATAATGTTGCTAGAAGGTACCAGTGAAACACTAGTAGCGTATTTCTCTGAATGCACCCCATTATCTATTTCTGTCCCAATTCTCCCTTTTTCATTGCATAAAAGCTTTTTGCCTTTCTATTTTCTAATTACTATTCCTGCAGATGGTCAACAATAATTTAACATCTCGTCCATTATTTTCCTTATATTCAAGCTAAAATCCCCTAACCAAATTAATTTAATATTTACAACTATATAACCATCTTCTTTCATAAGGAGTATTTTAGGTGTATACAGGTACGAGTCTGAAAGTTGAATCCCTTTATACCTCGACCATATACCAACTGCATCCAAAGTCTGTATACTACAGCTCAGTATTAAAGTTATAATTCCTGTACCATCTTCCTTCTGCAAACTGCTTCAGATATTTCTGTTTGGTGTACAATGAACAAGCAAATCACATCAAAATTCTGCAAAATCTAACACCATGCTTCTTAAAGGAGTCCTTCTACTATTCACATATAAATATATCTAAATGACTCCATTATCTTTTTCAGATTTTTAGCAAGTTTTGTTTTGTTCTTACTCATTTACCAACGCTGGCACTACCTTACTCTGTACTCTAATTTCTTATCCATTCAGTTTTACTAATTGTTTTAGATTCCATAAACTCAAATATATTACTTAAGACAGAAGGTTCGTCCTGGCTTCAGTATTTACATTGTGGCTGTGTGCTGTACTGCTATGCTACTTTTATTTGTATTTTTCTTTGCCAGCATTACTTTTGTGAATTTCTAACTGCTGTTGAATTTGACTGCAATCATACCACAAACAATAGTCATTATCACGTTTAGTACACCGTGTCTTATATTTTACAGTTTCTCGTTGAATGTCCCCTTTTTCTGAACTGTTCAGATTGACATTTTGCACATTCAGTCATCAAATGTTCTGCATTCCCACAAAACAAAAACAGGACTTTGGTTGGCTGTCATACTTTACTGCTCTTTTGAAAACAATAATTCTAGCATTGTTCAATTTAAACTCTTTTATTATCAAAGCTAACCATACTTTCCACTACTCTAGTCCAAATTCCTCCAGAATCAATAGTCTTTGTAACTTCATAAGCTTTAGCACACTGATTTTCCAAAAATTCTCAAATGTGTATTTGTTCAAAAACATCTGCACTGAATTAAGTAAAGACTCTTTCTTGCTTGCGGACTTAAATCCTTAGATAGTAGTCTTTCCACAGGCTTTCATTTCATTTCATTTTATCAAACCAAGTCACAAACCGAGGAGCTAGTTCAAAAGTTTCAGAAGTCATATATATAAAGACCTCTTTACCAAGGTGAATGATATATTTGATTTGCTGTGCTGTAAAATCCCATGTTTGAATTAGATTGTCCCAAAAATGCATCTGTAATGAGGATTTTCATTTTTTTAACAGTCTTGCCAACTCTCTCTTGTCATAAATACATATGAAAGTTCCTATCTGGCCCACTTGTTCTACCCGCTGTCCTTGCTGACCTTTCACCTTTCGTCATCTAGTTGTAGATGTATTTATTTATTTATTAATATTTATTTACCAAGACTGTGGTGGTGGTGCTGCGGTAGTGTTGTCACCTCACAGTAAGACGTTGTCCGGTTCGATTCTCAGCTAAAGCGTCTTCTGTGTGGAGACATGCGTGAATGGGCATACCTTCGTTGAAGGTTGTGCGTCAGAGCTGGCAACTCGGCACGTAAGAAATCTACTGCCAATCATTAGTGGACTGGAGTTCCGCTGTGGCGACCCCTAACCGGGAAAAGCCGAAAGACACAACAACAACATTGATATTTATTTACCAGATAGGTCAGCTGGTCTGTTGACCATTTTCAATCACTATCTAGGCCCACAGAATAGTGTATACAGAAAACTATCAATACAAGGGGGTGCTGAAAAGTTCTAATGCCACCCAACTTTCTAAATTCTCATAGTTATTTTGTCTCTGTAGCTGAAAAGAGGGTTATTTCATCCTGTAAACTGCCAGTTTGCAGAATCGTAAGGCTATGTTTTGACATTGTTTCAAATCATTGATTGAACCATGTCAAAGAAAAGTGTGGAATTTTCAAATGTGGAACTTCGAGCCATCATGAAGTTCCTATTCCTGCAGAAGAAAACTCCTAAAGGAAATCCATGAATGTATGATGTAAACATTGAGTGACAAGTGAAGAAGTGATGTGCAAACTTTCAGCATGGAGATTTCGAGACCAAAGATGCAGCAAGGTCTTGGAGGCCTCAAACGGTGTCAACTCCTGAAATTGTTGACCATGTTCAAGACCTGATTTGGGCTGATTGGCGAATATCAGGTAAAACAATTGCTGAGACACTACAGATATCCATGGAATGTGTTGGGTTTATAATGCATGAACAGCTGGGTATGCAGAAGCTGTCAGCCAAGTGGGTGCCCCATGTTTGAATGCTGAAGAGAAAAGATGTTGAGTGGACACTTCCAAGTTGATTTTGCAGCATTTTCATTGAGCTGGTGCCAACTTTTTGGAATGACTAGTTACTGCTGATGAAACATGGTTACACCACTATGATCCTGAGACAAAACAGTCCATGCAATGGCAGCATTCAGGTTCACCAAGGCCAAAGAAGTTCAAGACCTAACAGTCAGCAAGAAAGGACAGGGCCACAGTGTTTTGGGATCAGGAAGGTGTTGTAATGACTGCCTATCTTTCAAGAGGCCAAACAGTTAATGCAGAATACTACTGTAACCTGCTGTGCTGATGAAAGGAGGCATTGAAAGAAAAAAGGAGAGGGTAGCTGCGGAAAGGAGTTACCTTTTTGCAAGACAATGCACCTGTTCACAAGGTGGGCAAAACAATGGATGTTTTGAAAAAATTGGGGTTTGACTGCATAGACCATCCACATCCACCTTACTCACCAGATCTTGCTCCATCTGACTGTTTCCTGTTTCCAAACCTTAAAAATTGTTTGAAAGGGGGAAATTTTCATGCAATTTGGAGGTTATTGCAGCAGAGGATCAGTATTTCAGTGGCCGGACTTCAGACTTTTTTGGCAGGGTTACAGAAACTTCAGACATGACGTGTCAAGTGTGTTGAACTTTGGGGAGACTATATTGAATAACTTGTAAGTTTCATGGCTCCAAGTCATTCCCTTCTTGGTCGGGCTTAGAACTTTTTAGCACCCCCTCATAATTATAATACAATGCACAGAAAGTTACAGTGCTTCTTAAGGTATGCCGTAAATGATCATTTAAGAATAAATACACAAAGCTCAGAGTGATGTAGAACATTTAACAAAAGCTGTAGAACATACCTTACCTTTGGTTGGGTATAGATATAGTTGAAATTATCCAGATGTAAAGCATACATGTAAGATACACTTGTAAAGAGCAGAGCAATAACAATAATTATTCACCACTGTCACAGTAGCAGTTGCAGGTTGATTGTCTTTAAAGTCTGCAATGGTTTCTTAGTTTTTTATTTTAGCAGGTAGGTAGCAGGTTCCAGCCATGAGACAGCTCCTTCTCCTAATGCTGTTTTGAATCCTGGTCTGGTCAGGCGAAAATTGTGAGCTTCAGAGGTTATATGAGTTGTTTTATATAGGTAATTCACAGTTCAGTGTTGGGAATAGAGCTTTGAAAATTAAAAGTGCCCAGAAGAAAAGTGGCCCAATTAGTTACCAAAACCATTTTGTGTTTTCAAGTAACAGTGGTAGAGTAAGGGATAGTTAGCACAACTCTGCAGGTTTTGTTCTTTGCCATTTGTAAATATTAGCATTATGTGTTGAGTGAAGAAGAAGAAAGGGGAGCCCATATTCTAATTTAGGTAATAAAACACTCTTGGTAATGGCTATGTAGGCTTTTGAACCACTTTTGGTCATCTACAATACAAAATCTAGCTACTTTATATTTACATCTATTGGGTCACTTCCCTTTCCATTTTTGCTCCAGTTCAGGTGCTTTTCAATTCTTTGCCACTTTCATTTAACAGTAAGGCATATCCTGATAGACCTTCTGGCATTAACATAATGATTTTCATGGCATTAAATGAGGTCTTCTTTACATTGAGCTGACAATGCTCTGCTTTCCCAACAGCATGTTCTACTCCAACCTCCCCCTACCAAAAAGTAGGAAAGGAATTTCCCTGGTGTTCTGGCCACATTTTCCTGGTCAATATGAACACCATCTCAAGCCTCCTTTGAATGCAGGTCATGGCTTGTGGGATTAACCCAGTCAATAAAAAGTAAATAAATCAAATGTTATAATGTGTTAAGTCGTAGCTGTGGAAAGGTAGAGATGGATCCCATGAGAGTTTCCACTCCTGGGTAGGGACACCTGGATTCATTTCTATGTATGGAATCTCAGAAGGCAAGAGCTAACTATGATGTTGACTAATTATGTTATAGAATAGTTGCTATGTAGTGAGGAAGGAGCAGATTAAGACAGAGAAATAGAGTATGCAGGTGGTAGAGGGTATATAAAAAAGGAAGTTTGGTTTATTATCTGTAAGGGCAGAAATTTATGTTATTTAAAGGGATTTATTGAAAACACAGGAAAAGGAAAAGATGAATATGCTGTGTAACAGATTGAGTAAGGAAAGTGAGTGGTGCATTAAGGCCAGTTATTGGCATGAGGTCTGGGATGTCACATGAAAGTTGAAATCAGTAAAACCAGACTATGACTTGCTCTTAAAGTTGTTACAGTTTTAAAATAATACGCTTCAGAGGATTAAAGAGGAAGTGTTGTGGAATACAATGGTCTGTTACAGGTGTGGACATGCAGGGACTAATAACTTGCAAATGCTGTGGATCTTCAGATGTAGCAGGTTGGGTGAAAATGGTGACTGCGCAGTAGTGGAAGACTTTCAGAGGTGGAAACAGGAAAGAGGATTTATAAAAATGGGTGAGGTAATTAATTAGGGGGACGGTGGTAGGAAACTTGTGTGGAAAGCCAGAGGAGAACTTAATTATTATGAAATGGGGGAAGGAGGATGGAGAGATGAATGAGGATGAAGGGAGGAAGGAAGTAATGATTAGATGACAAATACAGGAGTGTAAGGGGTCCAAGTTGATTAAGGTAGACTAGCCGTTAAGGGCAGACTAAACGGGAAGACGGTGAGTTTTGCAAGGGGCTGAAGCTGTAAGAAACTGATGTTGTAGTACTGAAGTGTGGCATATCCTAATGGAATATATGTAATACACTAAACCTCACTGTACATTTTCTGTAAGGAACTTTATCTAATCCAGTCATGAGAATATTGGGACAATTGATTAGTTTACAAGCAAAGAAATGATGTTTTATATGTAATAAAAACTTTCTGCTACTACTTGTGTATACTGAGCATTTTAATCATTTGCAGAGTAATTATTATTTTTGTATTCTTTTCCTATGTTTCTACTACATGTACATAGTTATGTGACACTGATCTGTTTGGTTGTCTTATGTATTTAATTCAATTTATAAAATCAATAATCAATAACCATTTTCAAATCTAGATGCTTAGGATTTCCCTCTCTCTTCCCCCCTTGGCTGACCTGGTGTGACTTAGTTTGAATTCTACATTTGCCTACAAAATGGAGTCTACAGGACTGCAATTGGTCACCATAACAAAATCAGTTTCTCTCAGCATTTAAGCAGATTGAACTCTACATTTACCTACAAAATGGAGTCTACAGAACTGCAACTGGTCACCATAACAAAATCAGTTTCTCTCAGCATTTAAGCAAATTGAACTCTAGATTTACCTGCAAAATGGAGTCTACAGGACTGCAATAGGTCACCATAACAAAATCAGTTTCTCTCAGCATTTAAGCAGATTGAACTCTACATTTACTTACAAAATGGAGTCTACAGGACTGCAATTGGTCACCATAACAAAATCAGTTACTCTCAGCATTTAAGCAGATTGAACGCTACATTTACCTGCAAAACGGAGTCTACAGGACTGCAATTGGTCACCATAACAAAATCAGTTTCTCTCAGCATTTAAGCAGATTGAACTCTACATTTACCTACAAAACAGAGTCTACAGGACTGCTATTGGTCACCATAACAAAATCAGTTTCTCTCAGCGTTTAAGCAGATTGAACTCCACATTTACCTACAAAACTGAGTCTACAGGACTGCAATTGGTCAACATAACAAAATCAGTTTTTTCAGCATTTAAGCAGATTGAACTCTACATTTACCTACAAAACGGAGTCTACAGAACTACAGTTGGTCACCATAACAAAATCAGTTTCTCTCAGCATTTAAGCAGAGTAGGTTGCACACAAAAAGCATTTAAGCTTTTACTTACAGTGCTATGTAATTAAGCAGATCACCATTTTGGTCAGCCATAGGGCTCTTTTTTCTTCTTGAGTGTTTGCCTCCTTCCCCTGTAACTTAGGTAAACTGACTCTTACATTAAGAGCTATAATACTTACCTTATAACTTTAGGACACCTTAGAAAACCTTGTAAACTGCAATAGCCCCGCTACGTTTGCCCTCACTACGCTCAGGCTCTCTTTGCTACCGTCCCTGCCCCCAATTCCCCCCCCCCAGTACCTCTAAATTTAAAGTACTATAGCCACTCCCCCACTTTCTAGATCCTATCTGCTTTCATCTGGTATAATTTCTCCAACCCCCATTCTTCTACCTACATTTTAATAGCACCTATTAGTTTTCATCTGGCATTCTCCCATCCCCCTTCCAGTACCTTTACCTCACCACTCTATATTCTGGTGTTGCATCACCAGGTAAAACAGTTCCTTAACTCACTAGCTGAATCACAAATAATGATATACTCCTCTTTACTACCCCTCTTTTTCGCACCATACCTCCTTAACTTGTATGAAAACCAGTTTCTCATGGGATTTCAGGTCCCAAAAGGCCATACTATCACCCCAGCTGTAAATCCTCCCACCTTCAACCATACTTATAGTACCAGGTCCTATCCAATATCTTGTTCAGTCTATCAACATCTCAACCCCAGACACATTAGCTCTAGATCTAAACACTACTACAAACTAATAAACAAATTCCTGAAGTTCATCACCAAGTATAGATTTAACCTAATACTTGGTGGTGATATTCACCCCAACCCTGGCCCACCCACTTCAGATACACATACCCCCTCTACTTGCAATCTAAGCTACAAACCTACAATTAATAGGCCAACTAACTCTCTCCTAGCCTGTCATCTCAATATTAGAAGCATTAATAACAAGGTACTTCTGGATGTCCACTCCCCTGAGATTCTCTGTTTATCTGAAACCTGGTTAAAACCTAACACTACAGACAATGAAGTGTTACCACCTGGTTACAACATACACAGGCTGGATCGTGCTTACAGGAAGGGGGGTGGAGTAGCTGTACTCTATAAATCTGAGTTGAATGTCACCATAGATGTACTACAACCAACTCAGATTAATAACTCAGAGATTCTTTCCACCAAATTGCAACTTAATAAAAATAAATGCATTAATATCATCTGTATGTACATTCCCCCAAGTAACAATATATCTACACTTGAAGATATCCTGCACTGGCTATCATGTCACTACCCCCAAGAAACCCTACTACTTGGAGACATTAACATAGACTGGGGCACCTGTTCCTCAGAATCCCCAACCACCCATATTAACCTGCATGCATTTACACAAATCATATCCACCCCTACTAGGATAGGTAAACCCAACCAAAAAGAAAGCATACTTGACTGGGTACTCATAAATAGTCATCCCCAACTGTACACCTCTGGTACCCTCCCTGATGGCCTAAGCAATCACCTTCTCACATATGTAATTAAGCACAAAGCCATTAATTTCCAACAACCCTTACTCAGAAAGGTTAGAAACAATAAAAACTTTGATCCTGCCAAATTCCAATAAGAACTAAACTCATGTAATTGGTCTATTCTAAAACACCTCCCCTTAGAGGAAGCAGTAGCATACTTTAACAACAAATTCCTTGAGATCCTTGATTTGCATGCACCTGTTCATTCAAAGAGAACAAAGGCAAAAACTGCGCCAAGGCTTTCTAAAGAGTCTAAACTCAAAATTATCCTTAGAAACAAAGCATGGACTTTATGGCGTTCTTCTAAAGACCCCCAAGATCACATTAAATACAGGCAATCCAGGAACGAAACTAAAAAATCCATTTTATATGACAAAAAACAATACTACTGTAATTTACAGACAGTAAATCAAAATAACCCTCAGAAGTTTTGGGCAGGTTTAAATAATCTACTACATCCTGGACAAACTTCATCCCCAATCCCTGCTGCTACTATTGATAAAACCTCTGAAGATGTTTCTGACAGTTTTAACCAATTCTTTACTGAGACAATTCAAGCCCTAGCTAGCTAACTACCTCCTAGTTCCCCCGGTCCTGAAAGTACCACCCCTAGAAACCTAATCGCGTTCAGCTTCCAACCAGTCACTACTTCACTTATCCGTACCTTGATCAAAAAATTTAAACCCTCTACACTTTCTGCTGATTAACTCCCTGCCGAGTACCTACAAAAATCAGCTGACGCTATTGCTTACCCCGTCTCAATACTAATCAATTGAACCAAAGTAGAAGCTAAAATTCCCACCATCTGGAAAATATCCTATGTAATCCCACTTCACAAAGGAGGCAGCCCTACTGAATTCTCCAATTATAGGCCAATAGCTATACTCTCTCCACTTGCAAAGATTATGGAAAAATGTATTCATAGACAACTCATGCACCACCTAATCCAGAATCACCTTATGGCAGACACTCAGCATGGCTTCCATCCTCATCACAGCACTACTTCAGCCCTCGTAGCCTTTACCAACACCATAAACCATAATCGCAACAATAATTATATATCCTCAGCTCTCTTCTTGGATCTTTCCAAGGCGTTCGATATGGTTGATCATCAACTTTTAATCCACACCCTGCAAACATTCTGTCTAGATACTAGAGCCCTTCAATGGTTTCAATCCTACCTGAATGGTCGACAGCAGGCTGTCCTCTGGCAGAACAAACTCTCTAATCTTCTACCTAACACCCTTGGAGTACCACGAGGCTCTATACTAGGGTCCTTGCTGTTCTCCATCTTCATTAACGACCTTTATACTGTCATCCCAAAAGTCAGCTGTATCCAATATGCTGATGACTCTACTCTGATTTGCTTGGCCACATCTCCAATAGAGTTATGGTCAGCTACCCAGATCACCTTTAATACAATAGAAAACTGGCTTTCTGAACGTTGTCTGATCCTAAATCCCAAAAAAAACTAAAATGCTGTTATTTTCACCAACACATAGGTCTGCCGCTTTCACCTTTACCATAAATTCAAATGATGGCACAATAATCTCCCCTGACCCCTCTACAAAACTATTAGGTGTAATCATAGATAATAATCTAAAATTCGACCTACATGTTAACCAAACTATCAAAAACATCAATAAAAAACTATGGTCACTTTACAGAATAAAAGCCTTCCTAACCCCTCCAGCTAAAATTGCCATAGCTCACTCTCACCTTCTTTCAACCCTTCTGTATGCATCCCCTCTACTCCCGAATTTAAATAAGACTGTCCTTAACAAACTCTCAATTTGCTACAATCACATTGCCAGGTTTGCCACTGGGCTGCCTTTTAGGACACATCATTGCAACAATCTAAATCAGCTTGGGTGGTTTGAACTACCCAGCCTAATCTAGTATAACCAACTGATTATGGCCTTTAAAATCCTCTATAATCTGGACAATACTCCTGCACTTAAAAATATTATCACCCTCTATTAACAATCCTAGACCGCTTCGATCCTCTAACAAACTATTAATTCAGACTAGCAAAATTAATAACACAGCCAGTGGCTCTCTCTTTGCAAACTCTGTAAGTAGACCCTGGAACTCTCTTCCAGCTGATTTTACCTTACTTTCTACCTTAGGTCAATTTAAAACTAGACTCAAACAACATTTGGCACTTAACTGGCTATGTCAATGTATCTCTCTAGAATGTGTAAAAATCTGTTAAACAGTTTACTGTGTAATTTAATTTAATCCTGATTTACGCTCGGGATTAACTCTAACCTGTGGAACTTGTTTAACTTGCTTACTTATGTAATCACTGTAAATAGTCTGTTTGTAATATGTAATGCTGAATCTGCTTATCCTTGGAGCTTTTCTCCCCAGGCCTCCGCTACAAAAGGACATGCATCCAGTCGGACTATCCCGGTCAACAAATGTAAAATAAAATAAATAAAAAATAAAAATAAAATAAAAATAATAAGAAATAAAAGATTAATTTCTATGTAAGATAAAAACCCTTGCTCAAGAAAAGCAGGGATGAAAAGTGTCATGCATCAGAAAATGGAGGTAGAACTGGATCTTATAATTTAAGGCAAAAACTGGCCGCAGCTTTATTAGAGATGAGGGGCTGATATCATTCAAGTTTCTGTTACTCCACATATCAAACTACTTAATGTGGTTATCGTTTGGGTGTTTTAAATGATGAAGACGCAAAGAAAGCACAAGGTTATATACTTTTTTTGATGTTCAAAAAAATTCAGCAATTCTGGTACAGTTACAATATAATATTCAATGCGCAGTCCTTATGCATGGTGCATACATTACAATTTCATTAGTAGCAGACCATATCTCATCATAAGCAGATACATCCACAAGTCTTTTTTTTAATATAATTAGGCCATGACTAACCTAATGATTACAAATGATACATTTATCTCAGGTTCCACCAGCAGGGTAAATCAACACAAACTGAGACCATATTTCCCTAATATTTTTGCTCCCCTAATCTTCACCTATTTGCCTCATCCTTTCCACTGTTTTACTAAGATCTAAATCATTATATCCATCATCTTTTGGTTGTTGATTGATCTTCTTTTTTCCATTTCTTAGTCACTGCCTTCTTAGCCACTGGCATTTATAAGGTAAATAAAGGCACCATGTCTTCATCCCTTAAATCCTGTATCCCAACTTAATAACATTATCTCTCTAGTCAGTTTTATACTAGGTCTACATATCTGGTTCACCATCCACTACAGATCCTCTTTCAATCTTTCTAGCATGGTGCACCCCCAAAAGCAATGTTATTAGGCTTCTACCTCTTGAAAATTATATCTCAAAGTGAATGAAACTGAATAACTGATGACTCTAATTTGTTGAGGATCAGATCTGATTTATGGCATTAGCTGTCAAGAGGGGACTCCATTTATATTTTGAGGAAATCCAAACACCAATGCTTACATCCTTGGAGTACTTTCAACTTGTTTAATCTGACATCAACAGGCAAAAAGTACAGGTCCTTCAATGGAATGTGTGTGCGCGTGCGTGTGTGTGCGCGCGTGCTTGCATATGTGTGTGTGTGTGTGTGTGTGTGTGTGTGTGTGTGTGTGTGTGTGTGTGTGTCTATGTAAGAGTAGGGTATCAGCGCTGAACTAAAATTGCAAAGCCCAGTAGCCACTTAGGAAAATAAAGGACACAGTGTGTTTATGCCTAGGGCATGTGGTGGCTTGGATGGTTGATTTAAACATAGAAAAAAGGTCAGCAGGTGCATTTACCTAATAAGATTTCCTCTGAGGGTAGTGGTGTATACTAAGTTTCCCCATTCACTGAGATTCTGCTTTAAATATGGGGAAGAGGGTAAAATTATTGCACAATGTCCCTTAAAATTGTATTCAGAGTTTAGATAAGGTTTTATACAATTTATAAAGTGAAAATTTGAGGAAATACAACACTGAAAAACATTGCACTAAATGGAGTTCAAGCATTTTTTTTTCATATTGCAACACGTCTTGAAATGCAGTGAGGAACATGGATGACACAGAATAAAAGTCTCTGATGAAAATGACAGTAGTAATGAGGAAATTATTTCTGACGGTAAAACAAAAGAACAAGTGGCTGGTAACGCAGCAATCAATAGTAACACAGCTGGAGATAGGCTTCTTCCTCTTCAGAATGAAGAAAAGAGGTTAAAACTGACAAGTGGAGGAGGAGGAGGAGGAAACGTCAGGAACTGGTGTATATATTAACGGTGAGTGGCTACAGAAAAGAAGGGGTGCCTGTAGAAATTCTGAGTTCCCGAATTGCAATCCTCAGAACTGCAAGTGTGACTGAGGAGACGATATTCCAAGTCTAAAGTGCAGTGTTTCAGAGCATTCTCCCTACTCTGTCTTACAGTAATCACAGACATCATATATATAAGTAGCAGGGCTGCGTGAGGTACAATGCCCCTCGCAACAATGGGATACAGGAGGCATGCCTGAAAGGAGTAAAATTAAGTGGTGCAACTTGCTGTTTTTCTGTCTGAAGCACAGTTTATTTTTGGACTCTAGGGGCCTGCACTTCTGATAGAGAATGAAGGAGAAAATTGATGTTGTTAAAATATAAGGGTGAGCCTCCTTAATGAAGCTCATTGGATGGAACACACACAGTATACTAAAGGTAAATGTTAACAGTATGCAGGTCTTGGGTTCGAGTCCCAAATGAGAGCTTATATTGTCCTTTCACTTCTATGATTCCAAAAGTGCAAAGACTAAGTCTTGAAGATATGTTATAGTGGGATGGTATAAGGAATCAGAGAAATCAGAGGTGGAGATGATATATCACCCTCCCCCCCTTCGTTGACCGCTAGCTCCTCTACCTCACATTTTAAAAACACCCTAAAATCACACCTAATGAATACCTGGCTATGTCCATATATTACATAAAAAAATAATGTTTCTCACCTCTCACACCCCACTGACCAGAAAGGCTTCTCTATTAATTCACTGTAACACTCTACAGTACTAAAACTCTAACAGTTAATCTAATAGCTAGCAAGTAGCTTATTTAACCGTGCCCACTACTGAGATGTATTCTGTCTGTATTTATATTCCAGTTTGAAAATGCTAATAATGCTGTTTAAATGTATCTTGTCTGTCTTAAAATTCCTAGATGTAATATCTAGTACTGTTCATCATTGTGAGCTAGTTCTTAGATGTCTGTATAAAACATTTAATATTGTTAGTTATTGTGGAGCTTTTCTCCCCAGGCCACCACTGTAAATGGACCTAGTCCAGTTGGACTTTCCCAGTAAACAAATGTAAAATAAATAAATAAATAAATAAATAAATAAATAAATAAATAAATAAATAAAAATATCTCCAAGGTGTGAAATTTATTTTTGAGAAAAACAGGTATACTGGTTCATAGGTTACTACTAAGCTAACTGCCCTTGTGAGCTATTTTAAGCCTAGCCAATTATCCCTTGTGAGACTCAAACCCTGTATCTTGTGTTTGTAAGGCAAACACCTTGACCATTAGGCCACCCTCCCATCCCCTGTGGGTTCTCAATTGGGGTGCATGTAACTATGGTCCTCTGAGAGAAGGGAAAATTTACAGGTGACATACCTTATTAGGAAGGGCAGGGATATTTTGAATAATACCGCCTCGGTTGTGCAGCGGTAGCGTCGCCTTACAGCAAGAGGTTCTCCCATTCGATTCTCAGCTGGTGCACCTTCTGTGTGGAGTGTGCATGTCCTCCCTGTGGTCGAGTGGCGTTTGAAAGACATGCGTGAATGGGTGTGCCTTTGTTGAAGGTTGGGCATTGGGCTGGCACCTCGGCACCATAAAAAAAAACAACTGCCAATCATTAGCAGACGGAGTTCCACTGTGGCAACCCCTAACCAGGAAAAGCCGAAAGAAAAACAACAACATGTATTTCACCTTGGTATGATTAAAAGTTTATATTTGAGTGGATGGGGTACAAAGTTAGGATATCTATTATACATTCCCCCACTAACATTTAAAGCAAGGTAGGACTTATCCTGTTTGCAAAGTCTTAATGTATTCATACATAAAGATGCTCTGTGGGAGGGAAATTTTAATTGTGGCACAGATAAAAATGGGTGGAAAAGAACAGGAGAAAAGTAGGGGAAATATATTATTTTAAGAAAGGAGATTTTTGCAGGAGGCCATTCTGAGAAATATTATATTATAGTTCTGTGACTTTAATATTTTGTAAATATCATAATTACTTGTACTATTATCTGAAGCTTTTCTCCTTGGGTCTCCACTTATAATGGGCTCCTGGCTCAGCTGGACTAACCCGGTTAACAAATGTCAATAAATATAAATAAGTTATTTGCAAAGCCAAAGAAAGGTTTTTGGAGTGCTTGAAAAAGATGGCGGTGAACAGATTTCAAACTACAAGGCACTTTTTATTGATTTTGATAGAGGAGTACTTTTTCCCAGTAGGGTTGCTACCTGTCCCACTTTATGAGGGACAGTCCCTCTTTGGGCAGTTGTGTCCTGCAAAAAAATTGTAAAAATGGCAAATGTCCTGAGATTTTAGGGTAAAATTATTTCCTATATATTATGTAATAGTTGCATAAAACAGTTATTCTGCATCTGAAACACCTAAATGTTATAAGAAACAGAATAAGCAACTGAAATGCTACAATAATAAGCTTATATTTAGAAAAAAAAGTGAAGTTCTGTCCTTTGTACTGGCCGTGGGTATGTTTTGGCTTTCAAAATCTGATGTTTGTACCAAAAATGTCCCACTTTGGGCATCTGAAAAGGTGGCAACCCTATCTCTGGTGGTGGTAGAATGAACTCTGACACTAATTTTTAAAAGAAAGAATGCAGGATAATTTAGGATACAGTTATGCTGATAACATCCTATATTTTATTTTTTTTATATTTCTTTTGTGCAATGGTGGATGACTTAAAGTGTTAAGATATTGGAAGAATACAAGTTCGCCATAAGAAAGGGACAGGAAGGAAAGTTAGAGGAGAGTTAATGCAATCAGATGGAAGTAAGGAAGAATAACACATAGCCGTGTGGGAGATTCTTCCGGATAATCAGAAGAGGCTAGGTAAGTGGTGTCAATATATTTAACCAAAGCAGGAAGGAAGATACTTTCCCTTTATTGCTTCCATACTGATGAAGACTGAACCATGATATGTAGCAAGGAAGGGACGGTTGAGTACAAAGTGCTAAAGAAAAACTGAAGGAAGTACAGAAGTGTGTAATTAGTATTATATTTTATTGGGGACTGGTTTAGAAAGGTGGGTGTTCAATATGGAGGTAAGATTACAAAGGATTTAGATAAGGGACATCTAGAAGCTGAATCTGCATTGGGAGAACTGATAGCTGATTTTAACATAGTAAAGGTTGATAGTGAACCAGACACTGGTGGCTTATACTACAAGTTGTTTAGTGATTTGGAGGACTACTCGTGAAAACGGTGTAATTAAAAATTTCGGTAGAGACCAACCGGCACACTTGCGAACTGCTTTTGCTACGGGCTCTACTGCAAGAAAGACTGATATAATGGAGTCAGCTGCCTTCCTTTATAGCACTGACAACCTGATGTTAGTCAGCAAGTGACAGCAGCCGATGCAGAAAAACATTGACTCTGGTATTCGGGTTGGCCGAGGAATACCACAGCAAGGATAACCCACAGCTGATGACTGCAACAGTGAAACACAAAGAACATCCAGTTATACCTGGTGAAAAAAAAATACTAGTTCAATTGATGGGGGGATAAAGGATAGTAGTATTAATACTGCAAAATATTTTGATAACTTGTGCATTTTTTAAGGTTTTAGAGATGTGTGTTTGGGCATAGAGCTGGGGGAGTACTGAAGCTCATACAGAATCATGATTGATTTGCATGGTGAATTTATTGGTGGAGGGGAATAGAGTTATAATAAGAAATGAGATAAAGCAAGGGAACCTTCTAGCCCATTATTGTGGGTGAGTGAAAAGAAATGGGAAGTTTAGGAAGTTCAAGTGTGAGGATATATTTTCTTGTGACATGTTCATATGCAGGTGACAGCATGTTATATGTGAAGACAAAATGTGGGGGTAATGTTATAGGTCATCATCAATCATCATCAACCCCCCCCCCCTTTTCCCATTTTTCTACATAGGATTGAGGTGTCGTTTTGGGTTACTTGTTGCTATTTCTTCCTATTTACTGCCACTACTACCTTCTTCGACACTCATATCTGACTGTCACAGGTCTTCTCTCCCACAATCCATCCATCTCATTGCTGTACACCTCATTTCCTGTTGCCTTCTTCTTGTTTGTGCCAAATCTTCTTCACCAGATCATCTTCTGCTTTCCTGCACATGTGATCAAACTATCATAATCTGTTCTCTTTGTCTTTTTCTGCAATTGGAGCTACTTTTGCTCTTATGTCCTCTTTTGCTCATCTATTATAGTGTGCATCCTACCACCTGTCTCAGGCACTTCATCTCCATCACCTCTAGCTTCTTTAACTACCCTGCTTTTACTACCCAGGTGTCTGTACTATACAGAAATACTGGTCACACTGCTGTTTTTCCACCTTACTTTTCGGTTTCTTCGGTATTCTTCTGTCATATACTATCCCTGACACTGTGTGGCAGTTGGCTGCAGTCCCTTTGATTCTACCTTTGACATCCTCACTCAGCCTTCCCTTTTCCTCAACCACCCCTCCCACATACTTGAAGCTGTTAACCTGTTCCACTATTTTCCCATCTATCTCAGTTTTCATCTTCTTCTGATTTCCCTCGTTTGCTGCCATGACAACTGTGTTTTCTGTACTCAGTTTCATCCCATGTGCCTTCAGTTTTGTATTTCATTTCCCACCCTTTGCTGAAGTTCGTGCTCAGAGACTGCCTGCAATGCCACATTGTCTGCTTTCAGCAACTGTGTTAATCTGTCTCCTCCAACCTGTTTGATAATGGAGTCCATCATCAGTATGAACAGCAGTGGGCTCAAAGCTGAACTCCAGTGGAAACCTACTTCCACTAGGAACCCCTCTGTGAGACCAAACACTGTTTGTACTTCAGACATTGTCCCTTTTACATACCTTGTACTAATTCTACTGATGTTTCTGGGACTTTGAACCACCATAGGATTACCCAAATAAGCTTTCCTGGGAACTTGTCAGAAGCTTTCTCCAAGTCTAAAAATAACCAGTTGGATTCTTTCCTCATCTCTAGCTTTTTCTCAAGTATCTGTCTCACTGCAAACATTGGGTCAGTTGTGCTGCATTCTAATCTGAATCCAAACTGCTCATTTCCCATCTTACTTTCTACTACCCTGTTTATTCCTTTATCAATCACCCTCTCCAGAACTTTCATGCAATGTGGAGTTTGATACCTCTATACTGCCCACAGTTGTGAATGTCCCCTTTGTTCTTGAACACGGGCATTAGAATGCTTATTCTCCAGTCATCTGGGATATGTCTTTCCTCCATACTGCTATGAGTGCCCTCAGGAGCCATTTCTCACCTATCTCACCCAACTTCTTGATCAGAACTGCTGTGACATCATCTGAGCCTGCTGCTTTCCCTGACATCATATTCCTTAGTGCTGTTCTTACTTCTTCTAGGGTGGGTTCCACCTCTTTTCTCACAGTAGGCTGTGTATGGGGTAGAATAGCTTCTGTGTGGTTTTCTTTATTCAGCAGCTGCTGTAAGTACTCCTTCCATCTGAATTTGATGTCCTGTGAACTGTTGTGCAGGTTATCTTCCTTATCTTTCTGTCTTTGCCTTGCAACCTGATATACTTTCTTTGTGCCATCTACTGAGTCACTTTTCAGAAGTCTGAAGAATGCTTTTGGTGCCTTGTTCTTTGCTATTGCGACTCCTGTCTTAGCCACTTTGTTAGCCAACCAGTATTCCTTCCTAGACTGGTCTGTCTTTTCCATCTCCCACACTTTTCTTCACTCATTCTTTCTTTTGATGACTTCCTGGACTTCTGCATTCGACCACCAGCTTTCCTTATGTACTTTATTTCCATACCTGGCTCAGTCCCATATCTGTTCTGTAACCCTTACACATGCTGTTTTGAGGTACTGCCAATTTTTTTTCAGTTCCACCAATTTCCTCTTCTTCTTCTTCTTGGGGTGATAGAGCCCTGAGTAGTTCTATGAACTGCTGTGCTTTCTTTCCACTCAACCTCCAGGTCTTAAGCCTGGTCTTTGTTGACCTTAGAGTCTTCTCTGACCACTGCTTGCAGATGATTGCTGCAAACAGTAGTTTATGCTGTGAGCTGACTGTTTCATTGGAGATGAGTTTGAGATCACTGATTCTACCCCCGGTGGCCTTTCCTTACTAGGAGAAAATCTACCCGAGTTGCATGTTGGCCACTTTTGTATGTGATCTTGTGGACTGTCTGTCTTTCTGAACCATGTGTTGACTACCATCAAGCCATTTGCTGGACAGAAGTCTAGAATAGCCTCTCCTTCTTTATTTCTGTTACCCCCACACATGTGGACCTATGCAGTCCTCATATCCTGTTCTGTATGTCCTGATATGTGCATTCAGGTCTCCCATTACCAACAACAATTCATGTCATCCTGCTATATCTAGTAGGTCTGCAACTGCTGTCTGAATGCACTCTTTCCTCACTGTATCAACCCTGCTGTGGGGCATAGGCTGAGATTATGAATATTGTCCTATTATTACACTGGAATCTGATGGCCATGAGTCTGTCATTAATTCTGATGACATCCCTCCCTGTCTTCTGAAGTTTCTTCCTCACCACAATTTCCACACCATTTCTAGCCTGTCCTCCTCCTGAGTAGTAGACTCTGGATCCCAAGCCAAGTGGCTTTGCGCTGCCCTTCCATCTTGTCCCCTGGATGCATAGGATGTCCAGCCTCCTCCTTACCATCAAATCATCCACTTCTGAGCCTCATCCTATCAGTGAATCTACACTGAGTGTGGCAATTCTTAGTTCCTGTTTATACATACAGCTTTCACTCAACAGCTATCTGAGGTAACCCAAGCTGACAATCGGACACTGGCCGGCCAGTAGCTTTTTGACTTATTGCTGCTGGGCTTTATGGCGGGCACACACTGGCAAAGAAGGGCACATACATCCTTGCCACCATTACCATGGGCCACGGGTGTAGGTTGGTGTTGGCCAGGTCCACAAATACCCATGCCCATTTTGGTGACATTAGTCAACATGACCGGATCACATATAGCCATATTTTTACGCTGTTGATTGGCTAGCCCTACCACAGCATGAAGTCTTTGACCCATATTCTCTTAACTTGAGGATACTGCCCACCTTAGTTAATGCCCAAAGCAGTTAGTCTATACAACTCTTCCCCCTATAGGGCACATGTAAAGTCTTTGCTCCATTCTTAGGTGAATTTGAGATGGAAACACTCAGCATGTTTTTCAGAGGTGGGATGAACCTCTCAGAGGCACAGGGAGAAAAGGCAAACTCGAAACAAAAACTGGACGGAGGTCAGGATCAAACCTTGTACTTTGTGCATAGGTTGCAAAAACCTTAACCATGATGCCAGCTGGTCCCCATGATAGGTGATTGTATGGGTGCCCTTGGTTTACTATAAAGATCTGTATGAAGCCCTCTCACACATAAGCTGCAACTTCAAAGTTAACCTCCAGTAAAGCAGATGCTCCTATAGTGAAGTCACTGTTAAATCTTACTCACTCCCTCCCCACACCAGCACTGTGCAAAACTTGACCTTTTTTTAAGTATAATAAGCTACTATGTTAGGAACCATAACTAGTAAGTTTCAACAGTAAAACAAACTGTCTCTTCAGGAGGATTTATGGGCTTTGCTCTGCAGATGTGTTCAATCTATTGCTTAGGTTCTCAAGCTTCAGGTGTCAAAGGGCTGAAGTTTTCACTCAGGTCCATGCAGTACTACTGCGATATGTTGGCAGACAGTCATGGTCACTGGAGGAGTGGCTTCTGGGAAGCTCATACAGCTCTATGGAGAACATGATGTTTAACTATAGAATGGGTTTCCCACTCACTTTTCTTCACCTACAGAGGTATTCACAAGGATCTGCAAGGTGAGTAGTGATCACAAAAGGAAGTGTTGAACAGAGGAACATTTGGACTGTCATCTTGGACAGCCCCACCTAAATTATTTTCATTTTAGAGTATTTATTTTTTGTTTGCAAGAAAGCTTGCCAAAATAAAGAAAAGATACTATACTAGTGGCCTTAAAAACAGAGGAGTGCTGTGGGTAGTTATTCTGAGTGCCCATTTTCTATTCATCTTCCCTGGAAGAAGCATACTTAGACTTTTCTACTACCTTGCTTATTGTATCCAAGAATATTTGAGGAAGGAAACAGAGGCAGCTGTAAGCATAACCTCATAACCTATGTGACTGGCATTTTCTTGTTAATGTGTTGTTGTAAAATCCTTTGGAATGGAGGTGCAATGTAAGTGAGGCTTATTACCTGCACTTATTGTATCACTGCCCTTTTGAAAAAGGTGCATGAAGTGGAGACCTTTGCTGTTAGGAAGCCTACACCGATCCTGGACGATACTGTCTTTTGGGTTTTTGGAAATAGGCTGGTTACTTCTTCTCCAGATCACCTTATCAGCCATCATCTTTAAACACTAGAAATTTCTAGGACTGAACATACACAAAGAACTGAATTGTCATGTGCACACACTTTGTTCAGCCCTTATCAACTGCAGAGGGAACTATTTCCTTTTAGATGTTTTAGATTTCTTATCTTTGTACATAATTCATAAAACATTGTCCAAACTATGTACCATGTTTTGCTCTGCTACTGTTGTGTTTAAATAGTGTATCAATTAAGACTGTTTGTTAATAAAAAAAGTCCCTTGGAAAATTTTACTTCTCTTAGGTCTGCATAATAAACTTTAAGTGTGATAATTAAGAAGATACTGTTTATATAACGTTAAGTATATTTTTACTGTCTACATATGTTTTTCTTTATTACTTTTGTTCCTTGCACGTACTGTTTTAATTACTTAAAAAGTACATCATGTAGTTACATTTGACAATTACTGGATAAAAAGTATCCAGAATTTACTTATTTTATTTTATATTTATTCATATTTGGTTAACTGGTTTAGCCCCACTGGCAGACCACATTTACAGAGGTGGCCTGATGAGAAAATATCCAAAAAGTTAACATACTACAAAGTACTCTAAAATCAACATGATACAACAGAATTAACTATGGTTCATAATATATAAACAATGCCAATGTGCTGATTATAATGCCAACATACTTCCAATGAATATATAAAAGCAAAAACAAAAAGAACAATGAGAAATTAAATGCAGTGAACTACACTATGCCAAGGGAAATAAAACTCAGATGCAGAAATGAGGTAAGAAGCCAAAGCCTGGAGATGCCAGTTTGTATGTTGGTAAAACCAGCACTGGGTGTTTTGTCTCTTAAATAACAAAAATAAAGCTGCATTTTATTATTTTAGATATTTGAATATTATCCTTTTGATGCATACCGTTTATAACTTTAAAGCTGGGCTCAGTGAGCCAACAACAGAAAGCAAATGCCGTATTATGCATTACCTCTCCAGAAGTGCTGTCAGTTGCTTCCTTGTTTTTTCATGCTAGCCCATAAATTGCTCATTCCATCCCTCTGTTCTCACTGAATGCACAGGCTAAACCTGCAGCTCTTTCTGGCAGCTTGTAAAAAGGTTAAAGTTATGAACTGTAATTCCTGTGGTACTGGGTTTGATCCCCTCAGGGTAGTTTTAAAATGGCTTAGAAGGACCACTAGCCTAGTACTTACATATGAACCATTTATATAGTTGTGCATGGCTAGCGCAGTTTCATTTCTGCCCAGAAAACTCATAATTTTCATTTGTTTTTACTGGGGGGGGGGTCGGGGGGTGCTACTCATGATGACAATGCATCACTGTTTAGATTACTTGACAGAGAATGATGTATAATAGTCTTCAGTGATTCAAGAAGTAATGGAGGAGGTTACCTAACCTCTGATTGATGAGTGGTACTTTAATTGGCATGCAGTTGTACAAAAGTGGTCAAACGTCATAGTCAGTGACCACTCTAGATAACAACTACAAAACATTGATATAGTGGTAAGTAAAAACATAAATAAATACAGATTTAAATACCTCGCCAGCTGGAATGAATTAATGAATAAATGAAAAGATAAATAAATGCAGAAATAAGTACTTCAGAAGCACCTCGCCAGCTGGAAATGTATTTATCAACAACAGCAACAACCAGCAGAACAGAGTCCCATGATAGCAAGAAAAAAAATTAAAATAACTTTGACAGGCTCTGAACCACTGATGCCAGCTTCAGACTTCTCTACTGAAACCAATGACAGCAGTGAACAACTTACTAGCAGCAGCTGCAAACATTTTTCTAACCCTACTGCAATATATGCTCTCTGGTGCTGCCTTGCTGTGTTTGATAGTCTGTTTTTGATGTTTTTGTACTGATTATATTCAACACTCACTTACTAGGATGTGCATCCTCTTGTGCATGACTACATGGACATGCCATTCGACATACCATGTGTTGATCAAAAGTTAGAAAGCCACTGGAGTACAATGGAAGTAGACATTGTGTGATGTTTTGCTCTGTTTCATATCAGAAAATTTGCAAACACCAGTCTAAAAGATTTAGGATTTTTGCTTGGAAGTGTTTTCATAGATATTTTTATACTCCAAAGCAGACTCCAAAGAATTCTTCTTCAGGTGGACAGCAAATGTTGGAGGTTTGATGGAGAAGAAAGAGGTGATTGGGAACATATTTTTGTGAGGGTAATATATTGGCAGGCTTTAAAAATTCTTTGCAGACTATGTCAGAATTACTGGCTGAGCAAATTAGTGTGACTAGGAAAATGATTTTTTGAGCTGTGATATAGGCTCTGAATTATCTATATATTCTAAGGCATTGCTGAGTTTAATTCTGGTGCCTGCCAGAAAAGCAAATACTGGAAAATGGAAATCAAAGTCTAAAACAACTGTTTTAGAAATAGTGAACATAGTAACAGAAATAAAAGAACTGGAAGTGGGACCTTTAGAAAATTGGTAGGAACAAATTATATTGAAAAAATGGGAAATTGTGGGAACAATACATGCAGAATAATGTTTTGGGGGAGAAGGAAAGTGGTTTAAGGGGAACCAGGAACTGAATGAGTTATGTAGTGTTTGATTGACAATGACTAGATACAAGATTATATGTTATATATAATGCTTGCAACTTCAAATATGTCAGTATGGTTTGTTTCCATTTATATAAATATATGATTATCAAATGATCACTTATGACATAGGCAAAGATTTTTTTGTTTAAAAAAACTCAAACACCAAGCACATATGCAAATACAATCCCCTATACACTCTTCAGAAAATATATAACACTATAGTGTGCTGTAGGTCTCATAGTATAAACTATGAGAGTCCAGTGATGTACAAACAGCTGTTGTAGCATTTGGGGCCTCAGCAGTCCCCCTATACTGCAAGTCTGTTGTTAAGCAGACAGCACTGAACAACATACGAGCACTGACAAAAGCATCAAGTCCCACCAAATACCTCCACTACACAGCAGAAAAATCCCTCTCAGAAAAGGAATCTCCCGTAGTTCAGGCAAACCTGCTGCTACCCATTACTTTGCCTTACCTCTGCACTGTGACGCTGATGAGGTACCCCGAGTGGTAATGAGGTGCCTTGTACAGTCATGGGAAATGACAGTGGGAGAAAGCATACGTGTGTGAACAGTTTTTCTTGAAGTGGTAAACATGGGACTGTCAGTGCTATGTGATTGCCACCTGCTATGGGTCAGCTACTGCTTAAGTGATGAACTTAGTGAGATTTCTGTTGAACAAATACAAATACTGACAGTATTGGTGTGGCCCATCTCTGAGGCAGGAGTACACCAAGTTTGCTAAGGAGGAGGATTTACAGTAAGTCAAAGCTCATTGTTGGATATCGGCATGTAAACTGATTTGTGGAGATAGCAGCATTTTACCAACAAACACAGGAACACCTACAGGAGTGCCTGCTGTGCTGAAGCATGGTTTGCACTGATTAATAAGCATTAATAAGCAGCTGCTAAAGCAGAGAGCTGCACATTTTGCCTGCACATTCACTGATAGCTAAGAGATGGAATGAGCAATTCATGAGTTAAAACAAGGAAGCGGCTGTTGGCTCACTCTGAGATCAGATTTCAGTCAACACACAGTGCCAACTTCCCTTGGTATGGAGTGCCAATAGGTGGTCAGTTTCCCTTGCAAGCACTTCCTAGCATGCAACACTAACATAGATTAATATATCCTCTGCCAAAATCTCTCTTCATGGAACACCATAAGGTGGACAGTGTCCGGCAGAAGCTCATCCTCGCATGGGACAGTAATAGGTGCCCATTTTCTATTGTTAGCTTACTCTGATATGTTGTGCTAGCAAATGCCCATCCCTACAGTGCCATATACTGACACTGTTGCATATTCCCAGTCTCTCAGTAACTCTGGCATTGGACACTAGAATTTGTCTAGTTTCCATGAGATAGTTTTTCCTTCCATAGGATGCCAGCATCTTCCATTCTTCTTGCCCCTGTTCTTCTCCAACTGGCATGGGCAGATCCCAAGTCTCCTAGAGCTAGTAAGAGGCACTGGTAGATGCCTAGCATTGTCTGTCAGCTCCCCTTGGTAATATGCCAACTTATCATGTACCAACTTCTTCACATCCTGGTATGAGATAATAGCATATGTCCCTTGCCAATCACTTGTGCCAATTTTGATGTGTCAGATGCAGTTAAAAGTGCTATTTTGACTGCTCCCAAAAGCTGCTAATTCCTCTCTCTTTCTCCATTCCTCCTGCAGCTGTCCAAAAGGTAGATGATCTCTTAGCTTCCAGAATGTGCCTTCCTCTATGCTTCAGAGATGCATCCGCACACCTCTACTTACTTCAGCTCTGTAGCTATCCACACCTGCTCCTCTATGCACTGCTTTCAAATTCTGAGCAAAAAGTCTTTCACTCAGAAGAATTAATCTGTCCAAAACCTTCTCATGATGAATCAGATGGCTGGGAATTAGTGTTTCCTATGGGAACTTCTCTTTCAACGCCATCTCTTTATAAAATAAAATTCTTGTGAGCCTGTTAAGATCTGGCTCAGTAGAAAGAGATGTGTCTTTCAGACTTAGTTCATGGGGGGAACAGTGATTTAAACTAAATACTAAGTAGCTTCTGTATACCCATCAGTTCAAGAATCAGCTAGGCAACATGACTGCAGGCCCAGCTTTGTGTTCAAGATGAAAAGTGAACTGTGGAATTAATCCCCCAGTTTTATGATGAAGCAAGTCTAAACAGCTGTATAAACTCATTTCAGGAAATATCAACAAAGTAAAAACTAGAATGCCTCCTGCTGGAACCTAGCTTTTAAAAAGTTAAATTAATAAATTAACCAAAGAAGAAAAAAAGTGGATGCCAGCTGCAGAGCGTAGAGGGATAATGGCATAACTTCAGTGCAGGACAACTGAGTTTGACTAGCAGCTCTGGTGCTTGTAGGGGTTGGCAGGGGAGGATGGCAGTGAACAGCTACTGCTGGCTGCTGGCTACCCCATCCTGAGAGGAGGGAGGTGACCTGGGAGCACCACTTGGGTGACACCTAGTGGGAACATTAGGTATTGCACCCATTGAGCATGACAGCATCAGCAGATGCTGCTGCTGTACATGCATGTTAGCCAAGACAGCATGCAGTTGCATGATCCCTGTGGCCAGGAGCATGGAAGCAGAGCTCAGTGAGACACTACAGAAGGGGGAGGTGGGATATCCCTACTGAGTCGCAGAATACACTAAATCACAGTATGTCAAAGTATCCACAAACAGCTTTAATGAGAAGCTTTCGGGTCTACACCCTTCATCAGCACATAAAATCATCTCAATTAAGATACATTTAAATAGAGGAAATACTAAAAAACACATGACCAAGCCAGCCATTCACATAAAAAGTAAAATTAAATATGCAAATCTTCTAAAGTTATAAAAAAACCTTTATAAAGTATATTACATCAAAGTCATAAGAATCAACCTTATTCTTATGATAACCCATATAAATACATCATATACAACTCAAAAATTTACTATTTGTTATGTATAGTTAAACATTTACATATCATACAGAAAGATATATAAAAAAGTGTAAAAAATACACAAAATCATAAAAACTACCTTATAAATTTTCTCTTTGACGTTTGACCAGAACTGGTCAGAACTATCTATAAAGCCTGTTAATAGATTACTTGATCAACTTGATGAATTTGAATTGCCGCCGGTTTCTGTATTAGCTGTAGCTAATCAGAAAAAGGATATATCGAGTGCGTTAGTTCCAGCACTTGAAGCATCATCTAAAACAAATCAATCCGCAGAGTCTCCAATACCTGAAGTGGGGACCAAGGACAAGTGTAAGCAACTCGAGATCTCATCTTTTTTACCGTTCAGGTTAAAGCAACCGGAGAAGGTAGTGGTTCAGCAAAGGCTTCTGCAGGAACCACAAGGTCAGAAAATGATGCAGAAGTCGGTGTTGAAGAGGAAGAGAGATTTGTTTATTTAAAGGTACTATCAATCTTTCCCAAGTTGTTCTGAATGAACAACATTACAAATTATTGAATTATGGGATGAAATTTATTCCTACATTTAAAGACAATATTGTTGATATTTTAACTGATGTGAAATTGTTTGCGAGAAATGTTATGCTTAAATCCTTGTATAAGCAAATGAATGATATGAATGTTGCATGCAAGAAGTTAAGTGTTTTTATACCTCAGCTTTCACCAGTTATTACTGCTTTTTTAAATGTAGTCGAAAATGAAATAAGGGATTTGTATGTTACAAACAATAAATGTAAGAATAAGAATGTCAAATATAATTTAACATATAGTGAATATAAGCTGTTGTTACAACTTAAGAATGATAGGAACATTGTCTTAAAACAGGCTGACAAGGGAGGGGCTATGATGTTAATGGATAGATCATGGTATATTAGCAAATTTAAAGATTTTTTGTCTGATGCATCTACGTTTAAAATGTTAACATTTGTTGATGTTAAACATCATGTCTCTCAGGTAAATTTATTGTTATATGACATGCAACTAAATAATGATATAACAATTGATTTGTTTTCATATTTAACAGTGACATGCCCTAAAATTCCGCAGATTTATGGTATCCCGAAAGTGAACAAGTCTATGAGTGACCCACCACTTAGACCCATTGTATCAGGTAAAGGATGGGTCACTGAACCGATTTCAAGGTACTTGCAGAGATCATTAGGAAAGCATCTATTTAGATGTGAAACAGTCTTGAAAGACACTGTGCACTTTCTTGAAAAGCTTGCATTATGTCTTAATGATGAAGTTGGAAATGAGTATTTTTTGGTCACTTTAGATATAACATCCCTCTTTACAGTGATTCCGATAGATTATGGGATTGAGGCAGTGAGATGTTTTTTAACAGTGTATTCACTAGAGCAGGTGCCTGAAGTTGAAAACATCTGTCTCCTATTAGAAATGGTTTTGACAAAGAACATTTTCATTTTTGATGGTGTTCCCTATCAGCAATTAAGGCAAATACTTTTGCTAATCTAGTATTATATATGTGGGAAAAACAATACATTTTAAACTAAACCAATCAGTATGCTCATCTTCTCAAGTGCTATTGTAGGTTTGTTGATGATTGTTTTTTTATTTGGAAGGGGACTCTAGTTCAACTGAAGAATTTTTTGTCTTATGTTAATACTACGATAGACTTCCTTAGATTTAAGATGGAGCACTGTATGGATTATGTTGATTTCTTAGATGTCAGGGTATATAAACAACAAGGTAGACTGGAGACAAGGGTACATAGAAAAGATGTGCATGCAGCTAGATATCTGAACACAGCTAGTATGCACCCTATTCATATATATAGAGGGATTGTTAAATCACAGTTGATAAGAGTTAGTAGGTTGACTACTGATGATGATGTGTTTTTGGAAGAAGCTGATAAGATGAAGGCAGAATTTCTTGAGAATGGTTATCATCCTAGGGATATTAATATGAGTTATGTAGAAGTGGTACAAGGTAGAAATGATCTTTATAGACCAGTATTAAAATATGCTTTGATGAATACTTCAGGATGCACATTGAATTCAACAGTTAATAGAACGGCTTGTAATACTGTTCTTAGGTTTACTACCACTTATAACACTAATACTTATGATGTTTGTAAGATAATACAGAAGAACTGGATAATTTTATCGTCCCAGCCTGATCTAAAGGATATTTAAGGTCCAGTACCAAGATTTGCATTTAGGAATGGCCAAACATTTAAGCAAATTTTGTGTTATAAGGATTTTATGAGTGAATCTGTCCCTATACGAATGAAAAGAGGCACCCTTAAATGCTATAATTGTGCTTGTTGTTCAGATATAAATGATAGTAATGCCAGTTTTCGCCATCCCATTACAGGTGAACACTTTGAATTTACATCTCAAGCAGATTGTAACACTACTAGACTGGTTTATCTAGCTAGTTGTATTTCCTGTAATGCATTCTATGTGGGGAAGACAACAAGAAGGCTCAAAGATAGAATAACAGAGCACAAATCTGAGATTAGAAGGAAAGTGGAAACAAATGGTTTATATAGACATCTAAATGAATTTCAGACTCATGCGTTTAAGTTTAGGTGTATTTGTATAGTGCAGATGGGTAATAGGGGCGGTGATGTAGATAATACTTTGCTCTTGAAGGAATATGAATGGATCATACGTTTACAGGCAGATAAACCTCCAGGCCTGAATAGTGCTGTAAGTATCAAACCAGTTCTGGTCAAACGTCAAAGAGAAAATTTATAAGGTAGTTTTTATGATTTTGTGTATTTTTTACACTTTTTTATATATCTTTCTGTATGATATGTAAATGTTTAACTATACATAACAAATAGTACATTTTTGAGTTGTATATGATGTATTTATATGGGTTATCATAAGAATAAGGTTGATTCTTATGACTTTGATGTAATATACTTTATAAAGGTTTTTTTTATAACTTTAGAAGATTTGCATATTTAATTTTACTTTTTATGTGAATGGTTTTAGTATTGCCTCTATTTAAATGTATCTTAATTGAGATGATTTTATGTGCTGATGAAGGGTGTAGACCAAAGCTGGATATCCCTACTGAGCACAGTAAGCCACCTCACCATACTAGTAAGCTGGTCTGATCCCTACCACTTGACTCTTGCCATAAGGAGGAATAAATGGGCTAATAAGGCATCCCAGGCAGGAGCGAACTGGTTGTAGGAAAATCACTTTGCACTGGGATGCCTGGCTCTTACACCCCAGATGGGAAGAATGAGCCAGTTGGGTGAAGGTAGTGAGGCAGTGCAGCCATCAGCCACAACTGGTGTGAAAAAACAAAAAGATGACTAACTGTTTGTATGCACAACATCTGAAGAACCAAGTGCAGGCTCAATTTGCTCTGGGTCCTTACAACCCCTTTCCTACTCCATTATAAGACCATAAGCATTTGTCTTACAGAAAAGCTCACTGGTTCCTACATCCTCTTGATACATCCCATCATTCAGCCCACTTTTATTCAATGTCCATTTTGAACTCTGTCCTGTGCTCCTAGACCTTATATTAGTATGGCTGCTCCCATGAAGGCTGTCACAGGTAGGTATTGAGGTGGTCTGGAATCTTCAGTATACAGTAATTCCAGTACAACTACTATTCCACTGTTAGACTTCCTCATCCTACCAGGAACATTTTTTTACAAGTTAATAACTCTGGCACAGTTGTCATATCTTGATAAAATTATACTGGTGATGTTTAGACATTAAAGAATAAATTATATTTTCTATGAAAACCAGAATATATTTTATGTTAAAAAAGTTCTACACATAGGGTTTAGCTGCATTACTCCTGAAATGTTTTTTTTCTCTCTCCTCCTTTCCCTTATGGCTAGATCACAAACCTGATGAGTTAAGATGTATAGCAATTTGTACTTCAAGATAGCCAGTGTACAGCTGGGCCAGTGGGCATTGCCTTTTTGAAGTGATTTGTTCATAACAGTTTAACAGAAACATTAACATACATCAATATGTAATAAAAGAACATAGTACAGAAATGTTACATATATTAAATGATGGACAATAACAATAAGTGCACATACAAGAGCACGTGGACACACACACACACACACACACACACACACACACACACACACACACACACACGCACACACACACAAACACACACATGCACCCAAACACAAACATTATTCTTTTATGTTTTGAAGCAGTGTATCTTATTCTGACATGATCTTTAGTTTTATTTTTTCTTGTCTGACTACTTGACTAATAGCAATTTATAAATCCTTCTGGACCTCAGGACCACCTTGCAATGTCAAACGATATCAAACGGTCCCTTAAATTCTAACCAAAGGAATAATGCTCCTAACTCTTCAATAGTAAAATGATCCACAAGGTGAGTATAAAATTTGCCAAATAATACAAATTTATAGTTAAAAACATGGCAGTGTAATTACTTGCTGTACATATTTATTGCCACTGCATGGCAACACGTTCTGCATGGCTGTTGTCCACAAAATCTACTGAAATTGCAACTGACTTTTTAAAATAAACTCCCAGTATTGTAATTTAATAGTATTACTAATAAATACTAAAAATATGCAAACATGAAGCAGTGGGCATATGTTCCATCACAAAAATAGAAAACTAATTTGGGGGGAAAGATAGATAAGCTGTAATATACTTTCCCTACATAGCACTGCCTGTCAGTGTTTAGTCTATAAGGTCCTTGAGAAGTATAGTCTAACTTTTTCAAAGTATTTTGTGTGCCGTATTATTCAGAGTAAATGACTGCTGAATCATGACTCCATGGCTGGGTCACTTCTACATATCATGTTTTGATGCCATTCCAACCCTTGCTAGAAAAGCTGATGACATAGTTACAAAGTTAATGAAAATTTTTATATCAAAAATAATGAAATGGATTTACTGCTTTAGCACTACTGAATTCCATAGTCTCCCCTTTATTATTGTTTACTGCAAAGATCTTAATAAATTCTGCTTGCTGCTACCGAAAAACTTTCTGTGCTGCAAGTGTGTTCCAAACGCTCACGGACAGTTCCATATATTTCACATTAATCACTCACTACTCACTTTTTTTGTTCCAAGTATTTATTGTTTTTGCAATAATGTCTTTCTGTTAAGCCTTATGATTTCTCTTCTTTCAGTAAAATCAAATGCTCCTTTAACCTAATATGACCTAAAAGCTGTAGCTGGTCCGAATGTATTACTCTACCCAAATATTTGATGGCTGTCATTTTGAATCCATTCATTTTCTTTTCCAGGAAAAACAATCCCGTTCTCCCCATTAAGTCTCTGTGGCTCATACCAAATGTAGACTCATCTGTCCCGCTCATTGCATCTGTGCCTCTTGTCTCAGTACCAGCTGGCAATAAAGCAAAGTATCCTGTCTCTGTAGTAATGATGCATGCAGGAACACTGCCGGCATGTTCCTCTGAGCATATATCACAACTTTACAACTAATATTCATTCCAAACCATCTTCTCCATTTAAATGCTGTCTTTTTTACTCTTGACTTAAAATGGCTAAATTGAAAGTCACTACTCCTTATACATTGTAAGCAATATTTAGTTATTTTTTTAGATATGCTGATTTGCATAAGACATTATAAGATACCCAGTGTGATATAATAAAATTAGGACAGAAGAATCACAAACAAAAAAAAGCAGTCAGCTTTGCTGAAAATCCAAAATGAGCATCAGTTGTTTTCTAAACAAGGCTGTTATTCAGCTATCATAGAGTTTCATAGATTAGTACTAGGCTAACTGCCCTTGTAGGACATTTTAAGCCTAGCCAATTACCCAGTGTGAGAATCAAATCCTGCACCTTGTGCTTGTAAGGCAAACACCTTAACCATTATGCTAACCTCCCACCCCACTCCTCTATGACAGCCCATGCAAATGTTGCCACTCAGTCTAGTGGGGGGATACTTCCGACATATATATGCAGACTTCAGACTTGTATATACCTGACTACTGTAGGTAGTAGTAGAAACATTATGTACAGCTGTAACATTAACTCAGATGTACTCAGTCAGTTTATAAATGGCAATGCATCACACAAAATCACTACTTTGACTTCAGTGATGGCCTGCTGATATTTATTCGGCATATTAATGATCCATAAAGGCCAAGCCTCTCAGTATTTCATTTGTAATCTGTTCAAGTGTGGCTTTGCAACCTAATATGGCAGAGCAAGCATGTGCACACAATGAAATGAACTGAATCCCGTGAAGAACAGCAATACACCGCTTTGTCAAATACTTCCTCTTGCTTGCCAATCAACAGATGGTTATTCCATTTACTGGATGCAATTTCTGAGAACTTTCTGTTTTACATCCCAGAAACAGTGTCTACTAAAGTGCAAGATGCAATCTATTAAATCTATACAAATAGTTTCTGCTATTTTACCTAGTTTTCCAAACAAGATAAAGGGCATCTTATACTGTAGTTCTCCAAATTACTAAGCTTTTCTGTGTGTAAATGTTTGTAATACACAGATCTCAGTTTTATAAACATTTGAAAGGAATAAAGTAAGTCAGTGTCAATGCAAATGCAGGATTTCTGCTACTACTTGGAATAACCACTGGACAGTAATTTATTGTAATTTGGGCATGCCAGTATTCATCATAACTGAATTACTAAGACATAAACTATTAAGATAGATTTATGCATATGTTCCCTCAACTTCAAGAAATACAAAGACATCTATATGCTGCAGACCTGTGTTAGTTGTAGTCTGTTATTGCTGTTATGATACCTATCAAATCGAAAGGAAGCTATGCTGTATGTATATGCCAAGGCATGCAGTATTCTATGCTGTATGTACATGCCAAGGCATACAGTATTCTGTGTTGCATGTACATGCCAAGGCATGCAGTATTCTGTGTTGCATGTACATGCCAAGGCATGCAGTATTCTGTGTTGTATTACATGCCAAGACATGCAGTATTCTGTGCTGTATGTAGGTTCATAGGCAAGTACTAGGCTATCTGCCCGAGGGCATCTGGAATCCTAGCCAGAATGTGTTGACTTTCGCCACCCCCTTAGATTAGTTCCCTGTGCCTCTGTACAGCAGAGCCATTAGCTCCCTGTGCATCTGTCCAGCAGAGCCACTGCAGTGATCCCTGGGGTAAATTTTCTGTTTCCCATCCACTCGTCAAAGTTTCTCTTGAAGAGTGTTAGTGAGGGGCTCTACCTAATGTAGATTGGAATCCTGTTCCAAAGCATGGGGAGTCTCTGGGACAGGAATTTATCCCTCCAGCAAGTCCTATTTATTATTGTGGTGAGGTTTAGATCCCTAGAGCGTGTGGCTCTTGGGGATTTGTTTTTTTTTTTAGGTGGAGCATGTCCATCAATTCTGGGTTGGACATGGCCTTGTATGTCAGGCAGAGATCACCTCTGAGTAAGCAGTATGCAACTGAGTACAGCTGGAGTTTTTTCAGTCGGGCTGCATAGGGCATCTGTTTGAGGCCAATAATCCTCTTGGTGAGGTACTTCTGTGGTCTTTCCAGCTGTTGCAGGTGTCCTGTAAGGTACATCCCAAATGGGGTGTTGTACTCTATGATGGGTCGAATGAGTGATGAGCAGAGGGGCACAATAACCTCTTTTGTTCTAGATGCGAACCCTTTTGTGATTAGGTGGGCCACCTAGAAGGATTTTCTAACCACCTTGGCAATAAGATTATCAAAGGAGAGATTACTATCTACTTGGGTCCCCAGATCCCTTATTATATTTTCTGTATTTAGGGGACTACCATGTATGTGGTAGTTCGCGGGTACTTTGTTTTTTTCCAAAGGGGATGACTACGCACTTTTTGGCATTTAGCTTGAGGCCATGATTTTGATACCAGTTATCTGTCTCAGAGAGACCCTTCTGGAGGATTTTTGTATCAGCCGGAGAGTCAATTATGGCCCCCAGTTTGCAGTCGTGTGTTAACTTGGTCAGCCATAGTCCTCCTGTGCTTGCCTGTACTTCTGAGAAGTATATACCGAGCAGGAGGGGTCCCAGGACTGAGCCCTGGGGGACGCCACTTGTAACCGGTTTAGAGTCGGACCTAGAGCCTGCAGCTCTCACCATGTGGGTTCTGTCCATGAGCCAATTGGCAACCCATCTCATGATGTAGGGGTTTATGTTCAGGCTGGTGAGCTTGTCTATAATACCAGAATGGGGAATGGTGTCAAAAGCCTTCGCGAGGTCCAGGTAGGCTGAGTGGACCTCCTTTCCCTCATCTAAAGCCTTGGTAACTGTCTCAAAGAAGTCCACTAGGTTTAGGAGGCATGATCTGCCCTTAACAAAGCCAAACTGGGTAGGGTCCAATGTTTGGAGGTTTCCAATGTCTCTGTTCCATGATGATGTGCTCCATAGCCTTGCAGGCGTGGCTAGTCAGGCTTATAGGGCAATAGTTCCTGGGGTCCGTTGTGGCTCCACCTTTATGAAGCGGGATAACTGCTGTTGTGCACCACTCTATGGGTATGTAGCCTGTAGAGAGGCTGAGTTTGAACAGTGTGTTTAGGTGAGAGGTTACATGTACATGCCAAAGCATACAGTAATCTGTGTTGCATGTACATGCCAAGGCATGCAGTATTCTATGTTGTATGTACATGCCAAGGCATGCAGTATTCTGTGTTGTATTACATGCCAAGACATACAGTATTCTGTGCTGTATGTACATACCAAGGCATACAGTATTCTGTGTTGCATGTACATGCCAAGGCATACAGCATTCTGTGTTGCATGGACATGCCAAGGCATACAGTATTCTGTGTTGCATGTACATGCCAAGGCATGCAGTATTCTATGTTATATGTACATGCCAAGCCATGCAGTATTCTGTGTTGTATTACATGCCAAGACATACGGTATTCTGTGCTGTATGGACATGCCAAAACATGCAGTATTCTGTGCTATATGTACATGCCAAGTCATGCAGTATTCTATGTTGTATTACATGCCAAGACATGCAGTATTCTATGTTGTATGTACATGCCAAGGCATGCAGTATTCTGTGTTGTATTACATGACAAGACATACATTATTCTGTGCTGTATGTACATACCAAGTCATACAGTATTCTGTGCTGCATGTACATGCCAAGGCATACAGCATTCTGTGTTGCATGTACATGCCAAGGCATACAGTATTCTATGATATATGTACATGCCAAGCCATGCAGTATTCTGTGTTGTATTACACGCCAAGACATACAGTATTATGTGCTGTATGGATATGCCAAGACATTCAGTATTCTGTGCTATATGTACATGCCAAGTCATGCAGTATTCTATGTTGTATTACATGCCAAGACATGCAGTATTCTGTGCTGGATGTACATGCCAAGGCATGCAGTATTGTATGTTGTATATACATGCCAAGGCATGCAGTATTCTATGTTGTATTACATGCCAAGGCATGCAGTATTCTGTGCTGTATGGACATGCCAAGACATGCAGTATTCTGTGCTGTATGTACATGCCAAGCCATGCAGTATTCTATGTTGTATTACATGCCAAGACATGCAGTATTCTGTGCTGTATGTACATGCCAAGACATGCAGTATTCTTTCAGGTGGACTTTGAAAGCAGCGGGAGTGAGGAGTTTCTGTCATATATTTAGGAATACCTGCATGAAGACAGGAACCTGCAATTGAAAACTAATGAGTCTGCACTGAAACTGATTTTTGGTATGTCAAGGAGGCAGGGTGAGGTGGTCTACCTAGTTAAGATTCCTACTTACTTTGTAGAAAAGTTTCTATAGCATTGGAGCCAGCCCTTCCCAACTGTCCAGATTTTTGCAGAATGTCCAGATTTTTAGCTCATATTTTTGGTTTGTTCCTCAGAAAAATTTAGATTTTTTTGTCAAATCACTGAGGATTGAAGTCAGGAAAAAATGGCAGATATTTGAGTTTCAGACTTCATACCCTTCAGAAATGTAATGCTAATGAAACACCTGTTATTATCAGCTTCATATGATTATAACAATATTTTAAAATTGACCCTATTTTGGGGTTGCTGCCCCCCCCCCCATTTTATGGCTTTGCCCAGACTTCATGTGCTAAGAGGCTGATAGGTATGCCTCTAATATATCTGCATGACATACAGAGCTGGTTGCATTAATGTATTTTAAACAGGATGTCATGACACTGACTTGTTAGAACCACAGAGTACACAGTGGTTCTCTGTACAGGGAATACCAATGGAAAATCTGGAGGTCTTACAATATATGATCACTAATCTTCTGTTATTTGTTTCTAGAGACTGTAACAAGTTATCCTTTTCCAGAGTTCTAAATAAACTGTCAGCTAAGTCATCCATATATCCATTTCTGCATTTCCTCTGCCTATCGTTCAAGCAAATGAATGTAATGTAAACCTAATATGTCTGTAAATACATTAGTGGATAGGCTCTGGTTCACCTTTTGTCAGCCACTGTTGAGACTTTTGTACAACACCTTATAAAATGCCTGGTGTTATTTTACTAAGCAAGGACACAATGAAGTGCATGATCCTTTTATATTTCAGGTTAGGTGAGACCAAATGGTACACTTTTCAGCACAACAGAATCCTTGAATAAACATTTTCATAAACAGCAAAAAAATAAATAAATAAATAAAAGACCAAATTAATTAGTCCTTTTTACTCCAAAACTCAGAGCTTTGCATTTTTATTAACATGATTACTGAAGGGTTTGGAAGAGTTTGCATGGATATAATGTAAGTATGCAGTGCTTCAGAAAAACTGCCTGAGGTAAATATTAGAGCTATTGTATGACTTTAGTTACTATATCAGGAATAAATAAGGCCAAGACAAAAAAAATTCTACTGCCTGTATGTCTCTTTCTCTGTCCACCTGTCTCTAATGAGTTACATCTGACTCTTACAGTGAGTCAGGGACCCTACAGACAGCCATTGCTATCCACTGAGTTTTCAAGGCAAAGGGGCCAAAGGAAAATAGGTTGTGAGGTTTGACTTCTCTATCACGCACACATGTCCTCAGACCTACTTTAGCTTAATAAATAATAACCAGATAATGTCCTCAGACCTACTTTAGCTTAATAAATAATAACCAGATAATGTCTTCAGACCTACTTTAGCTTAATAAATAATAACCAGATAAGTGGCATAGATACCATACAAAACCGAAATAATAACAATAATAAAAAATGGAAGACAGGTTAGAGCCGAGAATTATGGCTATAAACTGCTCATGAGGTTAATCTTGTGGTCCTTGGTTGAGTGACCTCAGTCTCTATTTGATAGTATGTGATCTCAACAAGTTACTTAACCAGATATTGCTCTGGGGTCACTAACTGAAAGGAGGCTTATCCCATTAGCAGATTAAAAAAAAAAGATACCAGTGTTTCACACCTCTACTGACACTTCACTCATGACGTTCAACTCTGTACCCATGAAAAAGGAAAGAGTGGTTTAATCGATGCATACTATGCACATTCGTATATAATACTATAGATGTACGTACATCATATGCACATTCATACATAATACACACACACACACACACACACACACACACACACACACACACACACATATACATGTGAGAATACACACACATACATATACATGTGAGAATACACACACACACACACACACACACACACACACACACACACACACACACACACACATACATATACATGTGAGAATACACACACACACACACACACACACACACACACACATATATATATATATATATATATATATATATACACATGTGAGAATACATGCACACACACACACACACACACACACACACACACACACACACACACACACACACACACACATATACATGTGAGAATATACACACACACACACACACACACACACACACACACACACACACACACACACACACACACACACACACACACACACACACACACACTCATCTATCACTGTATGTAGAGCAGTAGAGTATTTGTTTCATTTTAAATCTGTTTTAAGTTCATTTGTTCCTACACTAACACTGCTTTACAGAAACGATGACAAGCATAATTAAAGGAGGTCTGACAACTATATGCCTTGTTACTCATAATTTATTTTAATGAATGAATGCTGAGATGCTAGTTCTTTGTGTCCAAAATATTTTGCAAGATATTAATATTTCTAAAATGCTCTATTTAAAATTAAGCCATGTTTAGAATATGTAAATGGTTTATGTGTGTTCTAGTCAAAAAGGCACAATAAACAGCTAAAACAAAAGCTCATTTCCAAGTGTTTGTTGTATGTACAAGGAACACTGTGAACAATATTGTGCTTTTGCAGTCACATAAAGACAGTTTAGCTGCAAAATATCAGTACCACACTGTTGGAAAGTGTGAGTAAAGCTAAAAAGCACAAATGAGTGGCCTGCTCTTCAAGCATCTTAATGTAATCACTTTAACTTTCTAGCTTCTCAGATTAAGTTGCCAATAAACAAGGTCAAAAGCAAGCTATTTGTATTTTGTATTATTGTTTTACTAGCTGTATTTATGAATGCAAATGTAAGGAAAATAACCCAAACTTTCTGCTGTGCTTGGTATAAAAGTCCAGGAGAAAAAAACATAAATCACTTGTCAGCATTTTAAAAGTATATTGCACATTTTTGTTGCAGTTATATGATGCCTTGTGACCTGGGCTGCAGCTGAAAGGCTCCATGGACCACTCAACTTACCTGGTTAACAAAGTAGTCAATCAATCGCTTAATCAATCTTGCTGAGACAGCAGTGCAGAATTAGGGGGTGCTGCACTCCTGAATGTGTCGTCCTTCAGATGAGACATTAAGCCCAAGTTCCATCTGCCTGAGTTGATGGTAGCTCAGGAGGATGTAAAAGATCCCAAGACACCTATATATATATATATATATATATATATATATATATATATATATATATATATATATATATATGTATCTGCCTGCTTCCACCCTCACCTCTTAAAATTATATCATAAGGCTTAGAGATACTTCTACTGCTGTCTAAATGGTTACGTCACAAAGGAATGAATGGGTCAGACTTCATATACAAGATGACTCTAATCCCCTCGAAGCTGCATATTTAATAACACTTTTCAAAAGATAACCATTTTAACTGCCTTCAAACTAGTCTAAACGTATTTCATCAAATACATACTGCTTGCCAGTTAGCCAGGCCAAGCTAGTTAAGACCTTGGCTATCTGAAAACATAGGTACAGAGATAAGTACCAGGCAATCAATCTGCAGACCATTACAATCCAGCCAATAACCCATATTCAAAATTTTCCTCCAGCCTCAAGAAGGGCAACATGAGGTAGACTGAGGAGGGGGTGATTTTGAGACCACTCATCCAATTATCTAGGTTTACTATGAAAGTGTCAAGGGTGCTGCTCTGCTTGACATGTAGAAGAAGTTTGTTCCATACATGGAGAATAAGCTGGGATATGCATCTATCAGGCCAAGTCTTATTTTTCTGTTGATGATGATTTCATTCTATTAACCTTGCATTTGAGGAACCATTTGTTTTGTAAAATAATAGAAGGTCAGAGAAGGCTGGCTCTTTCATGGCTCAAATGGCAAAACACAGATCCTTAACGAGGAGTCTTTAGGAAACTGAGAAGAAGAGTTAGGCCACCAGTTTGTTGAGAAAACTAAAGTTTTTGAGGCAACTGATCTTTTTAGTTAGAAACCAGTGACATCTTTCAGGTTGAGTGATATTCCAAAAGGGGTATTATCTTCTATAGCAGGTCTGATATGACATGCATAAAGAGGAAATAACACTTCTTTGAATCCAGTGGAGATGTCTTTAGAAAATAGATGAGCCAGATCAAAGGCTTTCCTAATTACTGCTGAGACATGATGGTCAAAACATAAGGAATTGTCAACAAGTATGCCTACATCTCTTACATCAGTGTCTCATTGGAGTGGAGTGCCACCTTTATGATAGGAGAAAATGCTTTGTGTACCAAAATTAACTATACTATATTTTTCGTATTTAACTTGGAGACCACTGTCCTTACACCAATTGTTGGCATGGTCTAACCCATGCATCAATTAAGAGTCAGTGGAAGATTGAATATTAACTCCCAGTTTGGAGTCATCTGCATACTTAAATAACCATGTGCCAGAAGTGTTGGCCTGGAGGTCTGAGAAATATATACCAAATAGAAAATGGCTCGACAGTGAGTCTTATGGCATCCCATTGACAGCTTTTTGCTCTCAGAAGAGGAACCTGCATCTCTAACCACATGGGTTATGTTAGACAACCAGTTATCTACCAAACAACAAAAGAATTTATATTCAGATTGACAAAATTTGTCAATAATGTCTGCATGGGGAAGAGTGTCAATGACCTTGGCCAGGTCCAGATAGGTATGCCATATGTATTGCATAACAACTATGCATTGTTTCTGCTATGTTTTCTTGGAATGGATGCCATTTTCCCTTGGGCTTTCTTGGCATCCACGTCTCAATCCCATATTTATGTATTTAACCCTTTTTACCAGGGAAGTGCATTGATTATAGCAGATCAGTTTCATGCACAGCCCAGGTGAATACATTGCAAGAAGATTTAAGCAGACACTCAAGTTTACACATACATGAACAGCAGAAGGCAATGTTGAAATACCTTAAGTATAAAGTCTTTAAATTATTGTTTCAGACTAAGAGTTTAAATCATTCAGAGTTTCATCTTTCAAAACAAAAAAAAATAATCATAATTTGCAAACTACTTATGAGAAAGAACAAAGACAGTATATGTGTTACTTTGTTGAATGGTGGTAGTGTGAGAATGAGCTCATTGAGAGAACGGGTGGGTGTGAGTGAATTTATGTTATGTGACCCACTGGAAAGCATTTACACTGGGCTTATTTGAGGAGATACGTTTTGAATTGCTATCTAAATCTGAAATAGGAGGAGAGGCCTTTTAGATGAACAGGGAGGGATTTCCAGAGTTCAGGAGCAACAATTGAGAATGCATGGCTGGAGCAATATAGTTTGCTTCTAGGAAGCAGTAGTTAGCTAAGGTGGGGCAAAGAGGGCCGCCACCACAGGTGCAAGGTGTCAGGGGGCATGATTTGGAGATGATAATTGATCAGTAGTTAGTACTGGTATTCATTTCTGAACATGAACTGCCACTACAGAAATAAAATTCAGTATTGCTTTGTCAGTGATTTGTGTGTGGGGTATAAGCTGTAGTGAGCCACTTGTAGCAAGCAGTCTGCCACTTTTAAAAGCAGAAGCAGTTCCCTTTTTTCTTTTTCTTTTGATGAGTGCAGAAACTGGACCTGACTGGCTCCTGAGTTTTAGGAATGCCACAGTGCCAACCAGATTAGAATGCATTTTTTTTTGCTCCTCAACCAACAGTTGAGGGGTGCCAGCTCAGGGAACAGCATTGAGAGTTGGATGAGTCAGGTACAGCTCTGCTAAGAGGTTGTAGAGCGGGACATGGGGATGTGGTACAAATGAGAAAAGCCTCATCCTAGTCTAAATAAATATGCACTTGAGAGAGAAGAATAAGCTGTGTAATAAAAAGCATACTTCCATACAAAACAAGGAAAATATAGCCGTGTTCTTATAAATGCAGAGTATGACTCAGGTCATAAAAAGTGAAAGAAAAAAATAATGCTAAGGGATAAACATCAAGAAAAGAATGCTGTCTTGAGAACATTAATAAAACTCATTTTATGCATTATTTACTTAAGTAGTCAGCTGCTCTGCACAAGTCTGTCTATAAAAGAAAGATGGTTTTAACTCATATTTAACTCGAATGGAAATCCTGATTGCCTTAAAGGAAAAAAAAAAGATGTCTCATGAGAAAATTCAGTTTACTAAAGTCATTTACATGTTAAGTATTCTGATTAATGAGAGTTATATCACTGTATGCATAAAAATGCATCTTCCTTGTAAGCAGAAACTATACAACTACAAGTGAGAGTAAATACTGAAATGCAACTTTACAAGCATAAGGCTACCCCATCCTGTACATGTCATATATAGTCTTGTATTTTGCATGGAAATGGTACAAACATGTTTCAGATATTTTAAGTAATTATTTGGTTTTGCAGTTTAAGAAAAATAATTTCTGTGTATCTGTATTTGTAATAAAAATATCCTTGATGAGTTAGCCAATGAGGCCAGCTCAGAGATACCTGGCATGAAACCAGTCTATAGTGAGCGATGCTAAAGTGAATAAAAGATGGAACGCAAAGTGCTTACTTTAACATTTGTAACATCTATTCCTTACATCCAACAGAAATATTAATGCTATCATCTTTGACAAATGTATTATAATGCATAAAAATATATGTATAGTGTACATCTGTAATTGTAATAAACACAGAATTGTATTTGCTTTGAGAACTTTAAGAGGTGTGCAGAAAACTATCCACAACACATACCCCTGGACAATGCAGTAAACGGTTTGGTACATCCTAGCCCTGTCCAGTTGATAAGAAATGCAGCTAGAAAACGACTTTAAAACAATAGTGATAACAAAGAAAACTACCATCATTATGTTCTTATAAACAAGTTTTTAGTAAAAGATTGGTTTTGAGAACCAGCACCATACTATGTTCCAAACTAAAAATGTGTACAAATATTTTAACTTGAAGAGTCAAAGACTTGGGGCCACTATGTCAGTTTGGAGATCATTCCTAGATTGCTGACATTT